>NC_088888.1:71672675-71982050 GCF_037157495.1 Lathamus discolor | reverse complement strand
CAGTATACATTTGTAAAAAGCATTTTCTTCCTCAGAACACATTCATATTCATTTCTTTATGCATTGCTGTATTAAATTTTGATTTTCAGTTCCTAATCATAACAAACAGATTATGTAAGGCTTTTTATTGTTTCTGTGTTTATAACAGCTGAACCTTCCACCGCTCTCATCTGTTTTTCTCACTAGCAGTCCAATATTTTCACCTTTTATAGAATAAAATGAAAATATGACTGTTTTCCTAATTCATATAATTGATATAGTTTTTACTGTCTCTGTTATCCGCTACTTTGGAATACAATTCTGATCCAGATACCTTACTGAAAAGGTTAAATCCTGCTGTACTAGTGGCATGGCCCAACACAATTAGTAAAGCTCTGAGACAGCATTAGAAAGCTAAAAGGTGAGACAAGAATAAGTTTACTGACTCATATGTCCCCAGAATAATCTGGACATACATAGGAGAGAATCGCATTTAAGGGACTCAACCCATGCAAGGGGTTCCACCTATCTCCACACACTGTATTACAGAAATAGTATTTCCATCCTGTGGAATTATCGTAAGTCAAATATGTGCAACAAACCCATTGCTTTATAAAACACCATGGCTGTTTATCACATGAAGTACTGTTGTTTCACCATCATTAAGCTTGCATAATTATAACTTAATTTTATGCCACCGCCCTGCTGTTGGGTGACTGCATGGGAGTGCAAGAGTGAATATGTACTTTCAACATTGACATCACTGTGCTTTAAAAAGGTACATCACCAAATTGAAAGTTCGACTAGTTTTTTTTCAAGTATGGTCTACGATTGAAACTTCTCTAAATGCTGATACATAATTATTTTATTATGTATCTTCTTCAGCAAGGAAGAAACATGGCACCTGAATTCCATCCAAGCTCATATTTTTACGAACCCTAGTTCAGTGAAATGTAGGATGCCTTTCTGGCACTTTTTCATGTTTCCCAGGCTGGACTATGATGGAAATTGGAACAGGCCCCAGGAGATGACAGCTGAGGAGGGCTTTTGGTATTATACCGGACTCCAAGGATGCCCTAAGGTAAGCAAGATAGCTCAGAGTTTGCACAATGCCACATGCTGTTATTTTGTTATTGAGGCACTGTTATATTTTAGTACACTCTGCATTCACAATCCACTGGCAAAAAAGTGACAGGCATCACTGGTCATCTAGTAAAGCAGTTGGTTCCCATTAGATTGGCATTTATAATGGAGCCGTTTTATATGCCTGAGGAGATACTTTTCTCTGCTACCTGTGCAATGACAAGCAACAGAGTCTGCTACACAACATCATAACCCAAAAATTAGGCAAAATTTCTTTGCCTCCTAGAGCATAGAAATATACACGAATAAATCTCTCTTCCTGCATGTTACTTCATCTGTACTGGAATGCCACTGGAACAGATCTCTACCGTGCCAGTACTATCAAATGCTGTGTATTTTGGACATGAGAGAAACACAGTCCAGTTTTCTTCAGAGTCCAAGATGCACCTGTGATATTTGGGAAAAAGTTACACAGGAAGAACAATTGTACTGGGAAAAATAAACCTATGGGGAAGAAATAAATAATGAAAGTATTTAACCTTTAAAAAAAATAATTATAGAATCATAGAATAGTTAGGGTTGGAAAGGACCTTAAGATCATCTAGCTCCAGCCCCCCTGCCATGGGCAGGGACACCTCCAACTAAACCATCTCACCCAAGGCTTTGAACCCAAATTGGCCTTGAACAATGCCAGGCATGGAGCACTCACAACTTCCCTGGGTAACCCATTCCAGTGTCTCACCACCCTAACAGGAAAGAATTTCTTCCCTATATCCAATCAAAACTTCCCCTGTTTAAGTTTTAACCCATTACCCCTTGTCCTGTCACTACAGTCCCTAATGACTAGTCCATCCCCAGTTCCAGAAGTACTGTTAAAATCAGGGGTCGAAATTCATTTCTGATATATACTTATGCAATATTGTTAACTCAGAGTAACATCCCACATTGTTTTAAGACTGCTGAATGGCCTGACCCACAGAAAGAGTATACTTCTGTCCTTTGCTCATACTGAGATTGTGGTAAAGAGCTTTAAACTGAAATCACTGTTTGAAATTTAGTTTTCAGTGTGTGAATCTGTCTTCTTCCTTTAGACTCCCTGGCAGAAGAACTCTTCCCCACTGTTTGTGCAGTGCCTAGCACAATGGGACATTGAGCCTCATTGTGTGCATTAGACACAACTGTAAAATCATTATCGTCTACACATATTTTGTTCTGGTTATTCGGTTCCTCGGCATTATTCATGTGCCCTCTACTCTCTCAACTTGCAGCTGAATATTCTTACGTGTGAAACAAGAGACAATGTTAGTAAATATGAACTATGGAGATTCTGAAATTTGCCAGCAAAGCATACATGATAATTAAACATCAGCAGATGCCTGTTATTTGCTAACTAGGCCTTAAACATCAATACATTCTGGGTTATGTTCTGCATTCCTCAGGCTATTTATTAAAGCATAGTAATAGCAAATGTTTACCTATTTTTACAGATTTCTTAATTTTAGTTTTAAATGTTGAACTGCCTGCTAGACTAAAATTATTCTTACAAGGACAATGTACTAAAAATTAGAGAAAATTTGCTCCTAGCTGATCTGATGAAGTACCACCTCAGCTTCCAGTCATTCCTGCTTTTTAGCATCTTTCAGCCTGACATCAGTTTTGGATGCAGTTAAATGCCAACTATCCCGATAAACATGTACACTACCAGCTGTGGCTCCATCTGCTCAACTAAACATTTTCACACCAAATCTGCCGAGGAAAAAAAAATATTGGTTTTGGATTTGGTTTGTAACAACTGAAATATTAAAATCTTAACTCCAGGTGGCCCTTCACTTTTTTATTCCTCTGATGAACATATTTAAAAGAAACAAACCCATTTATTTACACTCTGCCTCAAACCCACAAAAATCTAATGGAAGGGATTTGGTGCAAAAAGAACAGATAAATAAAACGGAAATCCAGGGCTGATAAACCTCTAATATAGCCCTTGCAGAGCCGCTGCAAATGCCTACATGACTGAGCAACCTAATCCATGTGCAGCCAGCAGCAGCTATAAATAGCTCCTGGTCCCTCTGCCCCACCCTGGAGGCAGGTAAGGCTGGTGTGCTCCTCAGCCTGCTCCCAAAGTGCTGGAGTTGCAAACCCAGAGTTACAACTGGTACTTCAATAAACTGGTTTGATAGCTGCAATGTTTCAGAGACTTTTATGAAAACAAACGGTGCCCCTGTTTTTTTGAGGAGGGATATCTACCGGAGCAGTGAAGCCAACATCCTACCAGAATACTGGATGTACTTGCTACCAGTCTTCACTGACTTCCACGTGTACAGCACGCCCTGAAGGGATAACTGTGTATCTGTATCAGACAGAGGTCTAGCTTATTACTACTAATCTCCTCTTTTTGTATTTGAACATTCAGATATTCCTGAACAAAGAAATAAGAAGTTCTCAAGAAATGGCAAAACATCATTGTGAACGTGGCTTTTGTTTGAACTGTGAAAATCGTGTTGGAAAGTTCAGCACAGTTATGAAAGAGCACAATGAACAGTACCTGCCACTGTGCTAGAGCAGTAACCCTAGTGTACCAAACAAGGATCAAGGTTTAAACTGCACTAAGCGACTGATTTTCACTTTCCACTTCCCTGATGGGAACTCGACAGAAGGTGTGGGTCAGCCCCAATCCCAGCACTATGAAAGCCAGAGCGGCTGCTGTGAAACAGGAATAGCACAATGGCTGAGCAGGAGGAGAAGACTAATCCTAGCCACAAGAAGCACAAGTATATTATTCTTGCTATACCTGCTAGGGTGTAAATTGCTCCTTCTGAGAGCCCTTGACTGCACATGTCAGAGTCCTGAGATAATGTCATACTTTCATGAGCAACTGTTTCAAAATAATGGCTACAACTGTATTTAACTCAGAAGACCAGCCAACTGAGACTAGCATTTGTTTTGTAGAGTGTCATCTTAAATGCAAAACCAGAACAACTCCCCACCCTAGTTAAGGCTTTTAAACAGTTGCAGTAACATAAGAAGTAAGAAAACAGCAAAATAATGGCTGAAAAGACTACACTGTGGTTAAAATTCAAAGGCATCCTAGTGGAAAATAAAGAGAGTTGAAAAGGCATGATGATTCTGTAATATTTGTTAATGAAATCCAAGAGTAATTTTATTGACAAGAATGAAGTAATGTCAAAAATTTCATGCTGAAGAGACATCAGACCCATTTAGCTCCAAAGTACTCCTTGACAGCTGAATACATTTCTCGTCTAGAAGGTTAAATTGTATTTTGGATATTATACCTTCTTCTATTCTGTTACATATGTTCCTCATAAAAATGAAAGAAAAAAAACCTTGCTCCATCTAATAATTTTTTCTTATTAAAAAATTGACACCCAAGAATATGCTTTAAGTAGATGTGGCAAGCAATTAACAGTTTAGACTCCACATCAGAGATTTTGAAGTCTTTTAAATACAGCTTTCTCATTATTTCATTCTGAGTTTATTCTTACTACCAAAGTCTAGAACGTAGGAAACCCAGAAAGCTTTTCCAGCTGCTAAAATTAAACAACACAGAGTAAAACAGTCATGAGACAGGCATCCAAGTTCTGCATAAAGATTCAGGTTTATACATTTTTTCCTTTCTGATTCACTAAGCTCATCTATCAGCATGAATACAAATGTATCAGTAGAAAAGGAGTTTGGACTAGAAAAAATTGTTGTATTGAATAAATTTATCGCCTAATAGTTCTTACTAATGAACACACTGCGATCTAATACTTTGTGCTGTTGTATCTAACAAATTAATACAATTTAAATGTGAAAAATAAATATCTGTCTTTCTTTTCCTTCACATTTTTGAATCAAGATGCATTACAAATAATCTCAGTAATAAACTAAATTCTGAGAGACGTAAGTTCCAGAAATAAGCCAAATATTTTATGTGCAGAGGCACATGTAAATAACCCACTTTACTAGCTTCTGTATTTTGAAGTTCTCCAAAAGAAGTAATATTAGCATCAGTCAGAGAATAATGAAGAGTAGACCATGTTTTTGTAAACTAAATTATGAAGAACGAAAAGTATAAAAAACAAGATCAATGTCCAGCATTGTACACAAATAAACCAGACTTTCTGTTTTTCAGCAGCCAGCATCTCTGGCTGTTGGTTAACAGCAAGGAATAATATTTTTTTTAAATAATATGTCATAACACTTGTGTCATTATTTTAGTATTCAGCTTCAGTGTAGCTACTGCAGTTACCTATGTCTGTAATTTACAACAGAACAAGTAGTTTAAGCAGCTTCTTTAGAGGAAAAGCTTATGAACCATATAATCCACCAAAATCTTGTAATGATGATTTCCCATCATCACGGGAGCACCTCCAGTATGAAGACAGGCTGAGAAAGTTGGGGCTGTTCAGCCTGGAGAAGGCTGCATGAAGACCTCATAGCAGCCTTCCAGTATCTGAAGGGGGACTACAGGGATGCTGGGGAGGGACTACTCGTTACGGACTGTAGTGACAGGACAAGGGGTAACAGGTCAAAACTTAAACAGGGGAAGTTTAGCCTGGATATAAGGAAGAAATTCTTTACTGTTAGGGTGGTGATGTACTGGAATGAGTTGCCCAGGGAAGCTGTGAATGCTCCATCCCTGGCAGTGTTCAAGGCCAGGCTGGACAGAGCCTTGTGTGGGATGGTTTAGTGGGAGGTGTCCCTGCCCATGGCAGGGGGGTTGGAACGAGATGATGTTAAGGTCCTTCCCAACCCTAACTATTCTATGATTCTATGTTCATCTGTTATAAGTTGGTATATTTTCACTGTAGTCCTTTGAGCTGTACTAGTTTCTAAAGCTAGGGATCTTTACAAACACAGAAGCATATAAATATGTATTTTTCACCCTTTCTCAAGGAGCAGAGGAAAGAGCAACTGAACATCTAAGCTGGAAAGTGTCTTTTTGTTCCACTATGGCTGTTTCTGTGTAACTATCAAGATAGAAGCAAGTCCAAGAAATCTGCATCACACAGAGAAATAAGGCAATGTTTTGATAGTCATCAGATTCTTTGGGAATTAACTCAGAGACTTTGATGCAAATTGTACTGCTGTATGCACTCTCCTATAGATAAGCCTTATATTTACTGTGAAGAAATCTACTGGAGAACTTCCAACAGTGAAGCTATCAAAACACTGGGGCTCGAGATAGCCTTTTAGATATTTGTGCACAGGCCAGGAAGTCTGTAAGATAAGAGTGGAGACTGAAGTTAAGCCTAATTCTCTGAAAAGCCAATGTAAGGCAGTCTTCATGTGCTCATGGTAGTCTGAGTTGCTGTGACTTTTTGTACCAGACAACTTTTCCTACCCAGTAAGAACTTTGTGCTCACGTATACATACTGTGTTGCTGTCATCCAAGGGAGAAGTAGTAAATGCACAAATAACTGCAGCCAGTTTAACATGCAGCAGGATGAGGTTGACTTACCCAATAGACTGTTCCATGTACCAGATGTGGCAGCTTTAGTGTCAAAAAAGAGTACAGAAATACTCCCCAATTATAGAATGCACTGATCAAAACCAATGTATAACTTTCACCAGAAGCTAATAGTGGGCCTCAAAACTCATTGACTTGTTTTCTTTTTGCTAGTGTCAACTCTGCCTCATTCAGGCTCAGTTTCAACCTATTATCCTTCATTTCATTTGCCAACTGTATACTGGGCAGCATAAAAAGAAGTGTGACCAGCAGGTCGAAGGAGGTGATCCTGCCCCTCTATTCTGTTCTTGTGAGACCTCACTTGGAGTATTGTGTGCAGTTCTGGTGTCCTCAACATAAGAAGGACATGAAGCTGGTGGAGAAAGTCCAGAGGAGGGCCATGAGGATGATCAGGGGACTGGAGCACCTCCCGTATGAAGACAGGCTGAGAAAGTTGGGGCTGTTCAGCCTGGAGAAGAGAAGGCTGCGTGGAGACCTCATAGCAGCGTTCCAGTATCTGAAGGGGGCCTACAAGGATGCCTGAGAAGGGACTCTTCATCAGGGACTGTAGCGGCAGAATAAGAGGTAATGGGTTCAAACTTAAACAGGGGATGTTGAGGTTACTCACTGTGAAAGTGGTGAGGCACTGGAATGGGTTGCCCAAGGAAGTGGTAAATGGCTCCGTCCCTGGCAGTGTTCAAGGCCAGGCTGGACAGAGACTTGGGAAACATGGTCTAGTGTCAGGCATCCCTGGCAACGGCAGGAGGGCTGGAACTAGATGATCTTGAGGTCCTTTCCAACCCTAACTATTCTATGATTCTATGATTCATTTCTGTGTTGCTTTCTTGCAGTCAGTTGCCACTACAGTGAAACTGGAATGGTTATGGGTCTCAAAGTACAAAAGGTATATGATCTACAAAGTACAAAGTATATGATCTACATATTTCTGGAACATACCATCTATCTGACCTGTTCACACAGCAGCCAAGTGTAGATGCCAAAAAAAAAAGCTAACAATAAAACTGATTCTTGAAGGACACCAGAATGAAGAACAGAAAGGCAGCCTGCCCTGACTACTTGTTGAATGTGTTTGTCTGGGAAAAATGCCAGCCATTTTAGTGTATTACTTTGGATCCTGCTACCTCTCTCAAGCAAGAAAGTACTATCTCATGATCAACTGTGTTAAATGACTCAGATATGTCTAAAGTGATGAGAATAAATGTCTGTACTGTCTCCACAGACAGGAGCAGAATACCTATTACACATGCCACTAAAGCCATTTCATGCCCTGCTTTAAATTCAGATTGTGCTGGATCCAGAATTTTATCTTAATTTAGTTAATGCAGTTGGCCTTTGTCTGGCTTCACTATGAGCCTGCATTAGTTTCACAATTATTCTGTGTTTGTATGTGGGGACAAAGAAAGATGATTACAGTTAGCTGTAGGGTGAAATGTGGAAACTATTATAGAGCACATGGAAATGCTACACAAAGGTTTGCGACAGGAAATTAACAGCTAATCCAACTGAAGCTACAGGGGGAATGACAAGGATATAAGACATAATTATTCAAACTGGAATTTGCTCAGGACACTGAGGTTAACACCTCTCCTCTTGCAAATTGTGCCAAGGCTACAGCTGACAGGACTTCAGGTTTTTTATTTTAGTTGAAAAGCAACACATCCAAGTGCAAAATTCTTTTTTCCACAAGGGACAATGGGTTCGCCATAATACAGTGAGAAAGAACTGTCTCCTGAATCATCCTTAATACTTCTTTCAACACCTGGATTGCCACTGCATGTTATAATTCATTTAAGTAATAATACTGTGTGGTATAACCCTACTCAGTCTGATAGGTAAAGAGAAACAGTTTAAGGAGGTATAGCTACAATGACTATGAGTCAAATATTTGTGTAATTTATCCTTGTCAACTAATTAACAAACTAAATGCAACACACAGTGAACTAAACACTGGAGAACATATCCTGGAAAGTTTTTAGGTTTTTACTTTGTTAAGCAAGACTGGTAAGATGAATGCACTTTATTAAAACCCATATAAATGTACACACTCTCACACATAAAAAATAATCAGTTTTATGATGTTCAAAACTGTACAAAATGTACTATGTCTGTGGTATTTTGCTTATCTTTCAGGAATGATAGATCATTTTTTTAAAGGCAAAAGAATGGATTGAAACCACACAATGTTTTAAAAAGCAGTTCCATTCAGAGCTCTTCTTTCTTGATAAATTAACTATGATCAGCAATGGAAAAATAAATTTTATTTATTATTAGCTTCAAATAATTATATATAATAAAAAGGATTTATATAATCAGTTTCTACCAATGCCCATATATTTCAGAAGTAGCCTTTACTTTTCAATCCCTTTGTTTTTGTAACACACATCATGATTTTCAGAGATGCTAGCTGCCTACACGTCCAGTGGCACTTCAGTTATGCAGCAAATACTCCTGCCAATGAGTGTGGCAGGTGTCTGCTTTGTTGTGGCCTTGAAGACTGACTGAGCAACTCCATGCAAGGGGAATTTATGTCCTATCACCACATCTTCCTTTCTTAGTCTTTGAAAGGAACAGTTCCCCATAGTTAACACTGCCAAAAATCAGGCCATGGGCATTAGTGAGTGGGCATCCAGCACCTGAAGCATTCAGAGAAACCACATTTAAAAATCTTGGTCATATTTCTCCATCACCGTGCAATTATGCAATTACTTATAATCTGTAACCTTAAAGACCTTCCTCCAGGGGTTTCATGACATAGAGAAGTTAATGACCCATTGCAAAGTACCTCCTTATAATGGTATTCAAAACTTCATTTTAGTCCCTTGATTATGAATGACATGCTTCTTGTCTTACTGCCACTAAGGTGCTGAGTCACGAGCAGCATAACATATGAAAGCATAAGATTTAACATTAACAAAGCTAGGATAAACATGATCTTCCAAAGAGTCCCTTAAACTTGGACAACACATAAGACTGTAATATTACTATCTGTAGCAGAAAAGCCTTTTAGCATCTAGGTTTTGTGCAAGACAAAGTAATGCAAAATTTGTCTAAAGGGCATCATAAGAATCAGTTACTACTAAGGATCATAAACTTGTCTTCTGAGTTTGAACCATTGATGGCATAGTATAAAAATAAAGATAAAAATTCAAATTAAAAATAAATGTTAACATTAAAATTTAATAAATAAAATAAATAAAAATGCTCTTTTGAAAACATTTAACTGTAATGCCAATGTAAAGCAGTACTTTGGACTACCCATTTTACTACAACATGATTTGTACTCCCACGAATTAAAAAAAAATGTTTTGATTAAAAAATTATGAAGTCAGAATACAGTCTAATGTATTTTTAGTACCAATGATACAGAATTTACAGATCCTAAAAGGTTAACAAATGCAACATTCACTTAAAAGTAAACAAACTGGGGATAAGTCTTTGCTCGCCTTCTAAGCCTTCTAAATTTACACTATCCAATGAAACAACACTTACTCTATGCTTTATCAGTCTTGACATCAGTATTAAAACAGCTATACAAACTGCCATAATTGTTTATACATCCCTTCCAGCCGTTTCAATGTGAACAGTGTCCTCCTTGTTTCTTACCCTACATGCAACTATTTAATCTTCTCCAGTTCACATTACCAGACTTCTGCAATCTCAACAAAGATTTTTATTTTCTATGTCCAAACTCTCTTAAGTAATAAAAAATACCACCATCAAATTACATGTGAGATGTTTCTGAGAAACAGGAGAATGTAACAAAATATGAAGTGTTTTCCTAATTAAGAAGGTAAGAGTGAAAGGGCACTTTGGGGTCACTGTGTCCAGTCACCTGCCATCTCAGGCAACCACGTAAAGTCATTCCTCCAAAAAAGAATGACCAAGCTCAGTCTTAAAATCAATTATGTCTCCCACTACTCCCATCAAAAAGGAGCTCCAGAAACTCACTGGTCTGATGGTTAGAAAACTTCTAATTTCCAGCTGAAATATCCCATGTTACAAAATCAGCCATTTGTTTTTACATCACTACTAGTCATTCCATTAAGCTTGCGTTTCGTTCGTGATTTTTTCCCACATTCCCTCCCACTGTATTTTTTAATACTAGTGGAATCTGTGGCAGTAAGGAGTCCTTCTCTGTGGTTCCTGTTGAATCTCTGCCATGAAAGATGAGAGGAAGAAAAGTAGATACTACATACAAACATAACTCTGAAGATTAAAAAATAGGACATTCCTAGAGAAATGGAAGAAACACAGTTAAACTCATCAGTTAAAGCAGGGAACTGAACCTGACTCTCCCATTTCACAGTCTACAGCATAATGCCGGAGCAGCACTTCTGAGCATCTCAGTCCCACATACACTCCAAAATGTCAAATTAAAGCCAGAAGGAAATGAGCTATATTTTCAGGTAACTAGGTCCAACAGCTTTTCTTCCAGCATGTTTTCCCTGAATCCTTCTCCTGATGCACCTGGTTTCTACAAGCAGACAGTGAAATTTTATACTGTTCTTGATCCCTCCTAATAGTGGGCTACTGATAAAATATTTCTGTTCTCCTCTGTGCTTAAAACCACACGATTCCATCGTTTCCTTTACATGAGATCTGTGAAACCACAGCTGAGAGTAAAAGGAAATTTCTCTTGCCTTCCTAACACTGGAGTCTGGATTAAGAATGCAGGACTTAGCACTCAAGTCCTTTCAAGTATTTTTTATAGTTTCTTTTCCAACTGTAAAATGGAGCCAATCAGCACTTTTTAAAGTAGTGTTTAATTACTTGTTTGAGGTTTCTCCAGGCTTACACATGATCCTGGTGCTGAAACAATACAAAGAGGACTATCTGTGATGGAGTCAACGTTGTAGTCTTACTAAGTTTTATTTTCTAAATGGCCACTCTTGGACTTTTCAGAAGCAGATTAATTTTTTTTTAACACTAAAATATAAATGACTTCACACTTACCAAAAAGAAACCAAATCTAATTATTAGAAACTAAATCTAAATGGATTCATGCCTATTTTTAAAAACTGATCTGCAGTTCATTGTCATTAATCATACAGACACTACGAAGTTTCTGGTTTCAAAATGGTTGTTATTTTTAAGATCAGTTGGAGACAACAAATCAATAACAACAATACAGCACCTAATGCCACAGAAGTGACGAATGTTATAGGAGTCTGAGCCTCTTCTGTTTCATTTTTTATTAGTTAATCTCTGCAGATATTATACTATATTAAATCTGTGCCACAGCCATATTTATTTTTTTAGCTTTTCAGTTATATGTATGTTCATTAAAAAAAACACCACAAAACCAACCAATCAAATGAAAAAACAAACCCCCAAAACCCCCAAAAAACCCCTAAGAAACCCCAACCACTTCATGTGATGAGAGTATATTTCATTCAATTCACAACCGGTTACAAAAATCTAAATACTTTCACATTTTGTAGTATAAGATCTATCTGGTCATACATCAAATTAGTAAATTAAAAAAAAAAAACAAAACCAAATTATTTTATCCACAGTAACGCTTGTAATCAATCACCTTACCTTACTACTATTTTTTTTCTCCATATCCCTCCCCCACAATGGAAAATGGATGTAATAATACAATTAGCAGTGGTTGCCTAACAGGATCATTTCCTGGAAAGTTAAAGTATATTTTTAGAATGGTAATTTCAGGTGTTCCTACTAAGAAATTACATTTGAGATAAATCAGTGCGAAAATCTATAAATCTGAATAACAGATCTGTGGCCAGATTTTTCCAACACCATACTGCAGTTCAGTGCAATCTGCAGGCAACAGAGACTGTGTGCAGTTTTATGTCCAGATTTTATAGAATACAATAAAACAATTAGTATTCTAACTCAAAATGGATACAAGTTACAAGCAAAAAAAAAAAAAAAAAGAATAATTTCCCCAGTGAATTCCCTTGGAGAAAAAAAAAGGCGTAACAAAAGATTCTCTGATATTTCTCATATTTTGCATATGTGCAAATAATAGTTACTGATGTCTATGAAGCCATTAATATTGTCAAACAAAAAATATTGTTTGCGGTTGAAGAGATTTTAAAAAAAATCAAAAAGGATATCACGCACTCACTTCAAGGTTAAAAGAATAATGCAAATTCACATTGGTCCCTGATGATCGAGGTAGGATTAACATATTTTCACCTTCTCTAATAGAACTGCTTTGCTACAAAATACATTGTTCTGCACTGTCATGATGTATGGCTCATATTTAGAAATCTGACAGTTTAGGAGTGCATTATGGCATTCCATTAAACTGAACACATTTTTGTGCTGCACAGGAAAAGATAAAGAGGCCACAATTCCTGTCTTCTTTTAAAAAATAATGCGTTTTCTCACTACAGTAGTAAAAAATTTAGAAAATGCAGTGTTTAGTGGATTGGTAAATTCTATTCTCTGTGTTTCAAAAACCAAGAGGAAGATAGCATTATTTCACATAAATCCTATCTGCTTTACAAGAACATGAACTATATTAATTGACAAAGGTGGCAGCTAAAACCCTCATTTACAACTGCAATAACAGTAATTTTAAAATCCTTTGGAATTTGACCTGTAAATGGACTGTGATGTTTCAACTTCTGAGTGATACTAATGACTTCAGCAATTTTAAAATGCTAGCAACGCTGTTGATGCATTATTATTTCACAGAATAACACTGTCTTGGAGACAAGAAAGAAGGGAAAGAGGAGGGGAAAGAAGAGAGGATTGAGAAGGCTAAGGAAAGAGGACCAGAAAAAAAAACAGTGAAAGTTCACGTTAGGACATACATGTGCAAGGACTACCTTATTCCTATCGTGACAGGACAGTGCAAAGCTGTCTACAATCCCCTGGAATGTAGACAAGGCATTCATATAAGAGCTTTTATTTATTCTTAATACATATTTGCAGTTCTATCATTACAAACCCAGCTATATTATAGATGTTATTAGCCCATTGTCCAAATGTGTGAAATTTCCTTCACCCCAACAAGAATCTAGAGGATGCATTCAAAATAGCTTATTACTTTTTTCTTCAGTAGTACACAGCACATATTTTACCTTCCCTTCAGTCTTTTACCCAAACTTTTCAAAATCAAGATGAATAAAGAAACAGGTTTCTGAAGATCCCTGTATCTCCCAGTGAGACTCATTTAAGATACTTGATCGTGAAGAAAAGCAGAAAGGTAATGCTTAACCAGAAAAAAGGAATATACCACTGAGTGGGAGTCCTTTCATAACAGGACCTAAAAAGGTTGTACTCTTGAAGCTTCAGCTGAGCATTTGAGTTTCTCTCTCTCCTGATGGCTGGGTCAACAAAATGTAATGTAGAGCAAGAAGGTGGCAAATCAATCATATCACACTGCAAATGTATGAGATAGGATGGTGGCTTTGAGAAAGTGAACCAGGAGATCAAGGCTTGATGGTTCTGCCTTTGCTCACCATCATCAGGAGCTGTGGGAAATTGTCCTCAGCATTTGTACCTAAGCTTACTCTGTGATTGTCTCCTTATTAATAGTTTGAATTTGCTGACTATAAATGACTTTATTTCAAAGCAAACTAAAAATAACAAAACTGGCTCCCAAAGTTTAGTATCCTCTACTGTTCTTTACAGCTACTTTTGTGCAATCTTACAAGGCTATCAGGTTTAAAACTGCTTGCCCCAGAGCCATTAGAACAGAAGCTAAAAAAACTTATGTCTGAACAACCTCTTGAGCTTTAATGATGTTGTAATGTGGCAGAAAGGTGACACCTAAGTTTCAGAACACTTCCAATATAAAACAAACCTAAGATCTTTCCACACCAAAGATAAAGAGTAATGGTGCTGGTCTCCATAAAATTATTTCTCTCATTTGGAGTAGTGGGGTGAGAAAAAACATGAGCCATGAAAAAGCAATTTAATGTGACCAGTCTTGTTATTTTAGAGTACTGGGTGAACAGCTTATTAGCTGCAACAAGAACCAGATCTTCCCAGGTGCAATTAGGGAACGGAGAAATGCATCAGTGTTTCAGGTTAAAAACTGCTGTATTAAAGACCTACTTTTGTCCCATGGGAGACTTACCTAGGACACCACAGTAAGATTCACAAGAGTTAGGTTGCCAGAAAAATGTCACAATGATCAGTGATTAAAAGCAAAGTTCCAGCAAGAACAAACTATTTCAGAAAGGTCAAAATCTTGGGATTTTTGTTTAATAAGCAAATGTATTATTAAAACATCCTTAAGGGCAAACCCTGTTACCTGCTCACTGTCTGAGAACTTGGAGATTCCTGGTGAGATTTGTTTCTCTTTCATAAGAAACACTTGGCAGTTACCCAGTGCATCCATCAGAGCTGTAGGAGACCCAAGCTTTCTTAAGTGCGTGATAAACTGGACTAGTCCTGTTCACAATCTCTCTTGCTTTACAGTTCTTAGGTAAAACACAGAGGGGAAAAAAAAATCTTTTAAGGGAGGTTTACAGGAATTCCAGTCAGGAAGAATTTGGCCATTACTGAACGAGGAAAACCAACAACTTTAGATTAACTTGAAAACAAGGGTTTAATTCTATTACCCATTTTAACAAGAAAAAAAAACAACAAACCCACAAAAACAACACCAGGAAGATAGATAACTTCAACCTATCTGTGTACTTATATAGCCACTAGCAAAATAGTATCTAAACGCCTCACAGTCACTAATGGATTTTTCTTCACAATGCTCCTTTGATGCAAAGAAGTTCTATTATCCTTAATCTTCTCATGAAGAACAGAGTCATGGAGAGATTAAGTCATTTATCCAAAGTAACATAAAATGCCTATGGGAATGACTATGTAATTTATCATGGATCCCCAGAGCCCCAGTCCAGTGCCTAAACCAGTAGACCATTCTCTTCTTAACAGACGAGAGCTACTATACAGTACCTTAAATAACCTTTCAAAATGGCTATTTTTTACGTTTTCTGCTTTATCACCATTCTAAAGAAAGTTATTAAAGCAAGAGACTTGGACAAAGCTTAAGTAAGCACCTTGTATCTTGTCTCAACATCAGCTGTGAAACCTAGGAACACAAATACTTTACAGACCAAACATTATATTTCTCTTCAAAGTCAGCAGAAGAGCTAAAGCTGAGCAGCTTGGCAGCTGGCAAAGTCCTTCATGCTCTACAAATGACCATGGTTTAATAAAGGTTTTGCTTTACAGATGCCGTTTGGTTTTGGTTAGTTTTTTGGTTTTGGTTTTCATTTGGTTTTCGTTTCAGATGTTTTTTTCAAAGCTTTTTATATTCCTGTGACTGAAAACAGCTACTATACTAGCAATATGTAAGTCTGAATAGATGGAAGGAGCCATTTGGTAAGTACCAAAATATATTCTTTCCTGGCAAACTGAACAAAACAGAAGAGATCAGTTTATGATTTGGTAAAGCTGCTTAAGAACAAAAGGAAGACTATTGTTTTCTTTCTATATTCAATGAACGGCTTCTGTTTGAATGTAATCCAATGTGCAGGAGCACCCATGAGACTGGGAGTCTAACCCACTGGGTCAGTATACACCTCGAAATATTCAAATTTAATTTAATTTTAATTAAAATATTAAAGGAAAACAAAAAAACAAAACCAAAAAAACAACAAACTACTGACATTCTGTCTTTATCCAGAAAATAAGTACAATCCACATCAGCAGTGTAAAATTCTCCAGCTACTATGTCCAACCGAAGGGATCATGACCAGGAGTGAAAAGTTTAGTAGGTCATGGTGCTTTTATCTTACCTTCTCTTTCAGGGAACTGCCAAAAGCACTGCTTATGATGATGTTTATGAAAAAGAAAATGAACTGAGATCATAATATAATTCCATATAGTTCACAAACAACTTTCATATGGTAACAATTTTTGGTCACTGCTTGGGTTGACTGAATTTGAATTGGTGACCTAAAGGTGAAAGATTCTGCATACCAGGATCAATCTCCATGCTGTTCATTGCTCCCATTTTCTGAAGTTCAAAGTGGTAGAAGCAAGAGTTATATGGCTAAACACAGTTGCCTCCACTTTTCACCCAGTTAAATATTTTCATATTTTTTCCGTTAAAATTATTTTGATTATAAAGCACAATTATATCAAATTTTCTGGGGTACGGAGAACTTCTGATTAAAAAAAAATGCATCACCATTAAATAAGAAAATAATTTAGCAGATAATCAAATTTTCTTGTCAAAAAAGTTTTTCAAATAGTAAAGAAAAAACTGTTACAAGTTCAAAACCTATCTACCCATTTCAAAGCTTTTTAGTTAAAAGTATCAAACAGCTGCTTTGACTAACTTAAAAAATATGACAACATAGAAAATCTTCATACTTTCTTAATTCCTTTAAGAAAGTTTTTTCTAATCCAACAATTCTGTTCTGTACTCAAAACATGAAACTTAACTAACACATTCTTATCAACTTCAGTAATAAACTGAGTAAATTTATTTCCAGGAAATGGGCTTGTAAAAATTCTCAAAGAATTCTTAGCAGTATCTGAAGTAAGATGTTTCTCTCAAAACCTTAATAAAATTCACCATGTTAAAATTTTTCTTTGGGGAATGGGAAGGGAATGGAGAGGAAATAGAGAAGAATAAACTTTCAGAGATACAATGAATTTAAAAAAACCCAGTGTGTCTGAAGTGTAGGCAACTGAATGAAAGATTCTCACTATGTGATTACGTGTTTTTTAACCACTGAGACAGCACTTTTGTTCGGCTTTCAAAATATCTTAATTCTTTTTTAATGAGATAGGCATAAGAAAAAAGAATAACCTTTCCTACAAATTTATTACCATGTTATTTCATCTG
The DNA here is from genome assembly GCF_037157495.1 of Lathamus discolor. Lineage (NCBI taxonomy): Eukaryota > Metazoa > Chordata > Aves > Psittaciformes > Psittacidae > Lathamus > Lathamus discolor. The sequence goes on along the minus strand of NC_088888.1, from coordinate 71,964,717 downwards.
CTGGTTCAACAGGATGCTTTTAAATGTCTATCTTTCACCCACAGAGCAATGAAACACAAAACTGAATACAATTGCATATTCCTAATCTGATATTAGAAGGAGGACTTCTAATTTATCCTCTGAATGCACCAGCTCTACAAAGTAACTCTTTGGCATACAGAGTTCATACTGTGAAAGCTATACATTATTCAAGAGCAAAAAATGTTTATTTTCAGTACCTAGTTTCACAACCTGGTAACTGTTTGTTCAGAGACCGACTGACATTTATGATCCGTCCTATTTTAATTACTTTTGTATCAGCCACCATTTTCTACCACTGCCCTTTCCTGCTTTACATCGTACAAATCTCAGCTATGTCAACCAAAGTAAATAGACCACCACATCCTTACAAACACATTAAGAGGGGAAAAAAAAAAAAAAAAAGGAAGAAAAGAGGGACACAAAATTTGTTTCATGGCCTATTTGGTTTAACAACAGACCCAATGCCCATTCAAGCACATATAATTCAGAAGGCCTGCCTGCCAGCAATAAAGACTGAAATTGGATACTTCGTGAGATTAATTACCTAGATAGGGCATGATAATGCTAGTCAAATGGGAAGGTAATTAAAGTGCACCTTCCATGAAAATTATTCATTGCTGATGGATCAGGTGACAGATAAATCAAAAGGCACTTAAAAAAGCTACAGGTTAACTTGTGGAAGGCCATTCCTCCCTGGAAGTCACAATAACTGCAGCTGCTTGTTCCTATCATAAGACATAAAGGTAGGAGGGTAATGCAGCCTCCGAGAAAGAGGAACCTGGAGAAAAGTTATCAGCATTGTGCCTGCAGACAAAGGGTCAGCTAGAGTGGAACCAGTCGGCTGGCAGCCTTCGGATTACTAGATCTCTCTGCTTGTATGCCATAAAGGGGTACTGCAACCATAAAAGGCGGCAAGTGATGAATTAATAAGTTGACTAGTCCCCTGGGTGCAATCCTTATAGGCGGAGGACATGCTGCGGTAATCAAAAGAGGTTATAAATTGTGTACATCGAATGGCACAAAATGCGTATCACTTCATCACCGTTAAGTCAAGACTTCCTGAATTTGTCATTAACTCTTTAGCTTCAACATATTTATTTAAACAGTAAAAGAGAAAGGACTTACAATAACAAAAGGGCAACTGATACTACCCTGCGGGATATACAGTCTAATGGAGATCATTGACTCTTACTTTCTAGAGCTACAGGGGTCAAACTGCGCTTCTTTTACACCAAAGCTCCCCTTGAGATGTACTGATTAAGTGCAAAACATTAAACTAAATGCATTTCTGAACACAGAAAAAGAACCAAAACCAAACAGGATCAAGTAATTTTTTACAGCTAGCATATGCAAATCCCTAAGTATATATTCTCCGCTTGAAAAAACTGAGCTATTTACATGGGTAAGCATTTCCCAGATCACAGATTTTTACCGAAAATTTCAAAATGACCTTATTTTGAATGTAACATCTGATTATTAAAATGTATGAAAATGGATAGCTGAATAATTACCACCTTCTCTCCTTTTTTTTTTTTTTTTAATGTCTGCTAACACAATTGTGTTATTAAGATAGTTCTTTGTTCACTGGAAGTTAAATGGAAAGCAATTTTGTGCCACCCTTTTTTGTCTTTAACAATAGTAAACAGCCATTTTCAAGGGCTTAGATACCTACTAGGGTTAAAGGAAAATTTACCACTGACTTTGAATCAGAGCATAAAGAGGCAAGAAGTTAATTATTTATTTTTTTAATCCTTAATTTCTTCTTCTAAAAATATACTTAAGGTTTTGGCACATTTTTCTGCATAATTTATATACATAACTTCACATCTTTGTTCTACATCCTCTTTTTCCCTTCTTTTAGCTTTATAGTGAAATGAAATTCACTATATATATATATATATATTTCCTATATATATATATAGGAAATGAAAATTTAAGTGAGTACTGAAAAGTGATGTAAACTTCAAAAATCTGAACTACAAACTGAAGCCCCTCCTGTGTGCCCAGTAGAAAGCATATGCCTTTTTCAAAACAGAATTTATGACACTGTCCATGACTGTTCCCAGCCCAGGGGAGTATTATACATTCACAGAAGTTTATACGACCACATGACAAAAAGAGTCACAAGTACTAGTTTACCAACTTCACCTCATTTGGCAGCTGTGGCATTTCCTCCAGAAAAGGAGTTGTGCTGATTTTGTGTATAATTTTATCACTGTGAGATTAGCCTACTACCATGTTTACAAAGAAGTCAAATTTTATAGACCTAATCTATTAATATAGATCAGTAAACCTAGTAAAGTAAACTGTGGTAGAGTTGAGGATGCAGTATGAACACGATTTCTCACACCATTAATTCATTAGCATGATTAGCTTGTTGGGCACAGTAGTGGCAACCTCAATGTGGATATGATGTTTTGGGAGATAAAGAAGTTTTAACTTTGCAAGCACAAACCCTGACATGTCAGGAACATGCCCCTGATCCTTTTTGTGTAGGCATAGCTTTGCTAAACAGAGAACACATGCAATCTTCTTTAGAGTCCCTATACCTGCCTGCTAGTATCCAAGTGGATTTTGAGCTATTGGCTTAGATCTATAGATTGCTAAATGGGATGAGACTAGTCTGCCTGAGAGACCACCCCCATCTTTTACCCTTGCTGTAGTCAGCAGAGATATGAAAGGTAGCTTCCTCTTTGGCAATTAGAAATTACTCTCCAAAGCATCATGAATGTGATAATATTCTGAGAGCCTTAGGTACCTGCTAGGGCAAAGGTTGAGAAACGACTCCCATGAGGATGGTGAAGGAGTTCATTGGCTCTATTTATTGTTTATTGAAGATTATCTATTTGTAATTGTTCTGTGCCACTGCATCGCCGAGTTATTGCCTACACGGAAGTATATAACACTGATTAGTGGGCATCACTACATTATTGTTTGCAAGATAAAATGTAAGGCACCTGCAGCCCTCCTAATGGGGACTCTCAACTAGTATTAAAATAAAAAGAAAGCATAAAATCAGTCTTTTACATTTAAAAAAAAAATTATATTAATGCTATAAACTGCAATCAAGTGAAATATCCCTATTTTTAAGACACACCTGTATATGCCTATCCTCACTAAGAACCTTAGTTAATTCAGTCAATGGGAAAAGGTTTCAGAGAGTCTTAAGAACACGAATTACTAACGGGACTAGCAAACTATTTTTTAGGAGTTTTAAAATCCTGAAGAAAATTATTTTTAAATTTGCTAGTTTGTTTTGTATTCCGTGGAAAATAAACAGAAGCATGTAAATACTTAATGTCAACATTGTGGCACAAATTAAGGTTTGCATATGTAGGGGTAGGAGGAAGAGGGCATTCATGTCATCAACTTTAGGCAGTTAATTTAGTTGGCTAAATAGGGAAGGTAATCTAAAGCTTCCTCTGTAATTAAGCACAAGCCAATGAACAATTCCTAAATTTGGCTCCTGTTCCAAATGACTCCCTAAAGAAACCTATCAATCTCCACTGACTACAACAATGTAAATATCCACCAAAGACTTAAATGCTAATGTTTAATGCCAACATCAAAGAGCAGAATGTTTAGCTCTAAAATGCTTCATGTGATTAACTCTACACAATATAAAGAGCAATGACACTTTTCCCTCTTCATTACCCGTTAAGCTGCAATATAAAAAATTAGAACTAAGGGTGATATTTTGATCTCAGCTACACAAGGGAATATTTGGAATAATTCAATAGGAGGTCCACAGAGACAGATCATTAGAGTATTGGCTCTGAAATATTAACATCCAATTCCTCATTTCACAGCCATGATTAGAGGTTCTATGAACTTAAATAGACTCTTTAGCGAAGTAAATGCCATTTCTCCACATAAGCATCAGGGTTTACTAGCTCTGAATCCAGCCTGCTGACTCAGCCACTACTGCCTGAAAGGAGCTTGGATGTTACGGAAAAAAAAAAAAAAAAAAAAAAAAAAGAGCATTCCATGATGCATTAGGAAAAGGGCTACTCAAAAAAGAGAAATGCTTAGATGACAGACAGACAGAAAAGGTCAAAAGGAGAGATGGTAAATAGATCCATCAGCAGGTATGAGATGGGAGATACAGAAACTGAAGGGTCTGCTGCTGCAAATATATGTGAGAGGTAACCCAGATTCAATGGAAAATTGCATGCAACAAGCTGTTGAAATGCGGGTAAAAGTTTAAGAGTGTCATCCTTAAAAAGAAAACCCAAGAATCACAGTGACAGGACCTCATCCCCACCCTAAAGTTCACTTCGGAAGAAGTGAGATCTGTCTTAAAATTTCTGAAAAATACACTAACAAGCTAGAAGAAAGCAAGATTATAAAGAGATTAAGTTACATGTATGCATGCGTGTGCATACGTATGCGTGAGCATCTATACATCTCTTTTCCTTTCTCTGCACTTGTCTAGGGCAGAAACCAGATGAAATTAAGACATGAAACATCCCATTCTGCACTTCTAAGATTTCTTTCATTAACATGAAAAAATACCAGCAGTTCTGTGAATAACTTTCTTAAATTTTTCAGTGTTTCTGCACATGTGGATTCTCTAACGTCTGATACACGATTTAGCTCATTCTGTAAAGACAAGTCTTCATTGGCTTGTTGACTTCATGCAGGAGTTTAAGATTTCTACCTCTCTGTCAAAAATAGCTAAAAGTGGTCAAAAACTGTTGACAGAGGACATAGGAGCTGAAAGAAAATTGTCCATAGGGACACACATTAAGGACATTCACGAAGCCTTGTTTAGATACGCTATGTTTAGAAAAGCTAAAAATAACCTTTTCTTAATTAGTATTTATATTAAAATGGCTGTCGTATGAATTATGCTGCTTGCTGTGAAAATTTAAATGTACAGATGAAAAAGTTGCAGGTTATGGAGTTTAAATTACAGCTGTCTTTAAAGCCTGCTTTATTTTGTGAGTTGTTATCACAAAGTATCTTATGGAAACATAAAATACAGCTTGTTGTAAGATTGAATTTAGGACATTTATATTGGTCCCACAATAAGAAGACTGCATGATTTAGTTGACTTATGCTTGCATGTGGACGCCGTTATGTAACACTAGCTCAGACAAATGGCTCTGTTCTTGATCTTCCCTATTCTACTGTAGTTAATGACCAAATATTGTTAAAAATTGGGACACTAATTATCTGATGTCGACATGTTATGGATAATTAAGAATTGCTCACTCTGAAGCCATGATAATTGTTTTTCACAGGTCTCCTCTCGTCCTTGTGTCCTCAACAAGGCAAGCAGCTACAGGTTTCTACGTACATCTCTGTCACGTACTTTGTCACAGAACATACATCATCCTCTCTGGCTCATCCCCGATTAATTTTGCTGGCTTGCAGCAATTATCTCTCCCTTTGTGACTGACCTCCTGGTAAATGGAGTGCATGATAGCTGGGCAATTTTTTCCTGTGTATTTTACCACTTAATTGATCCTTGCTGGCTGCCCACAATAGAATATATTAAACTTAAGTCATAAAATGGTTGAAATTGAGAAAAAGTGTTAGCCATGTTTTTGCAATTGCAGTTGACAGCTGTAAAAATCAGATCTTGATAATGTTCTCTCATTTGCCCTATTACTTGGATCAGTTGGTTAAAGCTGTTAATGATCCTTTTGGATCAATGCCTTTTGCTTGTAGCTATAATTTACTGCATTGGTGGATTAGTACAGATGTTTTCATAGATAGCTCTGCATCATTCCACCAGATTGCTGTCTGCATCAAATTTGCTTCCATTCATCACTAACAAAGCAAAGAAAAAAACAATCAGCATCTCCTATCTTAACATTAACTATTGAATTCAGTGTAACAGTTTTATTGTTGTCGACTTGCAGCATTCAACCATGGCTTCCTCAGCAAACTGCTCTAAGAATTTCCTGTAGAAATAGATCAAGTGATATATTTTGACTATAACAGGAAAAGACTACAGAAATGTTAAACTGTACAAAACAATTCATACACTAAAGAGTAGCATGTATAACTATTCAAATAGGAATATGCCCTGTGGAGTCAGGGCTGGTTCCATCACATGCAAAACAGAAGAAACTACACAGGGCAGGAATGTGGTAAATATGGCAAAAATTATCCAGAATTATTAATACCCAGACTATATTCCAGCATCTGAAAAATCTGCTACCACCCACAGAGCTATCATAGTAGGTAAGTCAGCAAGAGCAATTTCTGTAAGGGAAGATGTCTCCCCTTTGTATTATCCCAGTAGCATCAGAAAGATCAAACCCAGCTCTTCATAGACCTTTATTCTGCCCTGGCTTTCAAACCCACCTTGGTTACCTTCACCCATACCTGCCAGGCTGGCATCAAATGCTTCACTCTATAGAGATGTTACAGTTAAAGAATTTTTTAATTTACTGCATACAATATCAATTAGGATTTCACATTTGGTGGCACTTACGCGCTTGCAATAGTGCCTTTCAGTACCAGTGCTTGTTTCTCATTGAAAAAGCATCTGTACACTTACAGGATTTTGTTGGTTCAAATGACAATGGTACTTGAATTCTTCAAAAGGTCTGAAACAAACCATCAAATATTAGGAACTTAAAGGACAAAATGTCTAATGTCTTATTTTGCTATAAATATGATCATACTCTTTATTTTGTTCTTTCTAGGAAAAATAACAGAGAAATGAAACTTCTTAATGATAAGTTACACTGTACTGAAGTTAAGATCTCAGAACTAATGAGTACAGTGGGTTTTGGCTAGATTAATTCAAACATTATGTATTATTCTGTCCTACAAATATCAGTATTTCATAGTCTTGTTCATTGAAGGAGTTCAAATCTGTTTTGTAAACACTGAAAAACAAATCTTCCTTGTGCTTTTATGAGGACAGTTGTGTGCTGATATTACCTACAAGTAAGAAACAAGAAGCTAAACCAAACAAAGGAAAGGCATTGAGAAAATTTATGTCAGAATCAGCACAGGCATTTCTTTTTGCCAGTTTCCACACTGTATTTCTTTTTTAGTCTTAGGACTCAATTTAGCCATGACAGTGTTTCACTTAAAATGATTTCCTACTGAAATTATAAAGTTTCCATACAAATATATGTCTACATTTCATAATCATTGTCACAACATTATTTTGATAGGAGAATGACAACTGGGAAATATACCAAACAAATAACACTGAGTTCACGATATCCTACTGATGGTGTTTAGCACTTATCTAGGTCCTGCATCCAGTTACCATACTACATACTTACATACATACATACGTGGAGACCTCATAGCAGCCTTCCAGTATCTGAAGGGGGGCTATAGGGATGCTGGGGATAGACTATTCATTAGGGACTGTAGTGACAGGACAAGGGGTAACGCGTTCAAACATAAACAGGAGAAGTTTAGACTGGATATAAGGAAGAAATTCTTTACTGTTAGGGTGGTGAGGCACTGGAATGGGTTGCCCAAGGAAGCTGTGAATGCTCTATCCCTGGTGGTGTTCAAGGCCAGGTTGGACAGAGCCTTTGGGGACATGGTTTAGTGCAAGGTGTCCCTGCGCACGGCAAGGGGTTTGGAACGAGATGATCTTAAGGTCCTTTCCAACCCTAACTATTCTATTATTCTATTCTACCATTCTACAGTTCACAGGAAACAGCAAAAGCAAGACCTGAAGATACAGCTCTGCTGGAAAAATCAAAGGTTTATAGAATTCCTTCTTTGCACGAGTTAATTAGCTACACTAGACTGTGTACTATGTATTACCATGTATAAATTTATCAAGTGATTTCTTGTCTGTGTACTGCAGGTATCTTGAAAGTCTCTGAAGCTGGCCAGGTCTTAGTAGAACTATGTGTAAGAGGCCCCAGAGAGTATAATAAAGGTCAAAGAGTACTAGTTAATTTCTGCTCTGTTCAAAAGGACTTATGGGCATAAGAAATAACCTATCTATGGATGAAGAGAAGCAGCCAGGCATCACAAGTAGAGCTTCTGTATTTTACAAACCTGTCTGAGATAGGTCATGAAATCACACAGAAAATATGATGTTAGCACACGTATTTTCTTTTCAAGGTCAGGATTAATTTTTCATCACTACTTTTAAGACAATTGGTGCAACTCATAATCACTGAGATGTCCAGCCCATGTTTGTAACATTAGAAAAAGTGTCCCCTAATCCTTTGTGTCACATTATCAAACCAACCTCTCCTTTCTTTGGCTAAATTGTACTTTAGATGACCTATTTTCTTCCTTGAGTACATATTTATTGTGTAGCTGGTGAAATTATACTTTAGTATCTTACATTTGACCATAGTGACATAACCTAAAGTGTCAATAGCTCAGTGCATGGGAAAGTTAATAGCCCTGTGGCTGCCATGCTTCTCCTAGCAGGTGCTATCAAACATTCAGCATACATAGAAGCTTAATCTGACCACTTCTGATTCAAAGTTTTGGTTCTGCAAAGCTGAAGCTTTTCTTTGTCTTTGTGTAGCTACACAAGAATGTAGCTTTCCACTAATTTGATTTCTAAATATCGTAAAATTCAAATAGTCTCTACTAGTTTCTTAGCAAAAATGATAACATCTATTTCAAAAAAGCTTTTATGGCAAAGCTGGAAAGGTAAGAAGTCTGATACTCATTTGTAAAAAAAAAAATAATTAGTATCTAAAAAAAAAATCAAATTACATTCAGTCACAAACTGATGTACAAAAACCTGATACAGACTCAAAACATTATATGAAGTTAGAGTTTCCTTTCAGGATGACAGAGTGCCCATTGCTTTGGTTCCTGTGTGTTCTGATAGAGCATAAGGTTCAAATCCTGCTCCTATTGAAGTCAATGACAAAACTTCCATTGACTTCAGCGGTGCAGGATCAGACCCTGAGCAACACAGCTAACATCTGTTTTCCTGATTTCTCTCTTATCATTCAGTGAAAAATATTAGAACAAATTAGAACTACATATTGGAAAAAATTACTTACTATCAATCGGATAGTGTGGTATTCTGTGGTAAATTCTCATAAAACATATTGCTTGTCATTTCAAACTTCTAGATAAAGATATATAATCTGTATATGTATATAAAATATTATCAAAACTGTCAAATACCATATATGCCATTACCATATTATATCCTATATAGACGATTCCTTCTTTGTGAAAATCCTAACAAAAATTTAACATTTAGCAATCTTACAATAATGCCCCAACCTAGCAATTCTGTATCTCTATAACCTTGTGGATTTCACTATATTAAGTATGACCTGATACAATCAGTGAATGAAAAAACTGCTTTCCCTGATGGTATTTGCTGTACAGAGAATGGAAGTCTTATCAAGTTTTTTCCATCAGTTTAATTCAGGCACAAATTCAGTTACCACCTCCTGTCAAAATATCTGTGCTATTAGCCCAGGGTAATGTGATTGTAGATCAATAGACAGTCTTAGCTTCACAGAAATAACCTAATCAATTTTTTAAATGTACTGAAAAGACAACTGAAAAACTAGAATAATAATAACTACCACATGTAATTAATTTCTACTCTAGTTTTACCCTTTTTCAGTTGGTGGCCATGGAATGCAGAAGACTTACAGAACTATGCTGTCTGCCTACTGGTCTAGAAAAAAGTTAAAATCAATTGAAATATAACTTAAATATTACTAAGAATAAGCACTATTAACTTCGTAGCTCACATTACATAAACTAAGCAAAATGGTAAGCCAAAGTACAATCATGATAACATATATGTTTCTAAAAATGACAGCTTAATGAAAGCAGGTAAGGAATTTTACTTTTGAAAAGTGACTTTTTCTTTAAAATAATTCCCCAGCTCAACAGGTGGAACAGATTTGGTAAGAATAAAAGAAAAAATTATTTTTATAATGGGAATTCTTTTTACATGAAGCACTGTTTCTAAATACATATATATACATACACGTAATGTAGCCATATCAATCTGGGAAAGCTAATCTACAGCTGAAGGCAAGAAGATGAAGTAAAGTCACTAGCAGGAAATATCAAATGAAAGTCAAAACTGAAGGAAGTCCATTGAAATGGGAAAACATAGAAGTAGCATTAAGTTGAACACTGAAACTATTTGTATTAAGCTGTCATGTATCACCAGAAGTGAACATTGGGTAGAAGGCATAGATCAAGGTAGATTAAAACAAGTTGGCAGCAGAATGGGAAGACACCTAAATGGCCTGGGGAAAGGACAGAAGTGAGAATAGGACTAGAATGGTGAGGTCAAAGCAACTGGGAAAGCCACAGGCATAAATCTTGACTGCTGCCTCAGCTGGGGGACAGCTCGTTGCTGAAGAAAGGGCAGGCTTAAGTGAGACTGACAGGGAACGCAAAACAAATAGATGGTCAATAGTGCAGAAACTATAAAAAAGGAGACTTAAAAAAATTAGTAGAGGTAATTGAAAGCTGGGGAAAATGTGAAGAGCAGCAAAGAAGAGAAAAATGATGAGCAGCAACAGTGAAAGGAAAATGTAGACAGAGAAGGGGAGAATGCAAAGTGTATTCCCTATTTAGAAAGGCTTCAGAAGTACGTAAGAAAGGCAGAACCCATCACATAGCTTTATGTAAGGGATGGTTTGTTTCCTTTAGGTACTCAATCATTTCTTCTTGCCAGTAAATCAACAGTACTGCTGCTAATAGTCATGATTTTACAGCATGTAATTTTTTTTCTGTTCAAGTTGCTGAGATAATGTAAATTAAAAAAAAAAATAACAGTTCCTTTTTGCTTTAACTGTGAATGTCAGGATCTGATTTTTGTAGGAAAAGGTCTGAAAATTGAACACTAAGATGTAAAAAAAAAGGAAAGCAAATCTTGTTACTAGAAGTTGGTTTTCAAGAGTAAGCCTTGATTAAGGAACTGATTTGGGGTTTCTTTAACCACCTCAAGCTGTCAGCATTAAATGCATCTGAAGGAGCCATATGACCTAAAAGTGCTGTGGGAAACCCTTCTCTTACTGTGAAGCAACAACAAGCATTAACAAGAGCTTCCTGCATAAGAACAGAGAATACCTTTAGGATCAGAAATTCCCATTACATTTTAAATTTTGTTTGTCATGTTTGGTTACAGCAGTAAGACATGATGAGTGTCCCTTTGGATATGATTTTTTTCTTTACAATGACTATAAAGACAACTCAAACTGGCTCAGGACAGACAGTGAAATTTTCCCAAACTTTGATAAATACTTGGATTCATCCAACCTATGTTAAATTCTCTCAAAGTCAGGCTAGGTTGAGTGAATATGCCCTTTACCGGTGACCACTCCATTGTTCATTCAGATAAATTCCAGAGGAAAGGATGTAGAAAGGTAACTTTAAAAACACAGAAGTTTCAACAGAAAAACTACGCAACTGTTACTGAAGCATGTATTTTTTTAAAGGTATGAAAGTGCAAAAATGCCAAAATCTGACAAATATTCATTTACTGTGAAACCCACCAAATTCCATTAGCCTCTGGAGTGTTGCATGGAAAAGATGTAACATTTGAAAGGAATTCGATAGATAAAATGAAACTAGTACCAGTACCACTGAAAGGTGAGTATCTTGTTAGGTAAATTTTATCTTTGGTAAACAACCATTCAATAAGCTTGGAAAGGTAGCTTTTGTCAGCTGTTTGCCAGCTGCACCTTTCCAGTACATTCACCTATTGCAACTGGGGCTTAGTCACATTTAAATGTGAATTATACAAGGATGCACGGGTTCACATAGATCAGCTTACAATACTGGGATGACATCCTGTGTTCTTTATATGACACTGGATAGGCAAGATATGAAACAAGATGGTTTACTCCTGGGGGACTTAGTGCACTTAATCTTTTTGAAAACAAAACAAAGCAAAACAAAAAGCCTCATGGTTCTTGGCTGCAGCATAAAAATACACCCTATGACAACAGACAGCCTAGTCACAAACTCTTTTTAACACAAGGAATGAATAGCAATGTGTCATACATATATATGTGTGCGTGTAAGCAATGTGAAATGCTACGTACCTACTTGCAGTCATTTTATTGTGTTACTCCACAAATATAAATAGTTTTTCATGAACCACCTGGTTCTTTCCTGTGACATGTTCTCTTTGTCTCTTCAGAAGCTTGTATGTGGGTGAAGAAACACTGAATATATTCTATAACCCCATTCTTTTATCAATAATTTCCTGTTATCATTACACAATGATTTGAATTTTGTGAATACAGCCACAAAGGATCAATTCAATTAAACCAAAACTACAAAGGGAAAATCTCTCTGCAAGCCCCTGTGCAACTGGTGAACCCAGTAATTATATATAGCTACCTATTGTGCTAGTATAATAAAATGTGAAGAAGGTTTAGTTAGACACATTTACACTCATAGAAAGCAATATGGGCATAGAAAAAGTCATTTTTGCCAAAAGTATAGAACAGTCACACAGTAACAAATGAGAGCTGCATGAATCCTAGTTTACTTGGCTATAAATAAATCCAACATTTTCTTTCTCTCCATGGTAAAATAAAATAGGAGCACAGAAGCATAACAGTCTCCTTTGAGCAACCAGTCTCTTTCTGTTCAATTATAGTCATCAATCTGTTCCACCTAAAATATTTTCCTCCTTGAGAAACCAAAGAAATCACTATTAGGATCCAAAACATGCTGTAGCAAAAATAATGTAAGAGAGGTCTTTCTTTTTGGTAAATGCATTATTTCTGAAAGACTGTATTTTCTTTAACATGATTTATTTAACTCAGGGAAAAAAAGATTACTGCATTTATCTGGTACTTTTAATCAGAAAGTCTTGAAGAGCTTGGTAAGGAAAGGCAAGGGTTACCTTCATTTTACAGAGGAAACTGCAACAGAGAGCTTAAAGCCTTTTTTTTTTCCCCAAAAAAATCTGTTTCTTGTGTATATTCCTTTTAGAAGCCTTTAAATTCTGATATTCAGAAGTGCTAAAGAGACAAAGCTTCAGTTGTACAAGTACAATTTCTCTCAGCAGTGATGGTGTTAGATTCTGCAGCAGTGGAAAATGTTTGCCTGTGCACAATCCCATACCAAAATGGAAAGCGGGGAAGAAACATAGTCAAGCCTCCTGCTGCATGCCCTTACAAAACTTATCTAGGAGCATGAAGGCTTTTTCCATTGCTTGAAATCTCTATTTAAAGTCTAGATGTCGTCTTTTATACGGTTTCACTAACATCTCTGAGCTTGATGTGAAAGCTATTTCATAAAATCATAAAGATTGCATTACTTACAACACAGGATAACCACATTTTGGTTTTTGGCCTGAAAAAGAGTATAAATCTATGACTATGATAACACAACAGAATTAACCATAATGACTTAACTTGGGAGCGATACAACGAACTTATGGCTAAGGCTTTTTCATCTTCATGAGTTGTGATACCAGCCACCAAATTGCACTCTCTTCCTTTACTCTGTGTGCCACTGAACCATCAAAGCACACAAAGCCAATGTGATTTAGCTAAATAGGAAAAAGTCCAAATCCTCCTCTTTATGTGGTAGCTCTGTACAGACATCTACAGAGAGCAGAACACTGTCCACCTGTGCACTTTTGAAGAATTGTGGAGAATTACTTTAAAGATGAAAAATCAAGGTGCCAAAATAACATGATCTGTGTTGCAAAAATAGTTTCAGGGCAGGTCCTCTGTACTCAAAATCTCATCATAAACTCCAAGATCTGAATGAGGACAGAGACCAATCCTTTCAGTCACAGAGATGGTTCAAAAATAATATAAAATGTGCATCTGGCATCCAGGAAAGCACTATGGGGAAATTAACTATACCACAAATATTCCAGCCTAACTTTAACAACTATATAAACTGTCCTAGTTTTCGGGGGACAGTGGGAAGGTTTTGAGGTAAATTTCTTGTCCTTTTTACTTTTTTTGAGATGACCATCTTTAAAGTGTAGAATAACTACAGTTTTTTCTATTTGCTTATTGTCCCTGTAGGGTAACTTCATTCTCAGTTCAAAGCATTACTGTAGGGGATCATTTCTACTGCACTAAAAAAAGCAACAGCTTGATCTGTATCACAGCCATTAAAATTCCCTCCAAGATGTAAGCATGAAGTATCCTTTAAAACATTGGTTAGCTGTTCCGAGAGCAAGCATCAGTTATTTACTTCATTCTTTTAAGGCATTTCTTTTGAAGACAGATTTTGCAATTAATGCTTGGTTTAAGAGCTTTTGTTCAACGTATAGGTTAGTTTTACTATCCTCTCTTAAAGCCCACAGTGCGCTAATGCCTGTAATTTTTATCAACAAGCAACCTGTCGCTTCAGAAATCTAAATCAGAGAATTCGGTTTTTTTTAACTCAGCATGCAGACAACTGAAGCCCTTTTTTCCCCTGGGGTGATCTGCTAGTTTGATTTTATTTTCTCTGACATTTCACCTGTCAGATTATGATAAGTAGAAGAAACAAAGAATAATCATCACATTCTCACTGAATCTCATAATCAAATACCTTGAAATATAAGATAAATTAGAAACATTATCCTGAGGGAAAAGACTGACACTAAAAAACACCACCAGATATCCAAACCATCTTTCAGTGACCTAGCACTCCTATACAGGCTTAAAAAATTCAGAAAGTAAGCCTGCACAGGACTGTCACATCTACTTTTTCACCTTCAAATACTAGGGAACAACCCCAATGATGTAGGAAGGATAAAAGAAAAAAAATATGTTGCAGGGTTAAGATCTACTTAATATTAAAGACATATGTCTTCTTGAAGTCTTCCATGAATGCTTTCTGAAAGCAATTTTGAGGCCAAGAACAGGACAGGTTATCATGAAATAGTATAAGCTCAAATTAACTAGTTGGCAAGGTGAAAAGATTAATGAGCCAGAACCCACCAAACAAGCTCCCGATTTACTGCATCTGTAGTTTGCATGTTCCCAGTTTCTCTCAGTCTCACAGAGTTGAGATTCGTAAGTGATGAAAACTTACCTGCTTGACCGGTGGTAATACTGACAGCTGCAAAAAGCCTCTGGGAACGACTCAAGTCAGAAACCCCATTCACAGCTTCAACTTCGAACGTGTAGTTAGCATGAGCTAGCAGGTCCATTACAGTGACATAGTTATCTACTAATCCAGTTTGCTGGGGCATATATCCAATGTTACTCCCACAGGGAACACATTCGCCCTGCTCCCAGCTGCACCTCTTACACAAAATGCGGTAGGTCACATCATTTCTTCCCCCATTGTCAGCAGGAGGACTCCACTCCAAACTCACGGTAGTCTGGTTGATATTGAAAATGAGGTTCTGCGGTGCAGATGGAGGTCCTACATAACACAAAAAAAAAAAAGTCCATGGTAATTGCACAGAACCACGTTGGGACATTCTAATTACTGAGGCAGAAAATAGTTGAAGCATTTTTCTTCATATAAACATTTCATTATTTTTAGTAAAAGATTCCTTGAACTCACTTGGTAAGAGCCTTATTTATTTTCCATTAAGGTATCAGAATAACAATGTCTATATATTTATTGCAACTGCCTTTAAACATTTTTCTTGTGTGCAATTAAAAGGATCGGTTAATATACCTGAAAGGTTGCCTTACAGTTTTTCCAAGTATTTTGTTTGTTCGTCTCTTCTAAACCTACTGCACCAACTGCATCTAGTCCTTTGTTATCAGCTCTGATAAGACTTAAAGAAATATCTGGGGTTGCTTTGGATTTAGATTTCCACTATTTGAACCACCAATCTTTGTAGGCAAGTCTATTTGCAGTTAGAAGGTTAAGCCAGATCCAATTACTATTCAGTCAAATTTCAGATCCACATCAGTTACTTTTCATGTTTTGTGTTACTCATTTTGGTACTGTATCACATGAAGCACATTGTCTACAACAGTTTTGCAGCCATCAGAAAACTATGCCTGTATTCTATGTATTATAAGTTACGCACCTGCCCAGCATGCAATATTTTCCAATGTTATATCAAGCAAACACGAAAATTACATTGATGCTGATTCTATATTCACTGTCAATGATTTTTCCCCTCTGCCTTTCAATTTCATTTACTGTTGTAAATACACATTTCAAATACAGGAAAAGCCAATTGAAACTACTAGCTACAAGTGGCTGCACCTGGTTGGTTAAGCAATGTCCTTCACTATTAAATTCATGACTGACTCACTTGTGCATGCGACATATGGTGGATCAGAAGGTGCTCTATAATAGCTATCTTCACAATCACATCTTGAAGATCCTTCCTTGTCAGAGAAGCTGTGAGTAGGGCAGCGGGAGCACTGCAGATCTTGTGAGGAGGATTTGTAGAACCCACGGCCACAAGCTAAGGCAGAACAAAACAAATTAAGGTTTAACATTTGCCTGGACTACTGTTCTGATCTTTTTTGTCACTGTCACATGAGGCACACATTTCTGTAAACATCTAAACTACCCATTCTGATATGCTGGCTCAAGAAATGTATTATGTTCACAATTTCTTTTTCTTCAGTTGATGCCGTTAATGATTTTGTGACATTTTTATGAATTCAAGCATATATTACAAATACCTCAGCAGCTGGCAGCACAATACTTTAACACAGAAGGCCACAGAAATGTAACAAGTGTTTGTTTTTCAGCAAAGAAGGGTACAGTAATGGTGTGAAACAGCTGGATGCCTGCAATAGACCTAAACAAGGGGAAAACAGTCCAGAGGAGCTCTGCTCTAAGGCCACTGAAGTGTTCCTGGTACCTGAACAAGCTGATGTGGAATTAATGGAGCAGAAGTTACTCTTCCCTGATCTGAGAAACCCAAAGCAGCTGTAACTCACCAGCACCCAAAGAAGCTATAACCTACCAGTGAACCCCGATCCCAAGGAAAGCATGAGGCGTGAACACTTGTTGGACAGACAACACTGGTAGGAACAAGCAGAAATAGAATGAGGGCAGACAGCATAAGCTGCGCAATTGTTTTTTTCCAGTTTCACAAACAGACAAAACTAGGCTGAAATAGATTTGCTAAAACTTTCAAGGGGAAGTTAAAAGGTAGATAATTGGAAATATGCATGTAAGATAATTTCGTACTTCAGTTTGCCCACTGTGAACCCTTGGAAGTAAAAAATGTATTGTGTTCCAAAACTGATGTTTAGAAATACTTATTACAGCTACTGCCACAGTTCCCAAAGCAGAAACACCCACAAAACACACCTATAATGATTCTTTACAAGCAGAGGACTGCAACCTAGACAGCCAGCTTAAGAATGGATAAACTGTGAGACCTGTAGTGGATGAGGAAGAGGGAAGTGGGGATCAGACAATGCTAAAACTGGAAACAGATTAAGACTCCATTTCTGTGCCAAGGTTATGGGCAAACTTACAAACACTGTCAACATGAAAAATAGACCACAAAGGTCCTCAAGAATTTTCTAATAAAGCACAGGCTTTTTCCACCACACTATTTTATTATTTTTTCCCAACCCTGACAGACAGTCTAACCTTCTTAAGCCGTCACCTGTATGCAAAGAAAAGGGACAGCATGTGAAACTTAGTATTGGGTATCAAAATATTAAAGCTAGTTAAATAGTCATTCTGAATTCAGAAAGAGAGAATTTACTTTGGTTATATTTATATTTGCTTGGATATTTTCTCAGAACTGAAATGCAAAGTATCAAAAGACACTGATATTTGGAACAGTTATTTCAGTTTTCTGGTACTGCAGTGATGGAAAGAGCATTAAAACAATGAGCTTTATCCAAATCTCACTGAAGTCAATGAGATTTTGATTTTAAGAGCCTTTGGACTGGGCCCACAGTGTAGCTAGAGTGACATGACTCTTTTTAGTCTGATGAATTTTATGCAACTGAGAGAAAAAAGAATTGTGGTAGTGCTTACAAAAACAGTAGATTAACGTTGATGAGTTACATAATGAACAGTGAATCATACCAGTATGAACTGATCGGGAATTCTGGCCCTAACAAAAAATATGCCTACAGGAGAGAAATCACTGTAACAGTTAAGAGTTTGTTATGATGAAAAAAAAAAAAAAAAACCACCAGTGGATAGAAGCTAGATTACCTGGCAGAGGAAATTAGCATGCAAAGCATATATCCTTTGACTTTGAAAAAGGGGCATGAGTCTGCACTAGAAAATATAACCCTGCTTGTAAAACATGCTACAGTTTGACTCTACCCCAGTAGCTGTTATATATGCTATTTAGAAAAGAAGACAGAAAGAATTTTGCAGAAATACTCTGGATAAACATGACCTGCAAATTCATAGTTGTTTCAAATTTAACTCAAAATTATCCTTTCACACCTTCATTCAAGATTGTTTCAGAATTTCCTGCCCAAAGACAAAGAGCACAAAAGCTGAACTGATTTGTATGCATGCACCTTAAGAGATATATTTAAACTTCTGTCTTCTGTTTCAGTACTCATAATTGAGATGTAGCTAAAATTACCACAAGTAGTTTCCTGCCTTTCTTAAATAGTCACGTTCCTCTCATATCGAGCAGAACACTGGACAAAATACACTAGGTCTTCCAGTACGTAGCTTCTGCAAAGCACAGAGCAACTTGAAAGGCAAAGATCCCTACTGTGTTTCCACTCTGTCCTTCTCAGCAGGGAACATTACATACAGAGGGTAAAATAGAGATTTCAGACAGAAATAACAAAACATAAACAGAAAGCCGGTTTTTCATTTTTCTCTTTTTTTCTGATGAATTGATCAAGACATTTACATGCTTAGTCACTTACTATGTAAAGTAAACGTGCAATTCTTATTAGAGTTCAAAGGATCTGAATGCCTGTGACTAGTTTACATGACTGTAAGCCATTTATTCTCATGCACAGCATACCACAGGCGGCAGGTTCAGGCACTTGTACCATGCTGCCATTCCATTAGCTTTTTTTCCAATAAGAGGCTCATGATGAGTCAATAAGAGCACTTCGCATGATTTTCCAACAAAAGGCTCATTTAACAACCATCCCTTCAACTTATACACCCCATAAAGGGTGCAGAATATTCCAGCACTTATTTTTTTAACAGTATGAAAATCATGCTTTTAAAAAGGATTTAAAAAGATAGAAAGGAGGGTATGCAGGGGTACACAGTATAATTACAAGTACTCATTGAAGAATAGGCAACTGCATTATTTTCCCATTTTTCTTCGTAAATTTGTCACAAAAGTATTTTTTTTTTAGCCTAGCAGTGGAATATTTCTATCACTCAAAACTTGGTGAGCTATGAATCTTTATCTGTTTTTAACATGTATCATTGTCCTTGTCAAGAAACAACAGCAAATTCTATCAAGATAGGGTGTTACACAGACCACTTATCAAGGTGCGATAACTTGCCAGTGAGCTATTAACAGATCACAGGTGGGAAAAAGTGTTCAAAAATACTTTGTTGACTCCTTTTTCTCCCTTTTGTCCTATCTTGCCAAATTGCCATGGTCAATTTTTTTATGTTGCAGGTAATTTAAATACATTATTTCCTTCTACACTATTTTAAATCCACCTATTTTGACCCAATTCAGTTCTTTATGTAATATTTTTAAGATCACAGGAACAGGTGGTATAAAATCCCCATTACCTCCATAAGCAACATAAAAAATGCTAATTGTAAAAAAAAAAAAAATAGAAAAATACATTAGCTAAACATTACTAGGAGCTTTGTACATGTAAACCTAGAAGTGATAAACACAGGTACTGTGTTTATAAGATACAAAAGTATCATATGGCAAAGCCTAAGGCAACTCAAATCGCATTTGATCACATCCATTTTAATATTTCAGTTCATTAGTGTGGGAAAGCACAAATCAGCAGCACTTCTGCCCTATAAAGGGAGCCTGTATTGTAAATCATGGTACATAATTCATGCAATGATAGGACGTACACAGGCAGCACTCTAATGTTGTAGCCATAATCGTAATTATTGTTAATCTGAGTAAACTGTGAACTCATTTGATCTTGTTCAAGCAAGTTAAGATCCAGGAGCAGTTCTGGTACTGAAGGCCTTCTTGGATACAAAGAGACAGGGTGGGGTGGGGAAGACAGCCAGCACAAAATAAATTTACTTCCATTCAATGTGGTGTGTTATTTACAGCTGCTAATTTAATAGAACGGCTCTCCCCAGATGAAGCTCCCGTTTTGTTAGTCCTACACATTACTGACAGCATAAAGATGCAGAGTAACATCTACTAGCCTAACCTGAACCACTCTTCAAATAACGCAAAAACTAGTTCCTAATTGTTTCTCCATTTACAAAATCAATGATAAATACAGAAGAAAGCTATGCTTCAGCCAAGTCAGGATTCTTTGCTTAATATGCCTGCCTCCCAGCCATTAGGGACCCCCCCCAGGGCTACCCAGCACCTCGGATTTGTTTACTTTTCTGTGATAGCCATGGCTGTTCCTCAGAGCAAATCTTCCCACCTCCTTTGCAAAGCAAAGAGGTTTCTCTTGTTGGGAAGCTGGCAGAGTTCCACTGTGAAATACTAAGTGCAAACAGCTCTTGGATGAGAGAACCTCTATGGAGCTGCAGTTTGAAAGTGAGCAGGGCATTGTTGTTTTGTATTTAAACTTTCTTGCCTGGAAGCCCTAGATAAAGTGGTGCACTATTCTGTCTGTATATGATAGAAGACCCTGATGAAGCTGACATTAGCAATCTTTCTTGGCTTGGACTAAGTTGCTTTCATCTTGCACATCCGATGGAACGCGACAGTAAGATCTGGTACACGGCTGGGCAAGGTTGGAAGGTTAGCATGCAGGACTTGCTTAAATACAGGTTTAGCATATGCCACTGCAGTCAATGCAATCACAAACATCTTGAGTCAATGTGTTTGGTGTCGTTTAAGGGCCTTTATAAATACTGTAAATAATGGAATATTTCAAAGCCACAAGTAAATACTTGGGAATTAACACAGACTACTAGAAACTATGATGCCACATCTGTGGCACAAGAAGGCATTATCTGTTGTTACTAGGAATGCTGACTGCAGCTTATGTAGAAAAATAGCAGCTTCTCTGCTGTGAGCTCATCACATGCCTTAGTGGCCTGGTAGTGATCAAATAATGTATATTTTTCTTTTCATATTCATAAAAAAAGAGTTCCATGAAACTCTGGAAAGGGGAATGAAGTCAGATGTAGAGAGCAGCAAAAAGGAGTCTGAAGTCCTGCTTGTAGGACAGGAAAAAGGAAAAAAGGGAGTGTTAAGTGCTGTTAATTTCTATGTAACCTTTTCAGTATAAACACTCTGGAGATTAATTTTGCTTGTTAGGAGAGTGAGGGAACTTAAATTGGAGGGGTGATGGAAATATGGTGAGGGCTATGAGTGACGTGTAACAGGTGATGTATATATAGCCAAAGGAGAAAGAGTAAGCAGTTGCAGGGCAGTGACACATCAATCAAGAAAATGATTTGCTACTACAATAACACAAACAAATTAAAAAAAAAAAAGGGGGGGGGGGGCGGAGGAGAAATCTCCAGCTGTAGAAAGTGCAAGGCTTCCAGGTGGCATATCAGCTTAAGACTTAAAGGGCACGCAATAGTTTCAGCATGTTAGACGCTTGATTGAACATGGCTTTTGATACAGATTTTTGAGTTTATAAGAAAATAATGAAACATAATGAGTTGCAAAGAGGTGACTGCACTAATTATAGTTTGATCCCATTATAAAAAGTAGACTGTTGTGAGGGAGGAAAACAAAAATGACATACTGTGCTAGCAGAGCAAGGGAGCTTGTCTGTTTCTTCTGCTTTGCTCACAATTCCCTGAGCTTAAATTTAAGTGGCATAGATACCATTGAAGAAGATGGAACTAGTGTTTAAAAAACAGTAACTTTTCAAAGTTAGCATCAAAGGATGGCAGAGGAGTATTCACATAATTTCAACAACAGCAGTAATACAAACTTGGGGTAACAGCCTCATCCCACTGAGAACCATGGGAAAATGACTGTTCATATCAGGAAAAGCTCAGGTTTTCTGGGTTTCACTTGAATAAAATTATTATATGTTAAAGTGAGCCTATACATTGGGGATTTTTTGCCCTTTTTTTTTTTTTTACAGGCAGTGGCTAGAATTTGGTTTGTATCTCTGTGGAGATACATTCTTCATGATTTGTTTTGCATTATATTAACAAACTTTCTACCTTTCTACCCTCCCCTAGCCTGCGAACATTAAAGACAATTCAGCTAACCAACTTTTCACAGAAATTGCATATATACAAGGAGTTTGTGCAGATGTTTCCTGGATGAAGTTATGCAGCTGCAAAGACTTTATTAATTATAAAACACAAAATGGATTGTTCTGTAATTAAACTCTCTAGGGCTCTGATACATTTGAAAATTAACATGTATGTATGGTCAAGACATAGATGGATGTTGTTATTTATTACAGATGGATATTTTAGCTAATGCAGAAAAAAAACCAAACCAAAAAACACTGGTCTTTCTCCACTGGAGCTTCCAAGTATTTGCTTCATATTAATGTCTACGGTTCCATAACTCAGGACTGAAAGCACAGCTTGCAGAAACAGTACTCCCACTGCTAGTGTTTCTGACCTCATCTGCGATGGACAGGTCCAGAATCTTTATTTTAATCCTATTGACAGTGCCTCAGTGGGAGTAATTATAACAGTCGGCCACAAATCCAGACCTCCTGTCACTGTTATATTAGGGTTTTTCACAGCAAAAATGAGCAGCAGACAAGGAGGATGAAAACAACATGGGGTAGTGATTATAGCAAGATTTGTCAACCCCCTTCTGTATTAACCTGCTACAAACATATGACAATTTGGCATGGGAGACACCAGAAGTACAAAATGTTTAATCAACTGCAGTATCAAAAATAAAATTTTGAAAATAATTTGGGGCCATTGCTCTCTTACAAAATCCTTGGCTGGCAGATCACATCATCGGCCACAGACACTTTTTGGCTAATGTATCTGAAAAATTTAGATAAACTGAAAGCAGACCATTATAAAATAATTCCCAAATGTGGATTTCAATGTGAAATATTAGACATAAGAAATCCAGTAACAAAAGGAGACTTTATAACCCTGATCCCTCTTCCAATAATTTGTGTACATTCAAGTCATGACTATGTTTGAAACTGTAAATTACTTTTATAGTGAGAGATGGCATCTGTTATGCCTCTTCTGGCACCTAATATATATTATTTTATAAGGAGCTTAGACTGTAGTATTTTATTTGTCTAACTACTATGTAATGATAAATGTCTAGCTGAAAAAAGATGTTTATTTTAGTTTGATTCTTAAACTGCAAGAGCATCTAAAGATTATTCATGTTTCAACCAAGGAATTATGTTGTATGGTTTAGCCAGAGTAAACTCAAGACTCTTAATGGTGCCCCAGCTACAGTGTGAATGACATATCTAAATAGGGCTCTCCCATGGCTGCATACCATCATCCACCAGATGTTTGTTGTTGCCTGTCAGGTATCTCTCAGACCTTCATTTCTCAAGCCTAATATGCCATTGTTGTCCAAAGTCCTGCTAATGTCTTCTGGGAGATGTTCACATACTGCTGTTCACACAACTAGAGATCCAGAAATAGAATGCTTGCTAACTAATAGTAACCTACTCCAATTTCCCCAACAAACAAAGTGAAACCTTCATCTCTCTACAAATCTGTGCAAAACAACAAAAAAATTCATGAGTATGTCATAATGTGCCTTTTTTAACTTCTCTATTTCAAAGATAAATAAGTATAAAGACACTCTGGTGATTTTCTGGCTAATTTATACAAAAGGACAAAGTAATCAGGTCGAAGAACATATCCTACAAACCAAAGAATACCTAATGTCACTACACCATAATAGCGAAATTTCTTTGAATCTAATGATTCTGAATAAGTACATGAAAGACTACATTTAAATGGCAATTAAAGAAACTCTAGCATAGTCTGAGCAGAATTAATTACGTAAGTAAGTTAGAAGTTGTGCATTGAGGCTGTGACATAATGTTTCTCTACATTTTCAGAGTTGCAAGGACCTCGGCATCTACCACTCATTAACTTTCTTGGGAATAACAAATACAAAGCCACCATGAAAATCTGGGGGAAATTTAGATGTGAGAGATACGAAGACATAAAAGTACAGAGAGATGTAACTTACTGATCAGAGTTAAAAAGTGAAAGGTGGGTTAGAGAAATTCAAGGTGAAAAATATTCTGGCTTGCCTGTTCATTCTTTTCTTTTTCACCCCCCTTTTCTTCTACCAGGCCCTTCCCTTGAGATTACAATTGCAAGGTGCTCAGGTAGCTTCTGTGCAGGGTTGAGTGACAGCTTGACTGATTAGGCAGATCGGGAGCAAACACTCCACACTTTGCAGGACATGGTATAAATTCATCATAAAAAAAACCTAACCCATGCCTGAAGTTTGTCAGCAGTAAAAATTTTATCTGACTTCCTCAAAAGGTTCTCAGCCAGTCAGAGTTAATGCAAAAATGCACTTAATCTGCTCACGGTTTCTGCATCTTTGGGTTTTGTCTTTTTCCACTTTTACTGACTTGGTAATGCTTAATTATGGACTTTTTTTTTTTTTTGTAATTACAAAAAAAACTTGTTAAAGCTACAGTGACTAAGAATTCAGCAAATCTAAGACTACCAAGTAACTTATGCTATGAAAGTTATAATGTTCTAAAAGGAAAACTGTATTATCTAACTGAGCAGTATAATACACCCCTCAGATGCATCATCAGACAACAGACATTACTGCAATAAGAAGAAATTGGCTACACAAACTACAGTGTAAGTGGTGCCTTTCTTTTGTTTTTGAAGCAGATGTATGAACAATTAGTGCTAAATTTGTCACATTTCTGTATTAATGCCTTATTCTATGCTTTTTTAACTTGTACATAATTCAACTCTAACAGCCATAAGAAAAGAAGAAAGATACTGGTGATGAAATTAACACAGCAGATTGTTTTCATGAGCTTTTTCTTCAATGTTTTGGCTTCCCTATACTTGGGCTGTACCTCCAACAATGAAGCACCAAAAAATTCCTTATATTCTACAACGTAGCCAGCTTGCCTTATAAAGTATTACAACTTAATAAACTGAGCTTACAGAGTTCAATAGTGACTTTAACAGTGGCAATGCTATGACTCAACTCCTCTGATATCATACAGGTTCCATATAGCCATTACTTTGTCGAACCTAAATGTTTCTATGATTCTGTGGTATTAAACATAGAAATGCAAAGTGAAATTTGAAAGTGATGATTACTAGGTGGGAACTGTTATTTTTTCCTCTTTTACTGATTTTTTTTTTAAGCAACTCCATTATTTCAGACTCTTAGCCTCATGACTTCATATCAAACAAACAAAGGAAGACCTTCTCACTCTAAAAGCAGCCTCACTGCACAGCACCACTGCAACACAACTACAATACGATGACCTTTTATGCACAGCAGTGGATGTGCCTCCTGACATGAGCATCTCTGTCTTATTAGGCCTCCCAAAGGCTATCATCTCCTTCGCCAAATGAACAGTTCTTGCCAGTTTGGCTGTCAAGAGTCCTCACTGTATTTTTCACCAACCCCACAGAACAGTTTCCGAGTATCCGCAAATACCCTCTCACTCCCTGGCTACCCCTATTCTCCCTTAATGACAGCAACACAGAGAAACTTCCACCAGAAGAAACATGAACTGGTGAAAGGAAGAGGAGAGGCTGAGGGAGCTGGGTCTCTTTAGCTTGGAGAAGAGGAGACTGAGGGGTGACCTCATCAATGTTTACAAATATGTAAAGGGTAGGTGTCAGGATGATGGAGCTAGGCTTTTTTCAGTGATATCCAGTGATAGGACAAGGGGCAATGGGTGTAAACTGGAGCATAGGAAGTTCCACGTTAACATCAGGAAGAACTTCTTTACTGTAAGAGTGACAGAGCACTGGAACAGGTTGCCCAGGGGGGTTGTGGAGTCTCCTACACTGGAGATATTCAAGGCCTGCCTGGACAAGTTCCTGTGTGATGTACTGTAGGTTACCCTGCTCTCGCAGGGGGGTTGGACTAGATGATCTTTTGAGGTCCCTTCCAACCCTTGGGATTCTGTGATTCTGTGATTCTTGTTGGTAACAGTTGTGGTGGAATTGCTTCTAAATTACCATCAGAGGGATTGTGG
Organism: Lathamus discolor; assembly: GCF_037157495.1. Taxonomy (NCBI): domain Eukaryota; kingdom Metazoa; phylum Chordata; class Aves; order Psittaciformes; family Psittacidae; genus Lathamus; species Lathamus discolor. The sequence continues at coordinate 71,938,612 of NC_088888.1, read as the reverse complement.
AAACATGGGCATGTTTTGGTCTATCACAGACACATGACAGCCAGGTCTGCCAGCCAAAGTGATCTACATGTGCAGAAATTAACATTTACAACTTGCCCCTTAACCTTCAGAGCAGTTCCCCAACAGACAAGTCTCATGGCAGTGGGGGACAGATGGCTTACACTGCCACAGGAAGAGCAGATGCCTATAGGCAGGCACTTCTCAGGATGCCTACAGACTGGATCTGCCCCTCTGCAACTTTCCAGGAGAGTTCCTGACCCCAACCATGGGCAAGAATGGGGTGGAACAGTGTTGGCTTTATTAATCAATGCATTAATAAAATGTAGAGTTAGTAAAAATACAATTTGAGTAGCTTCTTTTACTTCTGTGGAGAGAACAGTAGTAGGTTTACTCATGCTGCCTATCTTTACAGCATTGACTCCCTCTTCACACAAATGACTCCCTTCTGATGCCCCAAATTCCTGTCCAGATACAAATACAGTGGGAGAGTTTCCTTTGAAAGCCTCAAATAATATAAAAGCCTTTCATGAAATAATTTTTTCCCTTGTGAAATAACAGAGGTCTCTGGGAGGAGTCAGATCGTATGATTCAAGGATAAAGGTCTCTGTAAAGGGTGCGAATAGATCTCTTCCTGAAGCTCTGAGACAATCAACTTGATGTGGATTTTTAATTTAATCTATGGTAATGGTGCTTAATAATTGACTGGCAAGAAATAAATCTGGAGGGTCTGCTCATAAAATAGAAGAGAAGCAGGCATCTCTATCAGCTTTCCAATCGAAATGAAATTAAAATAACTTAATAACACATTTTTGTTTCCTTAGGACAATGACCTACCATTATCATTCCAGGCCTCAACTGAGAAGAAATTTTTCACAGGCTTCTTTAACACATTCCTCAAGGCCATCATTATACAGCGGGCAAATCCATCCAAACAAAAGACCAGCTTCTAAGAACCCACAAGAGAGAAATGACTCTACTTTTGCACAATGGTGCTACAGAATCTAAAAATAACTTTAGTTGCACATCCTGGTCTCAGATATTCCCACATTTAATGTTGATTGTCCTGCTTAGAAAAATATGCTTATGCCTATCAATTCATTGTGGTTCTTTTTGAGAAACTTTAATGAAAAAAAACCCAAATGTTCACTACAGTTACATTTGGCTTGGAACAAGAAGAAACAGAAATACTCCTGGAAAGGAAACAAAAAAAATACATTCTAAGTTCTTTAAGCAGAGATTCCCTTCCAGGTTCATCAAAGAAAAAGTTTTTATCAGTGCACAGACTGGAAATTTAAATTGTGCAAGTATTTAACTATAATCTTTCAAAATAAAAATTGATTTAACCTCTTTATCTAAAGATCAAAGTGTCACTTCATTAAAAGATGACAAACACACAACTCTCCTTTAATGGAAAAAAATATATATGAAGGAGAAGCATTACCATAGTAATTCACTGATATGAAACTGAACTGGAATAAAACATAAAGAAACTTCTTCTGGGTTTGCTTCAGTAAGTCTGTGGTAAGAAACAACATTGCTAAATCTGACAGATTTATCTGCTACAAATTTTTATGAGAAAACTTCCCAGATTCACACAATGTTTTAATTCCAAATAGTACAGCATGAGTTGTGATACTGTGAACTGAAGTTGTCTTTACTAATTGCATACTCTGAGCAGAAGTGCATCTTATAGAAGAGAACATATCAAATCTGCCTGGCTGATCCTTATGATTTGGATATGTCACTTTCCACTAAGCACAGAGAAAATAGGGAGGGGCAATAAAGCCGCTCAAAGATAGCAGCCATCCAAAAAGATAAAGAACAGGCTGAGCAAAAGCAGACAACAGATTGCAAAGACAGAACAATCACAGATGGAGGCCAGGTGGGTGGGTCAAACAATTTTTTTACAAAAGGTTTATTTTAATATTTAAACAGAACCCCGTTGTGTAAATGTTCAGCAAAGAACTGATAAGAAAATGGATTTGTAAGTGCGTTTGAACAAACAACATGCTTTATAGTCAAGAGGGGCTTAGTCATATATAATTAAGGGATAATGTACATGGTTGAAGAGTGTACGATACTGCAAGTGATTAAACGCCACTGCAAAACAAAGGAGCTAGACACCTAAGGAAACTTTATGGAGCCAGCATGGAGTAATCTTAAAACATGAACTTCCTTTTTGCTAGAGAAGACAAGAGGATATTCATCTAGCCATACAAAAGGGTTTTTTTACTGAAAATGCTGTGAACTTCCATACTGCTTCTTCTACCTAATCAAGTTCTTTAACTAAGATTATCCTACTTTCTGTTTCAGCGTACACTACCTTTAATTCTTTAAAACCCCTAAAAGAACAGTTCTGTGCACATACAATACCCAGGTTCGCTGGAAATGTGTGCTATCATAGTTCTCCTCAAATTTCTGAAAACTTAGTGGCATTAGTCATCTGAGCAATTACAGTCCCGAGGGCTTGATCTAAACCCACTGAAGTCACAGGTGTCTTGGACAATGGACGATCTGAGTCACACAATAAAGACAAGGCAAACGAGGAAGATCAAACAAGGAAGCCTAGACCACTGGCTTGTTTCTGGGCATGACCTATGCCACACGCTTACAAAAGGAAAGAAAGAATAGGGCAGAGGCAGAGGGAACTTGCATCCTACAAGCAGGAGCTAGCAATCATGAGCTATCAGTCATCTCCATGTCTTTTCTTAATATCCCCTGACAGACTTTCATGAATTAATCGAACAATTTTTGTAACTATCTAAGTTCATACAAGTGACTATTTACCTGAATGCTAAAGTGTGGATTATTTCTCAGGAGAAAGTATACACAGTGCATGTTTCCACATAATTCCTTACATAGCTGTAGCCTGTACACCAACACTGAATCTGGGTAATGATGACAGCAATGCCACTGCAGCAGACAACTCTGTGTGTCTTCCAGAAACCCAAGAAGCTGAGTAAATAGCATATTCTTAACACCAAAACACTACAAGTGCTATGCTCAAGTGTCATTGACTATATAGCCAGCTCAGGTATGTCACAGCAGAGACCATATGAACAATCTCTACTGCATATCTTCAGCTGTCAAGTGTATTATTTCCAAAAATACTGATATTCTAAGGCATTTACAGAACTTTTAAGGATTTGGAAACTTAGACTTCCCATCTGTGAGGTTATTTACTATCATTTTTCTTTTTGTGCCCCGGGATTCAACTTTTAAAAACTGAAAGGGAATAGAAAGAATGCTAATATAACATGAATACACTTTAGCACATACATCTGTAGTAATTTCCCAGACATCTGTGCTTACCATGTCTTGGTACACATCTGAGTAATCTCGGAGCACACGAACTGGTTTGCTTTCAGAGGAAAATAACCGTAAGATGTGCTCCAAGAGTGAAACTAATGCACTCCAACCACAGTTGGATCAGACTAGACTTACTGCAAATAAACCCCCCATTTATTTAGTGTGGGCATTAGGTCCTCAGGACTGTTTCATTTTACAGATTCACTCCTACTCCTCATGCTCCTTGTGAGTGACACCATCATGAGGGGGAAAACATTAGTTCTTTATTTGGAGAAGCTGTAATTGTTGGCTGTGACTGACAAATCAGTACATAAATTATCTAACAGACTTAGAACTGACTCAGCATCCTTACTGTGAACAATTTGTAACACAAATTACTTTTTCTCTGTGCAAGCAATTCTTCAACCAGCTTTGTGTAGCTTATTAGAAAGACAAATTTATAGATGGTGGGTTTCTCGGTGCTCAAGAAACTGCACAATTCTTTGAAAAAGTGCAAAATACTGAAAAAGAAATACTAAAGGAAGCCAGGTGTTACAGTCACAAGCAAAAACAAAAGAGGCGGGAAAAAAATGGTTTACAGAAGTGGGGGGGGAGGGGGAAGAAAAAGAAAACTTATATAAAGCTCCTTAACAGGCAATACGGCCCAGACTGTCCTCGCATAACATGTATGTAGAAGAAATACTGTCCATGTTAGCAAATTGGCCTCACAGCCCATGGCAAAATTCAGTTTTCCACTTAGGGTAGAATTCAAGGCTTTCAATTAGGCAGCTCTATTAAAAAATCATTCATTCTCAAAAGGATGGACTACCAAGAAAGAAATAAAACATATCGCAAGAAGGCATGAAAGTCACGTCAGTGGCCCAGGGGACAGCAGATATTGTCACTAACAGAAAGCATTTCCCAGTATCTCCCTGACCTCTAATACACTTCAGTCTTCAGTTCTACTATAGTACCCAAAACCGTATGAGTTCTCTAGTACCACTGTCCTTCCTCCCTGTTCTTGCAATTTTCTGCAGTAAATATGAATGTTTTTTTTCTGGATGGTAAAAATACAATTAAAATTTAATTCACATTCATTTTATAAGAAAACCAAAAATGGAACAAATTCAGAGAGTAGAGTGGCTGTGGAAGTCCACTAGGAGTCAAGGAATGGGGCTGAGCCATGGGAAACAAAACAGGCATGCAGTCCTCACGCAGCCTCAGCTCCTCCCCTTCTCTTCCCAGCTTTTTCTAAGCCAGATTTATTTCTATTATACAACCCAGCTCCTTATCACCAGCAGGCATACTAGTCCAGCAAACCTACTGATCTCAAACAGGTCTCCTCTGAGACAGTGACAGGAAAGTTACACAAAGAAAAAAGGTTAGCCAACTCAGTGGATTTAAATACAAAGTCAGTTCATGACCTAGGTGTCCTGAGCCTGCCTTGAGGACTTCATCAGGAAAGAAGGGGCTGTTGGGAGGCAAACATCAACACAAAGCGCGGCAATATGATATAGAACAGGAATATTTTTAGAGAAGTCATTGTCTAAATTAATCCCTTGATCTCTACCTCCTAGCTGCCAACAGGCCACAGTTAAATGTTCAGGATGTGATTTCTCCCAGGATAACAATACCTAAATTTCAGTTAATATGTTAGTGCTTACATGTGTAATAAGTAAGTAAGTTCTCACTGGAGTCTATGGAGACCCAGGGCTCAGTTCTGAGGTGCAATTGCCTAGTCCAGTCTGAAAAAGGTTATCCTGACAGGTCCCGAGCTAATGGTCCAAGAAATAGTAGGTCTTCTGTGACTCTTGTACCATGTCTGCTAGCCCACACAGAGTCTTGTATACTATAAACCACCTAAAACAAGACTAGGCAAACAATGTTTATGAACCCAACCCCAGCCTCTTACAAATGGTCGGTGGAATGGCTCTCCCGGCAACAGCTTCAAAATAAATCCTGCTCTCAGTCACTTGTCCTGGTATGCCAACATATGCAGCACCCAGTCATAAGAATTAACCAGTAATCCTTAAATGGCCCGCAACTGCATAGCCTCATAAAATATCTCCTGTTTTCCTACGCAAGCAGTTTATGTAGCATCCTGTGATAGGTAGGTAGAGAACAGTAGATTATTCACAGTTCTCATATCTGGCTCTATCAAGTACCAAATAGATCCATACACACAGTATTGCAGAGCTTTTTATAGCTTGTCACATAATTTCTCAGTGACTGAACTGAAATGAGTAATGTATGCCTACAGGGAATGAGATACCAAGCTGAAGTTGGCATAGCTGAACCTCTGAGTAGAGAACTGGTGTACTGTAACTAGTTAACTGAATTTAAAATAAAATACTGGTGAAGTTATGATTATGTTATTATGATATTTATGTGGAAGATGATGAAAATTAATTTTATATCAATGCAAAAGTAAGCTACCAATTTACTGCATTACAGTAGCATTATAAGTAGAGCACACAATCGAAGAACCTTAAGTCTACACAAAAAATATGAGCATGTCTGTGTTTGTGGGCATGTGTGTATACATGTCCATGTTTCAAGAGCATTCATATTTCATTGATACAGTCCACTCTACTAGTCTAATATGTGTTCAGAAACAAATGGTTGGAGTAGCAAGTAGTTTACATGAAGCCAAGAACAAGTAAACAGTCTCAGTTATTAGCGACTGCAGAAAGCTGAGTTATTACTCTATCGAGTACACATTGACTCTTAAGAAAAAAAAAACCAAAAACCTCTATTTGTCTTTCCACGTGTCATTTTTCTTCAAACTTTAGAACAAACTAACATATGACATCACTGAAATAGCAGATGCAAAAGCCATGTATTTGGCTTTTTGCCACTCTATGCGTGAAGCTACAAGAAGAATCAATTATGAACACTTCTGGGGGATCTAGGAATCCCTGATTAAAATTCTACTTCCCACACTACAAAGGGTGCCAATCCCTTTGCCTGGCCACTAATTCTCGTGTTGAATTAATGAGGTACTTCCGTGCATTTTTGTGCCCTTTTAGTTTCCTTGTCCTAGAAAGCCCTAAGAGGTCAAAATTCAATTTTGCATTAAACCTGTGGCTTTTAAGGTACTTGACAATTACTTACAACTTTGCCAAAATAAAACAGAATGCTGTTCAGAGCAAGGAGCTCTAAGATGTAAAAGGAACACAAAACTCACTGGAATCTTCAAATGCAAGGAAAGGTTTTGAACGTGTACCCACACATTTGACCATCAGTGTAACACAGGGTGACTTTGCTGTATGTATTCGCAAGAATAAGCCCAAATAGATAAGTATCTTGGAGGTGGGTGCCAGGAGGATGGTGCCAGACTCTTTTCAGTGGTGCCCAGCGACAGGAAGAGGAGCAATGGCCATAAATTAAAACACAAGAAGTTTCACCTCAACATGCAGAACAACTTCTTTATGTTGAGGGTGGCAGAGGACATAAACAGGCTGCACAGGGAGGTTGTGGAGTCTCCCTCTCTGGAAACATACAAAACCTGCCTGGACTCATTCCTGCGTAACTTGCTCTAAATGGCTCTGGCTTGGCAGCTGGGTTGAACTAGATGATCTCCAAGGTCCCTTTCAACCCTAACAATTCTGTGTATCATCACTGCAGGCATGTTTGCAGTCAGTAAGACTCCCAGAAAGTACCTCTGGATGGACTTAAACCAATATACCCTCCCATCGGTCCTCTTCACTCATGCTTTTCCAGTCGTACCAGAGCCTTTAAACAGCCTGTACTTAGTGCCGGCTTTTCATTCATCCTCCTTCAGTCCTGAACATAGCATGTATTGTGGATTAGCAATAAAAAAAAACAAAACTGTTTCATAAAAATGGGAGCTAGTGGGAAAAGAAATGGAATTTAATGTGAAAATAGGCAATGCTAGAGTTGCTGTACTGATTGCTTTAACTGAATTCACTTACAGCCTCTGTTTTTTATTTGCAGTGAACCTGCTATAAAATTTTCCATCAGCCATAGCTGGTTTGCAGAATTAAAGGCTACTGCTGTACAATTTAGAAATACAGATTCCTGACCTTTTCCATGATATGTTTCTAGAACATCCTTTGGCAGCAAAGCCCACAGTCTAATCGATTGTACAGTAATTGTCCTAAAACTTAATCTAAATTGTTCTTGACATTGCTTAAGCACATAGCAATTGTATTTATGTGCACTGGCATATAAAAATAAAACACTCCTTTTCTGTTTATAACACTTTGTAAAAGGTTGGCAAACTTAAGATTCTACATAAAATGAAGGATTTCATGTGTTCTGTCCTGCTTAAAAAAATAAACATAAATAAAAAAACCCACAAAAATCCAAGAAAACAAACCAGCCGTCATTCCACCAAAAAAATAAAAATTAAAAAAAAAAAAAAAAAAGTGAAGACAACAAAAGAATGCCAAGTCATGCTGGTAGATGAGTAGCTCCCACCAATATAAAAAAGTGAGGCACCTCTTTCAGATGAGAAAATCAGAAGAGAAAAAAAGGGACAAAAGAAAAGCTCAAGCAGACTCAGAATACAAGACAATTAGGTACGTTTATATGGTTTTACTAGTAAATCAAAGCCAGTAACACAAAACTTGAGGAAAGGATTGATGCTTGGTATTATCTCAGTCTATATTGTTCAGCTAAAGATTCGACAAGTATATAGTCCATTTACATGCAGCTCTTTGCATATGCAGAAAAATTTATGTCTCCTGCTCAAATCTTATATCAGTTCTGTTAAACTTAGAAGATTGATTGAACTGCTGTTCTCACAAAGGTCAAACAGGTGATGCAAACTGCTGCTTCTTTTAGTTCCTAAATTTCTGGAGAGTTTCCTTAATTCTGTATGGTATGGGCTTACAGTGGGATTGAGTGCGCCCTCAGCAAGTTTGCCGATGACACCAAGCTGTGTGGTCCAGTTGATATGCTGGAGGGAAGGGATGCCATCCAGAGGGACCTTGACACGCTTGTAAGGTGGGCTGATGCCAACCTTATGAAGTTCAACCATGACAAGTGCAAGGTCCTACACCTGGGTCGGAGCAATCCCAGGCACAGCTACAGATTGGGCAAAGAAGAGATTCAGAGCAGCCCTGCAGAGAAGGACTTGGGGGTGTTGGATTATGAGAAAATGAACATGGGCTAGCAGTGTGCGCTCGCAGCCCAGAAAGCCAACCATATCCTGGGCTGCATCAAAAGGAGCGCGACCAGCTGGTCGAAAAAGGTGATCCTGACCCTCTAACTCTGCTCTTGTGAGACCTCACCTGGAGTATTGTGCGCAGTTCTGGTGTCCTCAACATAAAAAGGACATGGAACTGTTAGAACAAGTCCAGAGGAGGGCCACGAGGATGACCAGGGGACTGGAGCACCTCCCGTATGAAGATAGGCTGAGAAAGTTGGGGCTGTTCAGCCTGGAGAAGAGAAAGCTGTGTGGAGACCTCATAGCAGCCTTCCAGTACCTGAAGGGGGCCTATAGGGATGCTGGGGAGGGACTCTTCATCAGGGACTATAGTGACAGGACAAGGGGTGGCAGATTAAAACTTTAACAAGGGAAGTTTAGATTGGATATAAGGAGGAAATGCTTTCCTGTGAGGGTGGTGAGACACTGGAATGGGTTGCCCAGGGAGGGTGTGAGTGCTCCATCCCTGGCGGTGTTCAAGGCCAGGTTGGATGAAGCCTTGTGTGGGATGGTTTAGTGTGAGGCGTCCCTGCCCATGGCAGGGGGGTGGGAACTAGATGATCTTGAGGTCCTTTCCAACCCTAACTATACTATGATTCTATGATTAATGCTGCAGCCTAAAAAACACTTCAGTGGGATGGCAAAAGGCGATTTTTCTTCAAGAAAGAAAAATGCAGTGTTTGGCAACCCAAACATCAGCATTATCTCCTTAATTTTCTCCTTGCATCAAAGTCAGATTAAAACTGAATTTTCTTTATTCTCTGTTTCTTTAAAAAAATATTTTACATTTTCAATGAACTTGGGTACATTTTCCACTGAAGTACCTATTCCCTGAATTAAAATCACCACAGTAACTCATTGTTATGATAACTCATCTTACCCTTTCTAGCTACTCATTTTTGTATCAGAGAATCTCTATACTGTTTTTCCAGGTTTTTCAGCATCTTACTGCCTCGTTTTCTTCAGTCTGAATTTCTGGCACTAAGTACACTGAACCTGCCTGCCAATTTCAAATGACTATTCCCTCAGCAGGGAACACAACATACTTTTTCACTGGATCTGTCTTCATAAGTCCTTATTCTGAAGCGACCGAGTTGACAATAATGTATGTACAATGTCCTTATGTCACATCATGAAAAGTGTGTAAAAAGAGAAGTTTAGTCTTCCTTTTCATACATTGTTCCAGCTGGTTGCTTATGTTTACATATGAGCAAAACCAAAAGACTTTGTTTTCTTCAAAATTAATTTATTCAAATGTCTATATGCTTACTGTCTATTTTTGCATCCTTCTCTTTGCGATGATAGCTATCAAACTACAAAAAGATTTTGTAGGAAGAGCTGCAGAAAGGTGGATACCCTACTCCGCTTCAACTTTCGTTAGTCATAATGAGGCACGGTACAGCCTGCAAATTTAGTTTTTACACCCTCTGTTCTGTTCTAAGCAGAGGTATAAAGTAGAAGTGTAACAAATTCACACCTAATCTTATTTCATGTTGAGATCTCACTCTACTGCTCTGTTCACTACAACAGGTATTTGGCTAGTTTTGCAGGCTAAGCAGTCTTCATAGAATAAAGACATTTAGAAGTAGAACTGCTCAGTAACAAGGGTACTAAGCTGAAATTTGTATTTGGGATCTATTCCCCACTGTAGTACTTAAACAGTTTTGTGACCATAGCTAACTAAATTAATTTCTCGTTTTTTTGTATCCTCTCTGGTTAAATAATGAACAACAGGAGCAAAGGAGGCTAAATTCACATTCAGTGTACATACAGTAGCCCCTCAGCATCACCTGATTCCTCTTCTTGAGTCTGTTTGAAACATGTAGGCATTAATATACTAAAGAGCAGTAACAGCCTTCAGTAAAATCTGTGTACTTTCAGAATAATTTGCTCAAAGGAAAACATCACTAGGATAGTGAATAATCTCTAATAACTGACAGAATTAAATGGAAGAACTGACTCTCTACACCTCCACCAAAATAAGCATGAAATGATAAAAGTGTAAGAGAGTCTTGCTGTCAGCCACAGGATATACCTAATAGAGAGGCACATAGAAGATAAACGCTTTATTCCTGCATCTTTTTTTCTGGCGGATTTCAGGAGGAGGTTGTTGAGGTAAGAGGTTAGATAGACAAGGGGCTTTTTATTGATTTTGTTTGCTATACTTGCTCTTGCTACTTATCAAGAGCTGTGAAATACCTACAGTTAAGACCATCCAAAAGCGCATGATGGCAAGAGAGATCTGTGGGATCAGGCTGTAAAAGGCTGCCTCGTATTTAACTGTGGGTCTCTTTTCAACCAAAGTAAGACTCACTGAAACTTTCCTTTTAAGAAGTGGCAATGGTGTCAACAACAGCAGCAGTAGAGACAGTAGCTTTCCAAGCATCTGTGGTGTCAGTGCCAGGGCCATCAGCATAAACAGATTGTGCTAGAGACACTTGTCTCATATGAATCAGTGAGACCCAGCCAATTCTCTCCATTCTGCACTGATGAAAAGGATTTTCCTGAACTGAAGGATAAATTCTGTAAGTTCCTTCTATGTACAAAAAACCCATCTGTTTTATTACTTACTTTCCCTGAATTTCTCCTTATAAACGCACACTTCAATCTAATAAATATTGCCCTGAGCAGACCCATGCATTCTGTCTGTCCAGACACACAGGGAGAAAAAAACCAAACAAATACATTTAAAAAAATCAACCTATGATGACTCAATATTGATGAATATGGTGTGAATTCTTAGGTGGATGCTCCCCTTCTCCGTCTTTCACTTTCTAATTTACAGAGTCTGCAGTATTTAGATTCACAATGTCAAACAAAGTCAGAAGAAATAGAATTCTAGAAAGCATTGCAACCATCATTAGCACTCTCTATCCCAACTACTTACCAGACGCATATAAATCTTGATGCCTATGTGACTCACTGATGAAATTAAATGAGAGCAAACAGAGCAAATGCATGTCTACTGCTTTTATCTCTAATCTAGTCAGACAGTCATCAATATATTTGAGCTACAGCAATATATTCTGTAATATTTCAGAACATTGTTATCATTTTATTAAACAAAATATCTTCAGTATTTACTGCTTATATACCTCCATAGTTTCCTAACAGATAACACGTCTCCAGCACTGACTGGACGACCCAGCATTTCATACAATAGCCTCACATGCTCCCTTCTCTAAAAAAATAAATATATATAATTTCTTTTCAAATATACATTAATTTTATGCCTAACTTTGTGCAAGGAGAACTAAAATCAGCATGTACAAAGGCAAGGAAGCAAAGCAGTTAAAGTCAGTTGGAATGTTAAAGCATGTGCTATCCCCTATTCATAACTGCATGTATTGCAAAAGCACAGAAGCTGTACATTCACACCAAATCAATCCTCCATTTACTCTCAGACATTTTAATCTGTTTCCTTAAAAGGACAGGTGCTGATAAAGATTTGAAACAGAGACTGAATTAAGAAAATGACAGGAAAAAAGAATCCCTGCTGCTACAAAACAGCACTCTTGCCGCGACTGCATTTCTTGAATGTCCTCCTTTAACGAAAGGAGTGTATAATTTTTTATATTTAGCTAGAGAAGGTGACAGACTGAAATAAGAGTTACTAAAACTAAGACAGGCACTGTTAAATCTAAGGAAGTACAGAACAGAGCACTTAAAAAGAGGAAAGGGGTTAACACTTTTTTTCATCTTTCGAAAATCAGTACATTATTCCATCCAAGCTAACATGCTCAACTGTACTGCAGGATTACAAGGGAGCTGAAGACAAAGGTTTCATTCACAACTCTACCCTTTTACAAGAGATAACCTTCTGCACAGATGTAAAGTCAAGTCACGTCTGATTAAGTTCACTTCTCCTGTGACAGTGGACAACAGTTTTAGAATCAAAATAGAAGGAGAAACCTTGATCCTGTATCTGTCAGTGTCCTGCACATTGTTCGGATGAAAATTTAGTAAAGTGGTACATGTACATATTCATTACAATTATGTTAAAAATAATGAAGAAATTCATAACCTTCATTTTCACCGCTACCTAAGGAACTAAGGAACCGCTAACTTTTCAATAGCAAGTTGTGAAATACTTAACTATCACTGATTTTACACCATTTACGTTTGTTTTACTACAAGGCATGTTTAAAATGAATAAAATAAATTTTACCTACACTGCTTAGAAATGCACCTCTTGATGTCTGTCTTAGCCATGATGCTTCTGTTTTGTGACATCACAATTAGCTGTCATGGAAATGAATATGAGATAGGCAGAATACTTTGGGTCACCTCCCAGTCCAATTAAACTAAGATTTATGTCATTCACTTCAGCAAGGCCAAAATTTCACCTTTTAACTTCCACCAAAAATTCAGCAGGAGGTTTGGCATTATTTTCATGGAAACATGGATGAACCTATGTCGTAAAACAAGCTGTGGTGGCAGAAAAACATGCATACACTGGATTATTTTGTAGAAAGTGATGATTTCCACACAAAGCTTATGATTTTAGGAACTTAGTAGTTGTCACAGTGGCCAAATTACAAATAGGCATAAAATTATTTTGTTTATTCCTCAATTTTGTTTTGTTCTGAATTTCTAGCAATTTGTTGTGAGATTTTGTACCAACTTTGTCCTTACTAAGGCAGCTAGGGGTATGAGACTTTTGATCATCTAGAGGGTTGTCTTTTACTAACTACATTACTTCATTTTGTAAGTTTGACAAATTATGTTTAATCATTATTTTAAATTGAAAATAATAATGTGAAACTACTTCATCCACATGATACACTAATTAGCACCTACTTCAGAATTGTAGCAAGGGGGGGGAGTAAGACACTATAAATATTTTTTATCTGTTTCTGGCCTGATATGTTAATATTGCTCATTTATCACAGAAAAGTAGCATGTGTGCTGACCCAGCACTGCAACTTTTCATAAATGCACAACAGCCAGCTACTAATGGCTTTGAATGCTATTAGTGCATTGTGGTGAGAATAAATGTATCAATGACTTTTTAATGACTTTAAATGGGATGCCTCTGAGCAGCAGCAAGGACAGGCACAAACATAATGCACTGTGTTTTATTAATAAAAGAACAACCATTTTTTCGTGCATCAAGATGATCCCCTTCAGGCCTGAAGGGCACCACAGGTGATAGCTTTGTGACAAAAATAGAAAGACATTCTCTTAGTCCTAAAAGAATAGTCCCTATAAGGTATTACTTTATTCCTCCAGAGCAAGCAAATTACTTTGGACTCTCACACAGCCCCAAATAAACAGTCCACATCTGAAAAATACATCTCAACAAAAAACTTCAAACTCCCTGACTAATGAACTGTGGATATACAGAAAGGTTAACAACAGGAGGTCTATCTCTACTGATTTGCACTGGAGACTTTAAAATATGACCATTCCCATTTTCCTTTTTTGATTATCCCTTATCACATATTATCTTCTTTTAATATCCTTAACCACACAGCATTTGTCAAATATCAGAAGTGTTTGACAGCTTACCCTTTAAAAAATTCAGGAAAAGAAAACTGAAATATATTTCTGCAGGAGCTGATACTGTACAGCAGTAAGTAGGCATAAAACTCATCATAACACTACAAGAGCTGCCAAGAGGCACTTCACCTGATGAGGCAAATTCAGACTTATTTCGTTGTCCAGCACAAATTCACAGAATTTCTGAACCTTATTTTTAGCATAGGATTAAAAGTTACCTTCTCTATTTCTCCCCCATGGTACAAAGAAACTCAGTCAGTGTTTGTGTACCACCAGGATGGAGCATTTTAGTGACTACAGCAGAGCAGGAGCTGATCATTCCAGGAATGTTAGATGTCATAACATAAATAAGCAGCAGCAGCAGCAAGGCTGTAAATGCTAGGGCTATATACAGAGAGCGCCGTGCATTACTTAATTGGAAATAAAAAATTACATGCAAAATAGAAACTGCAGTGGAATACAGTTCTGAAATAATGAGACTGGTATTGCATATCCAACAATGTATTCCCATTTAGCAGTCAGTGGTAAAGAGACCAGACATTGCAACTCATAGCTAAACATCTGATTTGCAAGTTGAGGATCACTGCGCTCTTAGCATGCAGTTGTTCCTGGTTAAATCCATGCGCACAGAGTAAGACTTGTTCCCGATTAGTTTAAATCACTTTTAAACCTAGATTCCCCCTGACATGCCTCTTCTCCACCAACAATTCCTTTTTTACCTTCCAGTCTTCACGATGAAGGAACAGGTGTGCCCTGACTAGAAACTTTCTGCTGCTAAAGAGTAGAAGGATATTTCCTTGCTCTTAACCTAAATTTTGCCCATAGGGAGACTCCAGTTACACAGACATTGGAATGCAAGTCCTGTGCTCCCTGATGTGCTGCATGCAAGGAGTTGTGAAAAAGCCAAACCTCATGCGCTCAACATCCTCTGCAATCTGGCCACTGGGAATATTTTACACACACAGGCTGTAGCAAGATTTCACCCAAAAGGGCCTCTACGATCATATAAGAGAGAGACAGCCATTCATACTTACAGTATGCTTTGTGAATTCTGCAGCAAATATACTTCGTTTGCAAGAAAAAGGATGGTTTTGCTATTCATGAGGCACACAAAATCAGTCTTAAGGACTTTCAAAGCACCAAGTGGCTTCTCTCCTCCCCACTCTTCATCAGTGGTAGCAGTGTTTCCACAACTTAAATTATGTCCTCCATTACACCTATGCAATAAATACACATTCTCCCACACTTTGAGGCACTTTGCCTATGACAGTTTTATACAGGTAAAAGCTACTTAATCCCTTTAGTTTTAAATTAAAATTACTTAATCCCTAAATCATTAAGATTACACTATCACAAGTTCCTAAGCAGTCCTACCACAGATAAGGTAACTAGGATCCTTGGCTTACTCTTTCAACATACGTTGATTCATCAGAATAAAAAGCATGTTCAAAATAATCAGCAAAAGAATCCCAAACTGATCTGACCAAATACAAAAAAAGGAACTTTGCCATTGTTTTACCTGTGGGTTTTGATGTGGGCTTCAGAATCAAAGTATGCTTGAGCATATGAAGTTGCCAATTCCTTCTTTTCTTGTTTTTGTTTTGGTGGGAGGAGGGAGTTGGGCTGGTTTTGTTTTAATCCTTAAGTAATTGATAACCTAGCTTAAATTCCAGTTCTAAGAATCACATATTTTTGTTATTAATGTTTTTTCCAAATGACCATCTAAACTCTAGAGCTTGAGGAAAAAAAAATGGCTTCTAGTCCTTGCAGTTGTGGAAAACAGTTTGAGAAGATGACCCAACTACATTTCTGTGACTGAACAGATGCATACACAGAGATTAAAGAATAATGATGTTTTCAGACATTCCTGATTTTGTGGGAACCCAATTAATTTCAGCTACATGAGCTAAGCAAGCCCATCTAAAGGTTAAGATGGTAAAAAAAAAAAAAACAAAAAACAAACAAACCACAAACCAGTAAATCATCAGATTGAGAACCCTTCTCCTTCTACTGAACTCATCTTTTAATTTCCAGTTTTGCAGGCACTTAGGGACGGTGTAAAGAGAAAAGCAAAATTCTAACTTGCTTAATGAGAAGCACAGAGCTCAATTGCCTCAGGTCCAGATCATACATTTAAATTGTATCTTTTTCTTTTTTCTCCCTAAAGTGATACTACACAGTTCCTATCCCTCTTGCTGTGTGGGTAAAACACAGTGAAGCCTTTTATAGGGGTAGTACAAAAAAAAAAAAAAATCTAACTTTTGTCACACCCTATGCCATTCAAGGAGAAACAGTAGCAGCACGCAGCACGGAAAAGGAAGAAGGCACCTTATTCTCCTCCACTAAATAAGAATACAGCTGCACTTACAAATGAGCCCTTCTTTTGTTGTTATTTCTAAAAGGCATTTCCACAACATTTACCACTGATATTTACTTTGTTAAAATGTTATTTTGTGTGTGTGGTAAGCACTTTGAAAACTGTTATGCAAAAGAAAAAACCCAACAAAACAGGAGCAGGAAGTAGACTTGGGTCTTACGCAGGACAATCTCCCAGTCACTTCAGGGAGACAGGGTCAGGCCTCACCTTTATTCCCATGCATTTGCATTATTGACTTTATGAAACAAAGGCAAATCTCTAAGTAAAGAACTCACTGTGCAAACCAAGGATGCTTGCATGATCCTATGTCATTAGCGATGGCAGCTCTCCACAGGGCAGCCATACACCATACACTGGCTGAGACACTGGCTATTTGCACAGCATACAGATACCACTTTGCTGTGGTATGCAAACCATTAAATGATATGCCTACCAGTGATGAAATAGCCTGCTTTACACTTGTATTCACCTGTTGACACATCCACTGCCTGGCACTCTGAAGTACAGGATAGAGGCTGAGAAACATCTCCATCATCAAGCTCAGCCCCTGCCTAAAACTGTGCCCTCTGATTGCATGCCCTTACCTGTCCACAGTCCCTGCTCAGCAACGCACCCTCCCCTTCTCACTCCTTGACAATACATCCCAAGCTTCAGTTTGACACATTGAACAATTTAGTGCTTTGTGCGGGTGAAGTAAATTATATTACTGACTTATAAAACAGGGAAAAAAAGGCCAAATGAAAAGCCTTATTAGTATACAAAATAATAAACTGAATTGAGATTTTTTTCCCCATATGGTAAGCTTTGTTGTAAAATGACATATTTCATTACTGGTAGGTTACTTGCAGTATTTCTGATCTGTCCAACAAAATGGTACATGGTTTAACTGTCCTCTTTAGATACTCTTTATTAGTCACATAATCCATTTTTCTACTGATTACGGAAGATGACTCAGTACTGAATATTCCGTTTCCTTACACAAATGATTTTTTGTGACTTTTTTTTTTCAATATTATTTTCTCCAACAGTTTTGCTGGCTAGCCTTTATTAGTACAAATCATCTGCAGATGTGCTAGAGATTTCACACTATAGCTTCAAAGACCTTTTCTAGAAACTCTGGAGAACAAAGCCATTTTTCATACGTAATTCCATTCTTCTCTTCCCCAGTGATGTAACTGTCAAAGAAAATCACAGCTATGCTGACAATGCAATACAGAATGAACTCGGATCCATACAGACTATTTCTGCAGAGGCCCAGAGTCCAGAGGTGAAAATTATCTATTATTCTAAGCAACAGAACTGGCTGATGAGATTAATCAGGTGCAAAATCAACCTAGCTCCAAGCAAGAACATCAGATTTCCAGTCCCTGCCAGGTTTCCTCCATGATAGCGGCCAGACACAGCAACTATGTCAACAGCAAGCCAGCTGCTGATACTGCCAGGCTTATTCCTGCCTTCAGACAGCAGGAGAGACTCCACCAGCCACCTCCCCACACCCCACAGCTCACAGCTAGCTGTATCACTACCCCCCAGATAAATCTTCTGTTGACATTTAGTCCGAAGCATCTTTTGGTTTATTCTATTTTGTTTAAAGAAAAAAAAAAAAAACAAACAACCCAACAAACCAAAACCAAAGGGGAGGAAAAAAAAACACCAAACATAACAACAGAAACAATAACCCACAAAACAAATAGGAAAGCACATTAAACCAAACATTTTCAATTTACATTATCTCTGGATCACTTCCTCAGTGGCCTGCCCATGGAAATCTAGCATTTTGCAAACTTTCAACTAAAACAAGAACAATATTCAATACCGAAAGGATGAAATAATTCAATCTGCCCATGGCTTAATTCACAAAGGCAAATTTCTCTTTCATAGTCTCGTCACAGAAATGAGAAATAAACTGCACTTCAGTATCCATTTCTGCTGGAAGAGAGGGCAGAACTGGGTCAGTCCAGAGGGGCGCTTTTTTAGCATTCTATACTTTTCAAAGGATAAAGCCTGACAAAGAGACAGACTATCAAAACTAAGCCAGAAATGAATCGATTTACAGCAGTGTAGTAAAATCAAAATGTGACTCTATCTGGTTATTACTCAATATAACTTACAGAAGAAATGGGTCTTTGTAAAGCCTTAAACAAATTAATTTGCTTGCTTAGCAGACTTAGGGCTTGTTAAAGGCCCACTAAGGTGCCTCATTGCTTTCAATGCTCTCTGGCTCATTGCTCTTTCCACACTGTTCAGTAGCTGGCTGTAATTCTGTATTTCAGAAATTTTCTTCTAACTTCCAGTAATTTCAGAATGATTGTAAAATGGACTGAACATAGGACTGGGGAGGTGGAGGGAATCTTAGTTAATCTATCTGGAAAAATTAGCCCTATAAGATACAACATTAAAATCACTTCAAACTAAAAATAGCTTTTTAATCATCTGAACTAGATAAGTGAGACATCATATGTCACAACCAGCACACAAATAACCAGAAACTAACGAAATACAGTGCTGTACTTCAAACAGAATCAATCACCAATTTATTTTTTTTTTCCAGAAACCTGTAATTTTTTCCCTTTTTAGACCTTTTTTTTTTTTTAAATCCCATCTGATGCGAGTTGGTATCAAGAAAAGGGATACAGAGAAATCTCTAGCTCATCAGTTGTTAAGTAGATCTGTTACTACAGAAAACATGTTCACATCTTTAAGAGGTACAAACAAACAAAACTGATGAGAAGGACACAATCAATAAAAGTTTCCAAAAATCCTACGACTGTTTATCTTAAGATTGTATCCAAGTGATTTCAATTAGATGCAGATTTGTTCTGGTATTTCTCATCTTTGCCAGCTTGTCATATAATTTGCCTTCCAAGCAACTCTGCTGATCAGGTTTTCTCAGTTCAACTCATTCTTTGACCCAAAAAAAAAAAAAAAAAAAGAAAAATCTGTGGCACTTGGTGTTCTTTTTCAAAAGTATAGGTACGGATTGCAGCCTGAAAGGTTGCTAACTATACTACAATCAACACTCTAATGTATTTTAAAAAACAATACTAAGGCATAATAGAGTTTTCTAGTCTTCTGTTACCTGCTGCTGTGTTCTATACGCAGAGGAGAAAAACATGCGAAGCTCATTGCTAAATAGAGCTGAAAACTTCTATGAATAATGACTACTTATCCTGCATCTGCACTTTATTACCATAAACTATTATGCTCCTCTCTCATAAGGTATGCACACGTGAGCCAGAATTACAGATAATTTATAAGGAAAAAAAACACAACAAAACCAAACCAAACTGCTTTGCACCTCCCATGTGTGGTACATGCTTACGTGCTTCCTCAAATCAGAGCCACAGGCAGCTGAGAAAAACCACTGTCCCTTAAAAAGAGCCATACTGTGCCACCACAGATGTTTGCCACTGGCTTTTACACAAGTGGACTGCAGATGCCTTCCTTTTGCAAAAGTCTGTGGAAGGTTTGGGGTTTTTATCTGGATGAAATGCACTGTACAAATATGCAGTTATCATCAGTATGCTTCTGTCTTAGATAAACTTCTGGCAAAGTGGAACCTATGAAAACTGTTTAATTTTCTGTAATTAAGACAGTATTAGAATAAACATGTTTCGCCATGACAAAAAATTACTGGAGACAAAGACCTTAAACATTTCTTGTAACAGGCCTTCTACAGCATATCCATGAAAGCAGCATTTTTTTTTTTATTTCTGTGATATATTTCCTTTCATGAAGATATGTTGCAAAATAAACACTATTCTTGTGTTCTAAAAATGTCTGCTTTGAACTATTTAAACTATTTTAATTACTCACTGTTTTATCAGCATATTTGAAATTTGCCCACTGACCCATATATTTCTTATCTAAGTCAACCAAGCTGCTTCTCCCAGATCATTCAGTGCAGGTTAGCCAGGCTTTGTGAGCAATGCATAATGATATGCAAATGAAAACCATAACTATGTCAATTTAAGGTCAAAAAGGCCTATTTGTGGTTATTATGGAAATCAGTTTAAATGCGAGGTGGCTAAACAATGCATCTTTGCCTACTGGCTCAGCAAAAAAACACAAACAACCTGCCAACATCTGCTTTTTGAAGTGTCAGATAACATTATTTCCAGAATGACATCAAGGGCCTTCATTGGCTATGCATAAGGTCAGTGAATATTAACTTCATTTACACTTGGCTGAGAATTGGCTGGTGCCAACAATAGAGGTTTAGATCCTCTGCTGAGCAGGGTTAAAAACTGACAGAAAGCTGCCATTGAGGAAGATGGATGATGGTACTAGCTGACCCTATTCCTCCCTAAGTGTCACAGCTCTGGCCTCTTTTCTATCTCTGCAACAAAAGACCCTCTCTGAGCTTCCCAGTGGCCTTCAGCTTTATTGGTGCTAACAGGCCCAGACATTTTCATCGATTGGATTCTCTACCTCTTAAACACAAGATCTTGCCCTCCCTGGCTAGCCAAACCTTGGCACAGATGTCTTTTTTTGTAATTGCTTCTCTGCTGTCTGTTGGGAAGGATGCAATCGGACAGGCGAACATCATGTCAACACAAAAAATGCTTCACCATTTATCTCAGTTTCCCAATGGCATTTTAAGGAAAGTGATATACCGTTTGCTGGGGGTTGGGGGAATTAACTCTTCAATGGCTCCAAGTGTCTATACATTCAAAACAAAGAAGATGCTGTAACATTGCTGCAATAAAATTTTTGTGCATTTGTCCTGCATAAGGTTTACAAGAGATGAATTAGCTTTTCCAAACTACTTTCAATACACACCTCTGAATGCACAGAAATTAATTAGTTTAGTGCTGTTATTGTGTACGTTTCTATGCCAAATCCTCAAAGGGCTTTTCAGTCAAGTTCAAAGTAGGTATTTTATAAAAAGGTTTGAAAAGTTAATGAAGTAAACATCTGTAGTATTTTCAGTCTGAGGCCATAAACTTCATAAAAACCCCACAAATACATTAGGAGCTTAAATGGATCATAACACACCTATTATATGGAATGAAAACAATCAGACATCCTTCAAAATTTGAATGACAGAATGACTGGAGGAATAATAAAAAGGAAATATAACAGAGCTGTATAGAATGCTTTGGGCTTGAGGAAAACCAAAACTGATGTATTGTGGGATTTTTGGGGTTTTTTTCAGTTTTTTTAAACATCTGCTACTGGACATTGCTGGCAAAAGAGTAATGCATTTGACAAGCTACTTGTTTAGTCCAATAGAGCAAATCCTGTCTTTTTGAATACACCATGGAAACACACAGCCTCCTATCATAATTTATATATTTTCCTAGATTCTGGGCTGCACGGCATATGCTCTGTGGCAAACTGATTGTGCAAAGCCACCCTTAAAGGTGTTATAGCTAGCCAGAGGACTGGTCTCCCACTAAGGTGCAATCAACAGTGATTCTAACAACTCTTGCTCTGCCTAACACAGGTTTATAGCCAGACGCAAAGGAACACAGATAAACACCCCTATTAAAACCTACAGCCCAACTTAGCTAGAAGGGACTGGCACAACTCTTAGAACTAAGTATGATCTAGAGACCATGCATATAAAAAGTAATGGGGAAAAAAAAAAAGGGGGGGGGGGAACAGGGGGACAGGACACCAAAACTGTGGAGTTTTTTTTATAGAGTTATGCATTTTGTAGTAAATATTATAAAGTAACTCTCTCAAACGAAGGGGAAGTTAAAAACAAAAACAACCAACAAACAAACACTTAAAACCCAACCTGGCAGTACAGTCTATAAAGGTGAATGGAACTGTCAGCGACCAAAACTACCTCTTTGCATGACATAATGTGACAGGATGGATCAAATTATTTTAGTTTCCCAATAATGGTTGTAGTTATAATTGAGGGAAGTGGATGGAGGATTATCAAGTAAAAAGGCAAACATTTTCTGCGGGTGGAGATGCAAAAACGGCACTATTTTCAAACTAGCCGCAATCAAAAAGGAGGTGTACCATAGTCATAACAGTAGAAAAGAAAACCCAGTCATAATTCAGCCATAAAATGAAAAGATGTACTATGAAAAAAAATGTGTGAAAGTAGCTGAAATGATTTTTGAAAATACAGCAATATGTATATTTCTTAGAATGAGATGTTTATTGCATACAGCCAACCGCAATATAAAATAATGCAATTGTGTGATTCTTATACCAAGATTCATGATGACTTTTTTTTAACACTACTGATAGGAAATTTTGCCACAGTAATGAGGAAAACACACATTTTTCATATTTGTAATAACTCCTATTAAACTGCTTTTAGCAAGGACAGCAGGACTGAGCCCCTGCTCTTTGTGCTAATAACAGATGGTTATGACAAGGGGCCAATTCCTGTTTTTCTTACTCTCACAAGTAGACCCAAGGGACTACAATTTCTATTTTTTTTTTATTTTTTTTATGAATAAAGCAAACAAGATTTTACACAAGGGAATATATAGCAGTTTTTGCAAAAAGTATGAAACAATGACAGCTGTCAACAGATTTCCCCAGTATGCTTCAGAAACCACTATCAAGAATGGAGATTAGCACAGGATCCCCAGCAGCATGCTACTTCCATCTGGACTGGGTAGAACTATAGAGTCTCACGAAGCATATAGCTATGAAGATTTTTAATAAGACAGGACAGATTCATTTTCTAACCTACAGAGACATGTAACATACAGGAGTTTTTCCCCAGTGGATGATTTACAGGAAAAGGGCTCCAGTCAGAAGATACTCTCCTTTTCCATCACTTAAGGTCCTACACCTGCGTGAGGGCAACCCCAAGCAGAGCTACACATTGGGCAGAGAAGAGATTCAGAGCAGGCCTGAGCAGAGCACTTGGTGGTGTTGGTCAATGAGAAAATGAACATGAGCCGGCTTCAGTGTGTGCTTGCAGCCCAGAAAGCCAACCGTATCCCGGGCTGCATCAAAAGGAGCGTGACCAGCAGGTCAAAGGAAGTGATCTTGCCCCTTTGCTCTCATGAGACCTCACCTGGAGTATTGTGTGCAGTTCTGGTGTCCCCAGCATAAAAAGGACATGGAGATGTTGGAACAAGTCCAGAGGAGGGCCACGAGGATGATCAGGGGACTGGAGCACCTCCCGGATGAAGATAGACTGAGGAAGTTGGGGCTGTTCAGCCTGGAGAAGAGAAGGCTGCGTGGAGACCTCATAGCAGCCTTCCAGTACCTGAAGGGGGCCTATAAGGATGTTGGGAAGGGACTCTTCATCAGGGACTGTAGTGATAGGACAAGGGCTAAAGGGTTTAAACTTAAAGAGGGGAAGTTCAGGTTAGATATAAGGAAGAAGTTCTTTACTGTGGGGGTGGTGAGGCACTGGGATGGGCTGCCCAAAGAAGTTGTGAATGCTCCAACCCTGGCAATGTTTGAGACCAGGCTGGACAGAGCCTTGGGTGGGATGGTTTAGTGTGAGGTGTCCCTGCCCATGGCAGGGGGGTTGGAACTAGATGATCTTAAGGTCCTTTCCAACCCTAACCATTCTATGATTCTAACCAACAGCCCTCCATCTCTTTCAGTTAACAAATCCAAGACAACCATTATATATTTGTAAACATATTCTGAAAATTAAAATTAAAAAAAAAAAAGTGTAAGAAATAAGTACCTGTGAAGCAAGCACTTATCATATGCTGAAGGTGACCAGGCAGTTCACCTTTACAGGCTATCATATCTTTTTATACAGGCTATACTGTCCATAAACTACCATACTGCCACTGCTGCATGACCAAATGCCTACCTCAAGAAGCAGGAGTTCCCACAGGACATAGGCTACTGAGCCTAGGGCAAACGTAATTTGTATGCCACATGCAACGTGCTTGTTATATCTTCCTTTAAAAGGAGGTATTAGAGTGCCACAAAGTTGGGCTTTCATTTTGCTGAATATAAATATGCCATTGACTGAGGGAAATGGAAACAACTGGTATGACCAGAGATACTTAAAAATCACTGCTGAAGAGATTGTAGATTTGCAAGATTGAAAAGACTCTTCCATCTCTGCATTTCAATGCAATATGCATCACATTTGGGGATTTTCTTATACCTAAAGAAATTCCATTATTATATATCCATTAGCACTACAGAACATAATAGCACTTTAAAAAGCAACATCAAAAATATTGTTTCAAACTGAATGTTTAAGCACCTCACACCACTCACAGCTAGACAGAGAATAATGAAATGTTACTCATATTTACCAGACAAAACTAAACTCTTCTTAACTGACCATCACAGTGTGAGAAAGCTAAAGGTGTAACTTAAAAATCAACTGAATCTAGGATACCTGCCTCTAGGAAGAAGGACAGCCCAAGCAAAAGATTTTTTTGTGTACAGGGAGCTGATCTGTAATGTTTTTATGTGTTCAGATGACCTGAGCAGCCTGTTTGTACATAGTCTCAGAACATGTCCATCAATCCATGCCAGCATTCTTCCAAGCTGCACTTGGACTGGCAACTGACAGTTATCTCCTGAATGTTAATTAATAATGAATACCCTTGTCACTTCTTAAATACACAAGATGTCATTAAATGGTAGAATTTTAAAAATGGGGTTTGTTCTGTGAGAACAGGGATTGTATTTTTATTTAGCCCTTGTATTAAGGAGAGAAATAAAAATCCGTATTTAAAGATTGCACATAATTTCTACTATCAGCATGTGCTTTATCTTCAAAAAAAAAAAAAACACTCTACTTTTGTCATGCAATTTTGATTCGTATGCTCCTGGATACATGATTTTATAATGTTAATACACAATACAGTGACTGTGTAGCTCTACATATGACAGAAAATCTTGAAGATAACAGATCAAAAGTAGACATGTCATTGTCTCCTCCTCTGCCATACTCACACAGGAAAAAGTGTGATTTAAAAAGAAAAAGTGTGATTTGTTTACCAGCATTATTCACTAGCAATTCCACTGGTAAGACTTCTTTAATAATAGGCCAAATAGAGACTTCTTTCAACTGACAAACTAAAGCAGACAGACAAGCATACACATTGTAAAGCCAAACAATTGCTCCTTTTAATCAGAAAACTAAGTGATACACAACTAATGATAAGTGAAAGTGAACAGAAGAGACAGTCACAGATCACAGACTTAATATTCTATTCCATCTGCACTAGGGGACAAGATTTTCAACCCTGTTCATGATTTTAAGCACATGATACTTCCACACTTCCCAGCAGCTGGCTGCAGATTAAATCTGTCTGAGACTTCCACAGGTGAGATAATTAGGTGACAATATGTAGCCCTGGGATTTGCTTACAGTTATAACAATGTGCATTTCATTTAAGTGTAATCTGGGAGAACTCCATCCATACTTTTTTTTAGTTAGCGACAATAAAAATGCCCACATTTTGAAAGTTATCCATCTGTCTGTATAAACGTATGGTAATTTTTACTGAAGAACTACTAGTACGGGATAAACCTTTCAACAAGTTGGATAAAAACAAAAATAGAGTTACCTAACTTATTACTGTGCAAACAAATTAGTCAAGAAAAAATGCTGACATTTTGAAACATGAGAAATCAAATATCCAAGATCAGTGTCTGCTTTCAGCTAAGAGGCTGTATAATGAACCTGATCCAACAGAACAAAGTCAAGTAAGAACATCCACTCTTTAGCAGGATTCCAGTCACATCTGAAAAGTATCTCTCTCTATTTGAAAAGTATCTATCTCTTATCTCTTAATATGCAGCAATTAAAAGAAATACCAAAGATGATCTTAAAATACTGAATAAGAAAATGTAATTAGAAAAAAAAAAAAACACAAAACTTTTTTTTTTTTTTTTAAAGACTTCAAACAGAACTGTATGGTCTAAGAGAAACAAGAAAAAAGATCAATATGTCCCCATTTGTTTTGGCATATGAACACATCACCATTATAAAAAAAATGAAAAATCAGTAGAACATTTTCTCCAGTTCTATCATTCACTTCAGAAATATATACATGCATGTATATTGTGCAAATAAATTGATCAGACAAAAATATGTTACCATACTGAAAAATGAGAGCTCAAAAATCCAAGATTTGATGTGTATATATACAGTACTTATATAAGCATATAGTGCATATATATGTATGTAATATATAAAATATATACTATGCATATTTATATATATTTTTATTTATATATATTTATATCTATACATAAAAGAAAGCTCAGAACCCAAGAGACTGGAAGCTATCACTCCCTGTGAATGGTTCTAAATGCTAGACTGAAGAGCAAATTTCATCAGGGGCTAATAAAACCTTCTAACAGTGACTGCATGTTGGTTAATAGGCATGCCCTATTTGGAGCAAGAGATCCAAGTTCAAATTCTCCTCAGCAAGAAAAATAATTGACCTAAGTCTGGAAAACTTGAGTTGAATGAGATCATGTAAACATGATCAGTGATCACAGCCACATGTTGCCCACTCAGACCTTATTCCACAGACAGATTTCTGAACACGTAATTTGTTCCGGCATCAACAGAGCTGAGCTGTTTGGCACAGAAGCTGCCAAACTTCTAGGCATACAATAAACTTTACTTATAAAATCTCAATTGCCCACATTCTTCAAGCATTTTCATGGTAGCTAAATAAAGGCTCCAAGATTCTAAATTAGAGTTTTAATGAGATTCTCAACGCCATGTCCCTCTGTGGACACGGACTGATTGAATTCAAATAGGCACCACACAGACATTCATGAAATTTATCTTTTGTTCTCAAAAATCTACCCCTACAGTAGTTTAGTGGAAGAAAAAGATGGTACTTTCAGGAAGTTCAAAGGATAGTGTTTACTACTCACAAATCAAGACTAGCTAGTAAGCTAAGAAACTGAGGGGTTTGGAGGGTTGGAGGCCACAGGCAGTACTAACTTTTCAGTTGAAGTGGATGGGGTCATTAATTCAAGCTCCAGACAACTCCTGAGTTTTCCGTTGATGGTTCTTCAGAAGTGGATGGAGAACTCTGACATCCCACCCCTCCCCTACATGGAGGGTTAGACATCTACAGAGAAATATGCACTTGCACACTATGTCACAAGGCTTGAGCAAAAGCATATATGTGATCATTCAAGAAAAATCAAGCATCAGGGGACACTTGCAATTTAGTCACACCATGAGAACATAACCAGTAAGGTGATGGGAACGTACATCAGGTCACATGCATATGGCTATGTAAGACCCCACAAATTAGTCACCTGCCAGATGATCTCTAAGTATCATTTTCAGAGGCCACTCTAGTTCAATCCACTGTGTTCAATCTACTGGAAAAACAAACATCATTTATCTAGGATGGGTGATTTCACATTCACTAAATGTAAGGAAAGAATGATAACAAGTTATAGCCACTAATTATGCTAGAGATTATACATCTCATGTATGACCAGTGGAATTTGATTCCTGTTTTATTTGCTCTTCTGTACACATTTATACTAGCACAGTGCCTATGATTCAGAAAAACGCATCTAATCAAATGTACTTAAATACGTTTCATCAGCTTTCAACATCAAGTTTCAGACATGCTTACAGTTACTTAAAACTTTAGCACTTTCCTCAGTAGGAAAATACTAACACATGATGTTACTCTCAGAGTTAACAGGACTCTTGCCATTAAGTTCTAGGGACGATGCCTCAGCCCATAGTCCTACAGACAGTTTTCCGCATTCAGCATTACTTCCTTAAAACAGTCAAAACTTGTTTACTGAAAAGTAGGATCCCCATTTTTACACTTTCTACAGCATATTTCTTTATGGCAATACACAACATCAGAACTTTTTCTCCTAAAAATCAGTAGCCAACCAGGCTCTAGACTTGCATAAGCTTCCCAAAATTGAACCTGTAACTTATTTCACAATTATAGCAAAAATAATTGTTGAATTTAGGTTATTAAATACATTGCAAAATAATAACAGCGATTATATTTTTTACTCACGTACGTCATTTTCATCCATCAATCGCACACATTTAAGGACTGTCAGGTGTCAGAAAATACTAATAATTACAGTTAATTAGACTTTTATTGGAAAATGCCTGACATTATTATTGCAAGAGAGCCATGTCTTGTCAAGAGTCACATGTAACTAATCTAAACCACAAAAATTAAAAAGTTACAATTATCAATTTACCTTGGGTAAAGCCCCCTGATGTTTCTACATATGTGGGCAACTTTATCCTCCTCAGGATAGACAGTGGGGCCACCAAGATAAATAAAGCTGTACAGCTATGTACATTGACAGGATCAGGACATCAGAAGTATAATAATTGAACCCAATTCTTATTTCACACAAGCTTTATAACTGGTTGCCCTTGCAACTCTGAATTATACTTACAAATTAGCTTAACACTAACCAAAATTTTCTAAAATGCATATACGTTCTAAAAGATCATTTTTTCCTAAAGAAAAAATCTCTTCTTAATGAAGAAATACAGAAGTAACAAGAAAAGCGTTAAATACTGAACACTCACTTTCCAGTATATTTGCATACTGTGTTTATGAGGGAGACTTGATGAAGTCATTAACAGGAAGTACACAAGAACGCTCTTTCACCAAAGACACTGGACATACTGCTGATACATCTGAGAACAAGAAATGAGATAGGAGATTCCCACAGAAAATAAAGTTTCTGCTGTTAAGTAGGATATTATCTACTTTCATATATAACATACATTTTTCATTTGCATTAAAGACAAGCTAACTCACTGACAGATACAGGCAATGGAAGGATTAGGAAGTGCACAGGGATAAGAGCTTCTGTAAGTAATGAGAAGACTGCTCATAAAAATGTCTTAAATATATTTGTTATTGTTGTTTTCTCAACAATGCAAGGTGATTACATAAATCATCATGTAAAGAAAAACTACTTTTTATGAAATTAAAGATAGCTAATGCTAAATTAAACAGTAAACCTGCTCTTTTTTGTTTTGTTTCTTCTCTGCTTGATGTTACAACATTCTGTGAAGGCTTACAGTAAAAACCATCCACATATTTTTCCTGTCATGTGAACCATGTTTGGCTTTTAATAAGCTTCCTGAACGTATTTTTCTAATTCTCTTAAGGAAATCCCTTACAAATTGTTTCATTCTTAACTTGGTTCCAGCCTTAAGTTTTTATTAACAAAGTACTATTTATTGTGGGGGGGAAAGCGGACATGAAACCAACACAATCATGACATAAACAAAGTATATGCATTGAGCACACTTTGAGAGATCAATTTTGTATTTGTAGGTATTAACCTGAAAATGTTTTCCTTCTTTTCAATTTAAAGTGTTAATCCACAGGCTGTGTACAGCTTACTGTTTTTAATAACTAAATTAGCATTGAAGACAGAGCTTGCACTGTACAGGGAAAACACTGAGATTTAGTGATGAGAAGTCAAGAAGCAGCAACTAATTTCTACAGTGTAGTTCAAGTGGTAATAAGCATGATGCTAACTGAAAATCCACATAAAGAGAAAACTACCTCCACAGATTCCCAAGAAAAAAAACAAGTTAGCCTCAAAGATCTAATACTGTTTAATATATACAACATGCTGGAGTGGCTGGGGAGCAAATATTTTCATGATAACAAATAGAGAAAGCTTGGGATGCAGCACAATTCAAAGGACATAAACAGATGCATAAAACAGATTAGTCAAACACTTATTAACATGTTCCTCTCTTTTCTGTGATCAGCTCTTCCCTTAAATGATCTCTATTTCCAGTTTCTCTATAGGCTAGTGACTCTCCCTTTCTCAGCTACTGGAACCTTGTTTTCTAACTGGGGTGTTGTGGGGTTTTTGTTTTGTTTTCTTTAAAAAAAATAAAAGTAATATTTAATGGAGTGCACATACACTTGAGATTCCCCTAACAAGGATTACATGTGTCACTTCTCCCATTTCAATCAAAAACAAAAGAATATTTAAATTTATTTTTAGTAGCTTGATTGTCAGAGATTAACAGAAACCTCAGACAAAAATAAACCAACCAACCAAAAAAAAAAAAAAACACCACAAAACAAAAATCTTCAACTAAGATGATCTTTTATACTTAGAATTGTAACAAAGCTATTACACGCCCATTGCACCTTTCACATATTTCTGGGCAGTTGTTTTTTTCAGAAGCAAGATGTATGGTTTTGGGCAACAGACATGGCACGATGAGATTCCATTTCTAAATAGCAACTAAAGCTTCATTTAGAACAAACAGAAGATAGACTTTATGACTAAGGAGTTAACAGCCCAGCTGTTGAACAACCATAGCTAATTCAGCAGTGGCATCCTAAACCCGTAAAAAGACAGCTTTAGTGTTTCCTCTGTAACTAAAGGAGAAATTACTAAGATTCTGTTAGATGTCATTGCTGGCTTTGTTTTGATTTCAAAATCTGTGCACAGCAGTGAATCTGACAAAACAAAAACAAACAAACGAAAAAAACCCACAACAAATTTAGTTAAAGAAATTGATATTCAAAATGCACAAATAAAATTAATTCCTGGAAACAACAGAATCTCTGAAGGTGAACAGAAGGGTGCGGAAGGGTGGGAGAGGGTGAAAAAAACAGGCTAGGGAAGGGAAAGAGTTGTATATTCAACTACATTATCCAACAATTTCACTTCTAGGACCAGGCTCCAGATTGCCCACCTGCCTCTACTATTTCATTCCTTTCAGCTCTTCTGAAGCAAAATAACAGTTCATTGGAAACTAAATCTGTTGGAAACTGCGGATTAATTTTAGGGTTCACTCTGATGACATTATAGGTGACAACTAGCTGGTTTCAACTGCCTCCACCACTTGATCACTTCAGCTTAACATCACCTTACTTCTCAGAGATCTTCATGTCACACTTGAGAGAGGATGCTGTATCACCGAAACTACAATAGCCTATAATCAAACTAATCAACCCAATTCAGACACTTCAGGCAAAAGAACACTACAAAAAAAACCTTGTATCTTAGGGCCAAAAGGCAAGACAGAGGAGACCTGAAAAAAAATGTTATGAAGCATTAAGACATCAGTTTCTGCAAGTGATGGCTAGCCCTGCCACTAAGAACAAAAGCCATTTTGTATGATGTAATTTGGAAACCCACTTTTCAAAGAGGACAAGTTTAATGTCTCAGTGTCTACAAAGCTCCTCTCCCCTTCTCATCTCTGCATTGATGCATCCAAAAAGCTGAAGGCCATGAACAAATTAGGTCAAAGAAACTCAAATGACTTAGGGACGCTGATAAATTCATAAAAATCATTCTATGAACACTAGACTATTCCAAAAGAAAGACACAGCAAGAAAATACATCTTTCTACCACATCTCTCTGACAACTGCTGTCAGAAGACCCCAGGGTGAATGAAAGCCAAAGCATTCAACCTTCTAGAAACTACAAAGGGGTCTGGAAGCAGAAATCACAGCTCTGCATTTCTTAGTAGGAACACCTTCAGTACTCTTGACCATCTAGCTAGAAGGTCTTACTTTTACCTTTAAAGTACACAATATGTTTTTCTGAACCCTGCAAGGATCCTTTGGAAATATATTTACTTTTTTTTTTTTTTTATTGTTTTAAAATCCAATTGTTCCTAGGCAGCTGCATCTGGGACCTGATACCAGATCACAATGACCTTTCTTTAAAAAGGGACAGAAAAGTTATTTAATATGTTAGGGGATAAAAAGGGAAGGAGGTAGACACACTCCTTTGAACTTCTGCTGGCTTCAGAGAAAATGACAAGACTCAGAGATATCCTCATTTTCTGCTTTGGTTCAATTTGCTGAGAATAATTACATTGTCTTCCCTAGAGTAATTTTGGAGGCAAATGGAAGAAAGGTAACTCTTCTTTAAAAAAGGAAGCATTTAGAGTCTTGATTATGTAAATGCCATTGAAGCAGTTTTCTAACATTCTCCCCTTTCTCTACAAAGTAAAACATTTTCAAGTTGAAAGCGCAGGAACATCAATGTAAGCTACTCAAGCTACAGGTCACCTACAGCTTTTGGGACACGCTACCTGTGCTAAACTCTAGACCCATGTCACAATATGTGCAACTTGAGCTTTTTATAGGCATGGTAACATTCTTTTAATGACAACGTATTCATATTTCTCCCTTAATTCATTGCCCTCTACTAATAAACTTGTGACACATCAGCTCTTAAGTGGAATAATATATTAAAACAAACAAACCAAAACAAACATCACCAAAGAAAAATAAATAAATCCAAGAATACCAAATTAAAAAAAAATACACATAATTTCCACAAATGTAATATTTCACAAAGTCAAGAGATAAAAGTTTGAAAAAAGAAGGGACAGATACAACTTGCAGTCAGGCACAATAAGCAGCACATGACAAAGTTCGGAAAGAAAAGCTTATACCTCCCTTTCTACCTCACCAAAACAAAACGTACAAATAGCTATAATCCCCTCCCCATTTGAGAGCAAATAAGGCAACTGTTGATGCACACAGTATTATAAAATGTTTAACAGTAAAACGCACCCATTTGGCTTTCCCTAGAAACCTGAAATTTCAGATTTGCCCAATCATATATGTAATTTTTCAGTCCAGTTGTATGAAGAGATGCTTTCCACCTTCTGAAATATCACTCTATTGCTCAGATTGAATAAATTTAATTCTCTCCTTCCCCACCCCCAGCTAACACAAAACAGACGGAAAATACATTACACTGGAAGTTCTCAAAGAATTATTTTCTAGTTCAAATACCAATCACTGATCTCAGAGTGCTCCTTAGATACACAACTATCAGCTGAACTCCACTGTGAGAAAAAGAATCAAAGTTACATATACTGGGAGTTCACTACAGTTACTGAGAACTCTATTGGGTTTCTGTGGTTGGTTTGGGTTTGTTGGGGTCTTTTGGGTTTGTTTTTGTTTTTTGTTGGAACAGATGCAATACACAGGTCTTGGAAGAATTGAATGTTTCTAAGTACCTTTGCTAGGCACCTTTCAGGACAATCCTTTCAAACGTACAACTTCCACACCTAAGCCTAGTGTTACATATCAGCAGGCATAAGATCAGCACTGAGGAGATAGTGTCTCTGCACATAAGCAAAAGAACCTGCAATTCAAAGTTCAGAGGCTCATCTAGTTTTCTCATGTTTGTTTCACCCAGCTTTCAGATTTTGCTTTAAATGACAATTACAAGTTCTCTGGAATTTGGCTCTTATGTACATGTATTATCATGATAAATAATTGAGATGGAAAAGACTCCTTGGCATATCTATATTGAGAAGTAATCAATGTGCACCGGGGAAAAGAAAATAAAAATAACACAGTTTGAAAGCTCGAGCACTAAAGAAGAGACACACAGGAGCTCATTTTCCAGGTTATGTGTTTTACCGCTCATGACTCTTTTCCTCCTTATCCTTCCCTAGCATCACGAGTTACTTACTATGGTCATGCAACAACAAAGAAAAAGATTAAAAAAAAAAAATCTTCTGGCAGCACATCCAGTGCAGAGTTGCATATAAATCAAAATTCAATTGTTTTAGTATCTGAACTCAATAAATTTCACACACAGGAGAGGAGAGAAGCTGTATGCAAAAGGAACACATTCTTCAATCACAGCCAGCCAATCAAGCCAGCAAATCACAAATGAAAATCCCCACTGAGTTACAGGCTGAAGAGCTATTTGGAACTACAATGTGGCCACCTACTCCTACCTTTGCTACAATGCAGCCAGATAAGGTATTATTCTTTACCTTTAAAAGACCTTCCTATTGTGTTAATTCAGCTGAGCTTTAGCAAGCGTGAGAGAGGAATCACAGACTTATGCCTATCCTGACTGAGCACAATGACTTCTGCCATGAGTAGTCCCAAAGAAGTCACGCAGCATGCCAGGTACAAAGTATTTGCAGAAGTGAGCCCTCAGACAGGGCTGTAAAAGCCCTGGGTTAAGGAAGCAAACGCCAACTTGCTTCTGCTTGATCTGTTACACAGCTTGACAGTAACAGATAGCCAGCTGCATTAGTGTCAATGTTCAGGTAAGTTTCTCTCAATATCTGTCACGAAAAACAGACACGGCATCAGTGTGCCAGCTGTATTATTGGTCACTACATAGTTGATCATAGTTAATAACATCCTCAAGCACAGACATGGCTAAGAAGTATCACAGACAGCAATTACTATTGTGCACCACAGTCACCCAGATCGTTCTGACTCGGGGCTGCCGACGGCGCGCATTCAGCAAGTGCCTGCCTCCCACCTTTTCCCTCTCAAATACATTAACTTGCCTCAATACAGAGCCAGAGTTTGTTTTGAAACTCTTAACAGGATCACTGAAAGAAAAGAGGAAAAATACCATAAATGATCTTCTGGACTGTTTCCAGAGTAGCGTATTCTCTTAGTGATTGCTTTGGATGCAAGCCAAAAGCAGGAAGTGTTCTTGCAAATGAGCTCGCTACTATACTCAAGTACAAGTTATCATTTAATTCTTTTGTCAACATTGGCATGGTTAGAAATTAAGAAGCCTGTTTAATAAACAGGTTACTTGCATTTCAGTTACCAAATGCCAGTTTCTTCTCTACCCATCCCCCCCCCCAGGCTCACTCAGCTCCTGTTCCCCCACCCACTTCCCAACATACACTCTCTTCATTTTTAGATACTTCTTCTTTATTGAAACTCAAATGAAATTAGTATATTAATTACACCAACAATGGCTAGGTCTGTGACCAAGGGCAAGTCAACTAAGGAAAAAAGTCAGTCACTAAAAAAAAAAAACCCCAAACAAAAACATTTGAAGGCAACACAGTGCTTGATATTTTTAACAGAGCTTTAACATAGTCTACTGAATGGTTTTGTGAGGGCAGTTTTTCACATTACAATTACTCTTAATGAGATCACCTTCCACAGTGTATAAGCCCTCATCCCTTCCCAACAGAACAATGAAAGATTTGTGCAAGGCTAGAAAGGCCTCAGATCAATTCCACTCCCTTCACCTTGTACCAAATTTCCTCATAAAAACTCGTAAAGAACACAATCATGTTTTTATTTCCTGAGGACAAATTTATTAATAAGGAGACTCATTTATTTTGCTTTAGGGCATCCCTAACCCTCTATAGATTTTGAAGTCTTCATACAGACACCTCAGACCCAGTGACTGCTGCCAGCTTTGTTTATGAATTTTATAGGTTTCTCCTCTTCACAGATCTCTAGATTTTTTTCCAGTTTTAATTTAAAACATTTCTTACCAACAAACGTCTGCATATCTTACTATAAAAAATGATATATAACTCCTTGTATTATCTTACCATAAAAATGATAGACCTGTATCAAATGTACATGAAAATACCTGTCTTCAAACAAACTGCCTATTGTCATGATTTTACTGTAAGCAAAGGCAAAGAAGTCTCCTTTCTCACACACATATAAGTGCCTTATGCATGTAGCCCCAGAGACAGCAATGCTAAAGGTAAGTATAATTCTAAGAATATGGATAACTGAATTAGTCTGAATTAGAAAGTAGAACTCAGTAGTCTCAGAAGTGCTAGTATTTTAAACTAATCATCATGATCCCACAGCAACCCAAAGGTTTAGGTTAGCTTTATGCAAAAATATATTACAGTAAAGAAAACATACTACATTCTCAAGCCTTGATATTCTGTTTGAAAGTTCGATCCTGTGTTTTAATTTTTACACACTCAACACAGACCTCTTTTTATTGTGTGTATTCTTCCCCCAACCGCACCTTGTTCTAAATTTACTACCTCAATTTTAGTTTCATTGTAATTCTGCCACAGATCATGTGAAAGAACGAATTTTTTAACTACTCATATCTAAGATTATTGATACAGTGTTCTGTAATAGGTATGACTTGATCAGCATTACCAAGAGGTACAGGAAAATCACCTTAACTGCTTTAAAATATTAGTTCTGGATCTATATTTATACTTCATACAACTTTAACTCTTCTTGTTTAAATTTAAAAGTGTAGTATGTACCCACTGATGTCTATATCCAGAAGGGCTGCTTTAGATTAGCCAGTGTGAAGTTTACAGACTGAGGATCTTTAAAAGCAGACTGATGACATATTTCTCTTGAAAAAATGTAATACAAATAAGCTGGCAGAACATGACCTATAATGTACATATTACAGCAAGTTGTATGCTTACTTACGTTCACATGTGTCTCCTTTTTGCTGGTATCCTGCCTTGCAGATACATTTTCCAATCGGCACTAACCATTCTCCCTCTGCA
Source organism: Lathamus discolor (assembly GCF_037157495.1). NCBI lineage: Eukaryota > Metazoa > Chordata > Aves > Psittaciformes > Psittacidae > Lathamus > Lathamus discolor. The sequence goes on along the minus strand of NC_088888.1, from coordinate 71,902,101 downwards.
CTACAGTGCATCTTCGGCGAGTTCTCCGCCTCCTCTTCTGCACTGCTGACACAAGTTCCCCGTACTTCAACTAAAGAGGAAAACTCTGAGCCAGTCACTGTGTCGGGAAAAATAGCTAAGTTCTCAATGATGGACCAGCACTTCTTGTAGTAGACTTTGACAGAGACCAAAGCAATGCAGGCCCCTACATCCTGAAATGCAAGATAGAATCCTTTTTTGGACAAAGGTCCAATTTCTCTCACCTCTGTGTTAAGTTTCATTTTTCTCTCCCCAAGATCACCCTGGGTAAAACTTTCATCTGCTGCAATAGTGTCTATTTTTACATATTGGTTTTCTCGGATATTCCTGCCAGTGTCGTAGTCTGTTTCATAATAATACAAGTTAAAAGTTTCTTTACAAGTCCCCAGAACTCCAGGAAGACTGTTACAATCCCTCAGAGTGAATTTCAGCTCTACAAAAATCCTTTGTGCATTGCTTTTTGCAATCCAGTTAGTCCGAAGCCAGTTGTTTTGGTTTGATTCCATCACCTGGCATACCTGGTATGTTCGTATAGGAGTGTAGTTTTCATCCAGTCCACTAATTTCTTCCCACTAAAACAGTAACAAACAGTTAGTAATACAAAACAAGTATGCTATCAGATGTAACTATCATGCATTTTAAAAGGCTTCACATAACTCAAGTCTCCTTCTTTCTTAAGAGTACAGCTTCATAAAAGGTAAGTTAAAATACTGTTAAGCACAAAAATCTGTATTAACATAGCTGCCCACTCTTCTCTCCATGTTTTTCCCACATATAAATAAATTCTAAAAATCAATGCCATATCAGGAGCACAGTTGCAAAAAAAAAAATGAAAGCCTCAGAAGTTTGTTAAGTGTATCAAGTTCTGATTACACATGAGGCTCTCCCACATTTCTTTAAGGTCATGAAAAGAAATCTAAAGTCAGTGAAGTCTTAGACACTGAAACTGCTTAGCGTTACAGCACATAAAACTTGTGTACATAAAACTTCCAGTGGAACTTTCAGTTGTACAGAAAGCATGGGACCAGGTCCTGAAACTTGCGAGTCAGACGATTTTTTCATTCCTATATGATGCAAGCGAGAGAGAGAAGGCAAGAGAAAACAGACAGAATTAAAAGTCTGAAAAAAAGAAAACATTTTGGTTGTCCTCTTTTTATTCAGTCCACCTTCTGCCCTACTTGCAAACCAAAGAAGGTAAGCAGGAGCTCTTTCCCTCACATTTTGTTCAGTGGCTGCATCCATGTTAGAAGGAGCAAACTTCATTTAGCTGGGAGTTCAAATGAGCCCTGAGATTACAGGCATAATTAAGAACAATCCACAGGACTGAAAGTTCATTGGTTCAAAGCCTGAGTTTTGCAGTTGTTTCCCTCTTTAGGTCACCAACTATGTAACTAACTGGTAAGCCTGTAACAGCCCTGTAGTTTTTAACCGCGTTGAAGAACGTGGGAATTTGCACCTTCACAATGGCAAATCTTCCCCTGGAATCAACCAGGCAGATCTGCCCAGGTGTAACCAAAACAATATCTATCTGTCACCTTTTTTTCACGTTTCTTGTATCATTTAGTTTACTGCTGAAACCACAGCTGCAATAAATTAGGGGAGGTGGTTGAGCTATCCTTACCCTATGATAGAGACAACCATGACCATGACTTCTCTGTATGCACTTAGCCCTTTGGCCCTGTGTCAATAATGCATTTAAGCTTATGCTTAAGATCAATGACAGTACTTATAAGCTTAATGGTAAGCATGTGCTTAAGTGCTTTGTGGGACTAGCATACTCAGCACCTCTTCAGGATGGAGCACCCACTGACATTCCTTACACCAGTAACCAAGCCTGGAAGGCATTGGTTTGGCAGACTAGGAGCCCTACAGTATACAGTATTTTTCAAGCCTATTTGACAGCAAATGAGATCATTTTACTGTTGGTGGACTGCTCCAAGAAAAAGCAGATGTGGCTGAACTGATACTGGAAGTTATCACCACAAAATATATCAAGCTGCAGATGCTGAAATGCACAGAAGTTGTAAATATCAAAGTGCATTTCAAAGACTTATAGTTACTAGAGATGTGGTATGTACGGTATTATAGATGCATATGGTATTAAATGATTTAAATATATTAAATGGTCATGGAGTTAACTGGAATGATTGCTATATGGAACTGTATTAATCTCAAAACAGAAAGTCTATCTTCATAATAGATTTATTAGAGCTGAGTAAGATGTTTTTTCTCCCTTTATATAAGAAGTAGTACAAATAAGGAAATTAAAGGGGGCCCTGGACTGAAGCTTTTGGCTCTGCCATGTTGAAAAACAAAATAAAACAAACCAACAAACAAACAAAAGAAAAAAATACTGAAAAAAAAAAAAAAAGCATGAAGACTAAATTTTTACTGGTTTTTTTACATTCCCCATTTCACATCAGGTAGCACTGAGGTTGGGTTTTGGTTTTTTTAATTGCTTTGGTGGGTTGGTTTGTTTGTTTGTTATTTTGTGTAAGTAGTCCTCCCTCTAAACACCAAGCCAGATTCTGCAATGATATATTCCAGTTAGACGATGTATCGTATCTTTGAATTGAAAGTAACTCTAACACAACACAAAACAGAACCTGACTCCTCAGATTTTTTTGTGGACTGCTCCATCAAAACAAACCAACAAGCCTCCAAAACAGAAACAGAAAGCAAAACAAAGAAAAAAAACAACAAACACATATATTTTACAAAAACAAGCCATTTTTCATAATACAACACAAATAAGCTTTCTTGGGGTCAAAAGCCACTCATGACCACTACATGAGGCTAGGCAGTATCAGAGATATTCTTATGCTAGAACAAATACAAAACTCTAAATTCAGATGAAATGCAGTCCTAACTTTATGTTATCCCCAGCACTAAACATTGAAATCTATTTCTCCATATTTTCCTAAAACCATGGAGTATGATGTCCCTAAAAAAATTAAGGAAATATGACTTATGATTCAATTATGTAATCACCAAGCTATTATTTCTAGTCCATTGGAGGTGTACCTTCTTCTCTGTGGGAAGAAAACAATAACAAAACATCAATACTGCAGGATACGTTTTCACCTATGCCATTTATGGTCACGTTTCACTGAAACATATTTAAAATTATCAGTTCCATGATAGCTTTTACAGCAAGAATATTTAACTTTTCTTTGTCTTCCTGCAAGGGGATAGCAATATACATGCAATTCCATTTGAACGAGTCCTATTCTGTTGGTTTCAATATATGGTATTTTAACTTCTTAGTTATCTTAGCAACGTTTGAGATCATTGTTCAATGTAACATTTACAGCTGAATGGGGCATTTAACGAGTGTCTGGCTGATATATTATGTTCTGTGATGGTGCAGTACTTTCTCTCAAGATCTTCTGTTTATTTCAGTGAAGTTTTTACTGCATAGTAAAAATTTCAGTAATTAAAACTATGAGAAAAAATATTTTCAAAATTACATTATTAAAATGGTACTTTAATGTTGATATACAGGCAAGTATTTCTGAGCATCTTCACACATACAAATCCAGCCATTAGTTTTGATTCACTTTAAATTCCTGTCAGAAATTCGCTTCTAACTCTGAAAGTCACTTATTACTATTTGTTGAATTTGACTCTACTTTCATCTTTCAGTATGCTGACATGTAACATGTTGACATGTCTTTCATTATCTACAGGTTAGCCTAACACAGTTGCCACCAAGCTAACCTTTCAAACACTTCTGGGAAAAGGCTTCAATCAGAGCAAAACGCTAATGCCGAGGTTATTAACCATCATACCCATTGAGCTCACATTATATTCTTTCTGAAGTCTTTAGATTTGTTTCCAGTTTATGCTTGTATTGATTTTATGATCTTGCTTTTAAAGAAAGACACTTTCAGATTTTCATTCTTCTTATTTAAAGGATTTGTTACACTTTTATATCCCCGCTCACACTTCACACTCTCCTGGTTCCAGATTTCTTAATGCGCTGAAGATTAAGGGCCTGATCACTCAAGACCTTGTTCATGCAAGGAGTCACAATGGATTCAACAAGACTGCTTCCATGAGTGAGAACTGTCCATATAATTTAGGATTTGTCAGAGTAAGCTAAGGTTGGACTGAGCCAAGGTAGGACAATATATCCATTGTATCTTTCTGAAAGTGTTCTTTCTCCAGGCTTGAGGAAGAAGGGGTTTTATAGAATTTTTAATTCAGCCTGAAAGCAGCGTTTCTCAACTTTATATATATCATAAACAAGACTATACACCGATGCTTCTAAACTTGTCATTTTTTATAATGATGTAATTTGCAATGATACATTTCATGCAGTACCATGAAATTAATTTGTAAGCAAGCTGGAGGTAGCCTTAACCGCATAACTTGTGCCTAGTTAAGGTACCGAGTTCCTCAAAACTTGTGGATGTTTCAAGTGTGGAATGCCATTTCAAACACATCCACAGTATAATGTTTATATTTTAGAGAACTTCAGTCTCTGCTATTCAATTACAAAGAAAACATCGTAAACAAATTTATGATCACCCATTATACAGAAAATGAAAAACATATTTTTAGGAAGTTTCCACGCTGAAGTCAATCTGCTGTTTCTATACGAAGAACGAAAAGTGATTTAAAACATTGTGTTACAAATACGTACAGCTTTTCGGTAGAGCATAAAGGATTACACTACAAAACATAAAGCTACTGAGAACATTTAAATGAGTTTCTAAAGAGACTCCTCCTTTTAATTAGCTTGTAGATTTGAACACTGGAACCTGAGGTACGCTTCTTTCCATTCTAAAAATGAAAAGCCGTAAATACACATTATGATTACTGAGATAAATATGAGGGGGAGCTAGTTTAAACCATGTAATTCAATTGCTTTGGTGAAATAACTACTCATCTTCAGGAACTTCATATTTTCCTGCAGTACTTACCCCATTAGGAGGGGAGGAAATCCATTCCAACTCTGTCTGTTGTGCTTTAGAGTCCAGCAGTATTACTAAAAAATAATAAAAAAAAAGGCATTTCCACTGATTGTTAAATATAAGTGGAAAAATATAAAACCGAAGTCTGAATTTTAAAGGTTTTATATTAATATAACTTTTGTACAAAATATTTTTCTTTATAAAAAAATCTGAAACCACAACAACGCATTTACTTTTAAGCAGATGATTAAATGATTACGTACCATCTACATGTAAGCAGATATGCATTAATCTTAACAATTTCATTCCTTAAATCAAAGTGTGTTGTTTCTCACACTGCTCTAAAGTATTACTATAATCAGTCATTAAGATGCATGCTCCCTTCATCTTCTTTGTCATAAGAAGGACATTTCCCATATGTTGGTTATTACAATGAGTTTAAAACACACAAACACACACCAACATTTTAATACTTTTCTAAACTGATTTAGAAAGGACTAGTCTATACCTACCTGGAGCTGCACTACAAAAGCAATGTTGTTTTTTTTTTGAGTTTAAAAGAAAAAAATATATATATGTCCCTTAGGTAATAAAGTAGTAATTCTATAAGCAAATGACAACAAGGAATACAGAAAATAAAAGACTCTGCAATTACCTTGCACTTTGCATACACAAAATACTACAAACAAAATAAAACTAATTTACTTAATGGTAATGGCTTACTAAAATCTTCATGTCATTATACCCCAGTGACACTTCTATGCAAAAAGACATCAGTTGTAGTATTCTCGGCAATTATTTTCAGCTAAATGGAACTCCATCTCCAAAAGTGGTTAATCACAGCCTAATAAACCAACTCTTACCTATTTTACACTACATATTGAAGGTTATATTATTGTTGCTGTATTACATCCGAATACACATTTCTATGTAACTTGAATTTTAGTTGTAGCTATAACCTTCTTTCATAGCATAAGTTTCTGTAAGACTTTCAAATGGTACATATAATAACCTATGATGTCTGAAAAAAAAAGCAAAATAATTTGCTGTAACACTTTCAAAACAGCCAAATCTATAAAGTGATCAACCATACACCTAGTCTTGGTACACTTTGAAAATTCCTTCTCCAAAGCCACACATCTAACCGTGCTTTTATTTGATTAAATAAAAAGAAACATTTCCAATTAAGATCTATTCAGTGTATTTTTAGCTATAAAACCATTTATAACTTTTTATACAGCATTTAAGTACTGATATTTCAGCCTGATTTAAGGGTGTAACTTGAATCAACTTTTGTCAGGTATTTTGAAATAGTTGTAATTCTGGCTTCGGCCCTTTCTCCTAGTAGGATTTAACACAAAATTTCAGTGAATTACTAGAAAGATGAGATGACTATAAGAGTTATTTAAAGGCTCATATAGGACTATCTTGAATGCTACGTGAACACACAAAACAGGAGCTTCCAGGTCAGTACTTCAGTAATAAAGTGGACCTAGCCATTAAGGAAGTTTGATAGTCTCTCTCTAGAAAGATTATCTGCTTATTTCATTAAGCTTGGATTCAAGGGGCTTTACTTTGTAACACTTTCTATAGAAAAGCAGGTGGTGTGTGTGGTGGTTTGTTAAACAAGAACATTTGTAATGGTCCTGGAAAAAAAAAGGTACCACGAAAAATTTAACCACTTCAGCACCAGCACAGCGTCCCATGGCTGCAACTCGTTATTACACTTTGTATCTGGCAGCGATTCTCCATCACGTAGCAACGGGCAGGCACATCTCAGAAAGAAAACACAACAAGCAAACAAACAAACATAGGAAACTGCTCTGCAAAACGAACCGTACCGTTTCCGTGTGGCACCCACAGTTACCACCTGAGAACAGCTTCCCAGGCCGCGGAGCCCCGGGGCCCCCAGGGCTAGTTGCGCCCCACTGCGAAGCGATGCCGCCCTGCTCCGCGCGCCCCGCCCGCAGCCGCGCGCCGTTACGCAGCCCCCCGCGAGGTCCCTCCGCGGGGCAGCGGGACAAAAAGCGAAAGGAGGCGTAAAACCGACGAGGGAAGGGCGGGGCGCGGACGCGGGTAAGGGGCTCCACGCAAACGAGGGGCTGCGCGCAGGCGTCCGCGCCTCCGAGCGGAAGAGCGGGGCTTGGCGGCCGAGCAGAAGCGGAACGCCAGAACAGCGGTCCCCCCAATCCGCACCACCCCAAGCGCGGCAGCCGCCAGGTTCGGAAGCGAGCGCCCGGGACGGCAACCCCGGACGGAGCCCCGAGGTCTCGTAGCCGCGGGGCGAAGGGACCGGACACCTTCCGCCTCATACACACTCTCGCCCCGGGGGGAGCGACCCCAGCGGCCACACGTCTGCGCTCGCCCCGAGGGTCCCATCCGCGGTGCTGGCCGAGGGTTCCGCCGGTAACGCGGTAACCCCCTCGCTTGGAGAGCCAAGCGGACCCTGCCCCTCTCCCCTCAAGCATCCCACTCTGGCTTCTCATCTACGAAAGGGAACTCGGAAAACTTTCCAGACTCACCCCGCCACCCCTCTCACGTCTCCAGCAGGGCCCGGTGGGAAACCACGCGAGCCACCACTGACCCTCCGGTGAGGCTAGGGGTGAAGCTGCAAAGTTACTACTACTTTTTTTTCCTTGTTGTTTTAACTCGGTTTTTCGTCCTCGGCAGTTTTTCTGTACTTGAAGCAAGTAACCGTGATCAATCCCTGTCTGCCGCTCGCCACCTCCTGACCCTCTTTTGGCTAGGCTGATTTTCCCCAAACAGACATACTATGCACGCGCACTGATCTGTATAGATGCTTAGATACATTTCCATACACATATTACCCACACGCATACGAGGCAGGCGGCCGCCGGGAGGCACCGGCGCAGCCCCAATCTCGATGCAGTCTGTCGAGCAGAGCGGGGCAGGCAGCCCGCACGTTCCCTGCCCTCCTCCCTGGCCCTTCTCCTCTCCCCACTCCACGGCCACGCGTTAGTACTCCCCGTGTGGGTCACTGTGTTTTATAGCCCCTCCAAATAAACTTTCGAAATGCTGCAAGGGAAAGGCTCTCTCTTCTTTCCCTTTCTAACCTCGTCATTCTTCTCTTGAGGGCAGAGGACATTTTAATCGAGGGGGTCATTTTAAGCTCCAGTTACAAGCTAGAAAAGGCATTATAATGCATGCCAAAGGTTTGATGAAAAATACTGACGTATACTGCAGAGGGGGAAAACCCCCAGAAAGCATACATATGCAAAGATACCAAAAAAGCCCCTGGCTTCCCCTTCCCTGTCGTCGTCTTACACACACACACACCCCTGAAGATGGAGATGGACCTTCGCCTTTGGCTGTCAAACGCGAGCAGGGCGCTCCTTTAAATAATTTCAGATTTTCTCACGGAGAAAAAAAGATTCCCAGATGGACTTTGTGAATTGATTTTATACACCTCCATCAGTCTCTGACAGAAAGCTGCCTGATTTATCTCTGTACGCGGAAGAAACAATGTCCGAGGTTCGCCTTAACACAGATACCAGTGTTGGATTGATGGGAATCGGAAAGGAAAGCCCCGTTGTGATACGCAGATGGTGTAAAACATCCAATGCCTAAACCTCTCCAGCGATGCCGGGAGAGAGCACACACGTTGCAGGCACAGGACGCCAGACTGTACGTACCCTCTTTAAACATATGCCCAGTCTGCATGGCTGGAAGGTTCAAATCTGCACCCCGTTACTCCTTCCTACGGCGTGTGCACAGCCCCGCGGGGCCAGAGCGCTGCAGGCCCCCGGTGGGCAGCCGCGAGGAGCTGCCCCGCAGCCTGAGCCTCTCGCCGTGCCCACGGAACGTCCCGAGCCTCAAAACTCGGCCCTCAGCCCCTGCAGCCCCCAACCAGATAGCAGCGAGGTAACCCGCCTTCCCTGCACTTCATCGGGAAGATTACAGCTGCTATATGAAAGTGGGGCTGCCCTGCACAGATCCCCAGGCCAGGGGCTCTCCCCCTAGCCCCAAGCCTTTTCATCATGTGCAAATGCCTCAGAGAGCTCATTCCTGAGAGCGAAGGCAGTTGTCCCGATCTTTCTCACATACACAGCACATCCCCACTGGTTGCCTTGCTCTTTCCTCCCTCCCGCCTCAACCAAAAAAAAAAAAAAAAAAAAAAAAAAAAAAAAAGCCTTTTTCTGTTTTTGTAAAGGGGGGGCTGACAAGCAGCTCGCAGCGGCAGGCAGATCCTCCGCTAAGCCACCACACAGACTTCGTGAGCAAAAGCAATAAATAAGCCCAAACTTTTGTTTCCCGCATCACCTTACCTTCTTTTGCAGCCTGTGCCTCCCCCGTGTGTGCAAAGCGGAACAGCCAGACGGAGCACAAAATAATCCAGGAAGGGACCCTACTTTGGAAAACCATGGTGCAGGAGCGGGGTGATATTTCTAGCTATGTATTTCTAGACACTGCCACTGCCGCCGCTTGCTGGGTGCTAGAGGACGGCGGAGAAATTGTTGTGCTAGTCTCTGGCTCGGCGCTCCCTCCCTCCCGGCTGCCTTTCTCTTTCTCCTCCTCTTTCCTTCGCCGCCGCCTCCTTTCCCTCCTCCTCCGCGCTGCTACTCGGCTCCCGCACCGGGCCGGCCGCCCGCCAGCCCCGACTGCAGCCGAACCGCCCGCCCCGCGCTCCGATAATATCAATTAGGGCGAGGGGGCGGGACCGCAGCGCTGAGCTGCCCGTCCCTCAACCTGACTGACAGCCACCGACGGCCAAACAGCAGCGATCTTCGGCGCCCGGCGGGCCGAACTGGCGCCTGAGTCGCCGGGGCCGGGGGGGGCGGGATCGGCGGTGCCACCCAATGAGCTTTCGGCGGTGTCGGGTTGCTGCCGGAGCCGGGGAACCGCGGGTTGTGCGCGGGGTATCGGCGCCGGGACGGAGGGGTTGAGCTGGACGTACTGTCCGGACGGCAGTTCGTGCTATGCTCCGGGCTTGGAACCGCCCGCCTGCCCGCCCGCCCTTCCTCTTGTCCTCCGAGCGAGTGAGGCGGCCGCCCCCAGGGTTCTGTGTGTTCTCCCCGTGCCACAGCTGCCAGGGCGAGGAGTAGGAAAAGGACCCGGCTCCAATCCGGATCGCTGTCGGCGGCGGGTTCTGGCGCTGCCCCCGGCGCGCTGTCTGCCCTTGGCACGGCCGAAAGAGCACCTGGGCTGCTGCCGGCGAAAGGGAAACTTCGGCAGGAGCTGCGGGATGGTGCCCCGAGACAGTGCTAAGCCAAAAGTCAAGTTCCTCGGTGTTGACATCACCCGGGCGCCCTCCCTCCTCTTTGTTTTATTCGGGTTTTCCGTCCCACGCCTCCGGTTTTCCCCACATAAGAGGAACAGGTTAATGACAATATAGATCCTTCTTACTCGGGGGCGGATGCGAGGGAGAGGCGGTTGCTTTCCACACCCTCCTCAACGGGTGTTGAAAGCCTGAAGCGAGGGCAATCCGCTCTCAGAGAGACGATTTAAATAAGGAGAAAGAGAGGGAAAAAAAAAAAAAGGAAAACACGAGGGAGAGAACTTGCCAAGTCTCTTTTGCCAGCGCCCACCCTGCGGGCCGGGCGTGCTTCTCCCGTGGTTCCATGAAACCTCTTCGCTTTCCCCGTACTCACCCTTGCTACGAATGGACTAACAGGGCGAAGCGACACCAAAACTTACCCTTCCCTGGCCGAGGCTGCAGGGCGGAGGGCGGTGTGCCTAGCGAGGTGTCTCTGTCGGCCTCGGTGGGAGCGCTCCTCGCTCCGGCCGGGGCAGGGGACGGTCATTGTAATCCCCGAGGCGGGAGGCGTCGGTCCCTGCCCCGACTGCACTTCCCGCTCCGCGCCTCTTGCGAAGCCCCTGCCCGGCCCCTTCCTCGAGCTCTGTCCCGCTCACGTTTCCCGGGCTGATGCTGTTGAGAGCAGATTTTGTACAGCTCCGTAAAAAGTGTATCGCCGTGCCCTTTCGGAGGGTGGAAAGGAGATGTAAACGGTATAAATGATTATTGTCTGCGAAGCAGGCGAAGCCAGCGAAGCGAAGGGGGTGTAATTGCAATTCAGTGGCAAGATTCTGGGAGAATCTGAAACAATCCTTGCCCAAATGGGGACCCTGGAACAGAAAATGTCGTGGAAATTAAAATTGAGGGTTGTTTGTTTATGGGACCTTCAGGTAGATAAAACAAAATTATAATTGTTATTATTATTAATAGTAATAGTAGTAATAATATCCTCAACATTGTCAAACAGCCAGCATACTCCGAGCTTCGAGCACTTTCCTTGTGGTTTCCCTGTTACCTTCTCAGGATGTTGTGGAGGTACCCTCAAAAATGCACTGTATTCCTTCCACTTGCTGAATAATTAATACTCAGGGCTTAGAACATTACAGGTTTTGCGTTTCATTCAGAATGCTCTTTTAATACTTTGGCTACCATGATGAATGTAAGCAAAAGTATGCACTCTTGATTCTCTTGTCCTGTGTCATCTGTCATTTCCATCTTCGTTCATGCGTACTCGAAAAAAGGAGCTGTGCAGAACAGTGAGTTTGCTTATCTTCTTTTAAAAAGACAATTTTATTTTAAATATTTACATGCAGGTATTTTGTAACTTCCTTGCAAATTTTCATAGGTACAGCTAGTTTTCATGTGACATGTGTTGTAACAGTGATTAAAGCAGATGCAGGAAGTCCTTACCCTGGTTAGTCCTCAACAATCTCGTAGCACAAAGTGCAGGCATTTCACTACAATATCATTAACCTCAAAAGGCAAATTTTAACCTACAGAATCTACTAAAAAAATAAAATTACTTGCACTGAGATTTTGAATGACTATGTTCAGAAAAATGCAGGAACTTACTAAATGAACAAATTGATAGGACAAAGGCTCCAGTGGTAATGAGATATATCCATGTCTTGCATACAGTACTAGGCCAGACACTTTTCTTCATCAACACGTGCATTTATGCAAGCTATATTGTGCTATATTGTACTATATTGTACAATCTAACATTGTATGTGTGTATGTGTATAGTGTCCGTACACATATAAGGATACTTAAAGGTATGTAAGTATATTAACCACACAAGGGGCATATGCACGAGTCATTGTATAAAGAAATTAAATAAGAGATTAAAAAAAAAATCTTCCCAATCAACTCATTTTAAATGCTTTGTCTTCCTGATAATTGTAAATTGAGCTGAAGTTGACATATGTATTGCTTCCTTAAAAGTCACGGATGTGTTCACAGTTACACCAAAAAGAAACCGTATACATGGAGAGGGTATATCACGGTATGATTTTTAGATTATGCTTCTTACAGATGAGACCTTCATGAAATCAATTCAGAATTTGAAAACAATTTTAGCTAATTATTTTTCTCCTTTTCCTCTTCTTCTTTGTCATATTTTTCTAATAATTCATTGGATTCTGTAGAATGCATTGCCTGTATGGCATCTCATCCAGCTGAGAGCTGGATCTGCTATGAGCAAAAGCAGGAAAGAGAAATGTTACAACTGAACAAAATACTCAAGCTAAATGGACTACAACCCTCAGATTTGATACCAAAATCTATGACAGAAGAAAAGAAGAAGGGGGGGGGGGGGAAGAAAAAAGCAACTGGGAACTTCATTCAGTACCATGTGTTACAATTCAGACATCATCAAAGCAAATGGTTGCAAAAAGTACATTGTTCTGTTCCAATTAAAGACACTAATGTTGCTTTTTTGTTCTGTTTTATCCTTTTTTTCCTTACTTTAAATAAAAGGCAGAATCTACCCTACAGATTTTAACTTTTGTGTTAGTTAGAATGGCTTTCTTGATATTACCTAGCTTCCCTATACTGAATTGCAATGGTCTAAGCAGATTTTGGAGAAATATTTAAAGAATTTTCTCCTTAAAACTGACTAACTCTATCTTCACCACATAACTCAAACTGAAATTGTGATACAAGAAATACAGGATTAATTTTAAGACTATACAAATGTACATAGGGAAATAAGCATGGTTTGAAAGTAGTTTTGAAATTCTGTTTTCACAGATTCTGCAGGATTCAAACATTGTTTTTTGGCTACTCTATGCAAGGCTGAAACAAAATTTCAGTGGGCTCAATAAGGTGTTGAATGTTAGCCTTAGACATAGTTTATGAAAATGATACTGGGTCTCTGTGCTGTCCACACAATAATGATCCTTAAAACTGGTTTTGAACAAAAACATTTGAACTGTCTTCTACAGTAGTAAAAGTAGAAAGTAGGCTTTAGTAATAGAAAAAGATTATTTTAAAATGCTGAATTTTGTCATTTGTGGTTATAATCGAAGCAATACCTAAGCAATTCTTTACCTGTGCACAAGATTTTCTATTAAATATGTAACATACATTTTTGTACATTTTTAAAATTAATTTTTTTAATATAGAAATAAGTGGCTTCATGACATCTGAATTTTAGATGTGTATAATAAATCACTTGCATTTAGTCTTCCAGATGAAGATGGCACTTGCATTCCAAATCTGGATCAGAGATGAATTTTCCATACGGTGTCAATTTTAGATCTTCAGGTGGGTTTATAAATAAAAGGAGCTCTATTAAAGAAGGCAATGTATTAAGTAAATATTACTGGTTCATACAGAAATTGTACAGAATTGGAACTGTCTTGTTTGAAAAACATGCTCATGTAAGAAGTCCTTTCTATAGTTGAAATTTCTGTTTATTTGCTTGTTTGTTTTTAAACTATTCTAGTTAACACAAATCAAAAATAGTGCTATAAAGCTTCACACTTTAAAGTCTTCACATACACCAGAATGGTAATAACAATTCACTGTCAAATTTTCTCTTGGGGGATTTAAAATTGTACACTGTGCTAAATAGATACTTTGATTCAGTTTTCTGAATCTATGAATTTTCAATATACTTGGAAAACACTGTTCAAAAATAGGGATAAGATGGTGTGTCAGCTTGCCATTTAATGGAAATAAAATACATTCTATAGAACAGTACAAATTAAATTCAGGTTAAATATATATGTGAACATGAAATGCTTCTGCTTTTCTCAAGGAACAGTAGCAGACTTGTAGAGGGTCCAAAACTACACTGCATCTGGGTCCTGTAAGAATTGTTCCTCTGATAAATCTGAGATTGAAAGCTGTTTTACTGAGGAGTAAGAGCCTTCAGCCATCTCTGTGTTGATCACTCTTCATGGCCTGTTACTATATCTCATTGTGCTGTAGACCTTCCCCTGGGAAGCCAGAGTCAGGCAAGCCAGTGCCATCATCCTGCAATAGCACCTGGGGATACTCTGAAAGGAGATAATTTCCATTGCTCACCTATGAATTAAAGGAATGCCTTTGTGCACACATGTAACAAGAAGTAACTGCGCACACTGTGTGCTTCAAAAAGCACATTGACTTCAATAATCTATAAAATTCAAAGTTTCAATTTTATTAGGATATTTGTTGTACTAAAAATTGCACACAGAGCCTGATCATAAGGGTAGCTAATTCTTATTTTAGTTAATTAATTGTAAGCAATAGATAAACTCTAATATGTTCCAGTGAGGTTAGTATCTTCCTGTTCTTCCTCAGTACAAGTGACAGCTGATCACTTCCATCTGTGACAGTCCTAGACTCTTCTTTCAGCCCAGCTGAGGTGAAAAATCAGACCCAGTAAATTTCCTGTTTCCATATATTACTTCCTCTTACAGTTACTCTCAATCTCTCACTTTCCATGGTTCTGTGCATGAGCATGGAAGCACCTTTCCTCCCAATCTCCCTCCTGTGTTAGGAGGTAGGAGGAGTAAGGATAAAAGAACAGATGCAATAATCCTTATTTAGTTCTGAAAGATAAACTACAGATTGCAATGGCAGAATTTCCAGTGCTTTCACCTCTAGATCCAGGAAGTGTAGTGATGTGGAGCATCACTACTGACAGAAAAGCTGCCAAAGCGTATGGGAGAAGGTGTTCCTTGAAGTAGAATAATTTAAGAATTGCATCCCTCAGGAGTAGAACCCTCTGCAGATTTTCCTTTTTGCCATCTTTCACATACTCTCATGCTCTGTCAAGTTTCTGTGCACATATACTGCCACTTCTATCCTTGTCTGTAGGTTTACATCCCCCCACCCCCAAATTTCTCTCTCATATCCACTATAAGTAAACTAGATTTCTGACAAGTAATATGCATACTAATTTGTGGAAGTTTGTTTTATCCTAAAGCAGTTGATGCTTAACAAGAGATGCTGAATCACAAGACCTTACACAGTTTATCTCCTTCAAATGTGGAAGTTCACATGATAGTGAGTTTCACAAGTTAAGTAATGCTTTATTCAGAAGGCTTTTACTTTTGGCTTGAATTTGCTAACTAGTTTCAGGGTGTGATTTCTTTAGTACTTACTGCAGTGTGACAAAGGTTAATAAAAGTGCCTAAGCAACTGTTTTTATATAGTCAACTCTGGTTTATCTAAAATAATAAACTTGTAACACAAATGCAGGGGTGATGCAAATCCTCTGTAAAATTAAGCTACATGACTGTATAATAAAGAAAAAAGGGTTTGTTATATTCTACCCTAAAGGGCAAGCTAACACCTGCCTGCAGGCTGAGAAATAAACCACATATTGCAACACTGCCTCTGGACCGCTTTTGTACTTGATGCAACCGGATTAGCTCTCTCTGTCCCCATGATAATACGTGCCACAAAATGGATAATTTCATCCCAGTCACCACTGAGTAAGTTCTTTTAATTATTATTTTACATACATTTACTAAGTATTTTCTCAGTTGTCTCCTGTCTAAAGCCTCTGCTCAGATAATGTTTTCCTTTTGTAAGTGGTTCCATTGATCTAGATGAGAGTTAGGTGCTACTCAAGCTGAACAAGAGTGACACTCTTAGGTAAACACTAAGTATCTTTAAAGCTCCTTCAGATGGAAAACACTTCATTTCAAGAAATCCTTTATTTGTCCTTTCATACATGTTTTTCTTGAGGAGGTGACTTGCACTGTAAGCAGCAAGCAAAGTTAACTGGTGTGGTGGGGGGGGAGTGCTTTTCGTAGATTTTTTTCAAGACCATAACTCTGATTTTTATTTTTTTTTTTTTTTTTAGTGGTGCATGCTTTAATTGGTTATTTTGTTTTGGTTTTTTTTGTTGGTTTTTTTTTTTTTTGTTGTTGTTGGTTGGTTGGTTTTTGTTTGTTTGTGTTGGGTTTTTACCCCAGTGATGGCACAATAAGCAGTTGTCACTGAGCTGTAGTGTTGTCAGTGATGTCTGGATGTCTAGGTCTTTTTCTTAAGTGGTTGCAATAGATGTAAAGCCCATCAATTTGACTGAATAGTGTTGTTTGGTTTGTTGGGTTTTTTTTTTCCTCTTTTTTTCTAATGGGAACTGGAAAAAACATCTCTCTACAGTAATTCATGTGTCTTTGCATTGACCAGCTGCTTAGAGGTAGGGTTTCTAATCCACTGTGTAACCTTTCTTAATTCTGGTGAACCTTAATAATCTTTTGCCGCATCACTGTCTACAACTTCTACAATAAATGATAAATATATTAAACTGTACTACTCACAGTACATATCTTGATTTATCCTACAATTTGTTTGTTTTTATGATGAAATCAACCCTTTCTTTGTTAATGCAGTTTGTTTTTCGTATCATATCAGGACTGTAATTCTTGACAGATGTCTACCTCACTCTCTGTAATTATTTAGATCTTAACAGTCATCTTTGGGGAGACTCAACAGACTATCTGGTATAATTTTATTTGAAATTTTATTTTTTCCCTTTTTAATAGTGTGATCCAAAATATTAAAGTAAAAGGCAGCTGCAATACATATATTAACATCTTCTATTTCCCTTTGCTTTTTAATTTTGCTCTTTATCCTGTTTTCAAATATAGCTAAATATTCAAATAACATTACATGAAAGGAAATGAATTAGTATAGCTGGCAGACTGGACCTTAAAAACAAAGAATTCAGATTTATGTTGTGAGGTAATATGATTTTGTATTTTTTTCACATATTTCATTAGTACAGAAACTACCAGGCGAATTTCTGCAAATGCTGTACTACAGTAGTAATACACACAGTAAGAAATCGACTTACCTAACTGAACTTCCAGTGTTAAGAAAAGAAAAAAAAAAAAGAAAAAGAAAAGAAAATATAGTCATACAGTCTTCCAGATCAAGGCATCTGCCAAGGACATTTCATCAGAAATCAGCTCCCTGAGTTCTAGGAGAAAAACTCTATGCTACTTTTTCCTTCTTCAGTGTTACCATGTATCTCCCTAATCATCCCATAATCCCATATGGGTAGTGGGAGTTAGTTTTTCCCCACAATGGGCACAGAGTTCTCAATCAATGTTGCTACAAAAGAAAAAAAAAATACAAAACCAAAGAAAAAACCAAACACCAAACAAAAAACCAAACCAAACCCACCAAAAAAACCCGAAACACACCAATAACCAAAAAACCACAACAAATCCATAGCTTGCTGCGTACAATTTACAGTCAAGGACATGGCAGACTGAGAGGGCATTAAGTCACCTTTGTGTCTTTCTGATTTGGTAAGCTGAAAATGTCCTTAGTGCATCCAAAAAAATGCTCTGCAAAAAATGGCCTGCAAAATTACAGCACACTCCTAAGGCTGCCTTGTGTACTGCAGGACCAGTTTGTCTCTGCCTTCTGCAGTCCTGTCCTTCCTTCCCTCAGCTTGCCTCTAGCTTTGCCCCTTGCTATGATTTGCAAGGCAGTGCTTTGAAGGCTGTCTTCTAGCATGCCTATGCAAAGGTTTTCCTCTCTCAGACAGAAACAGTGATTGTGGAGCTTTAATACTATTCCAGACTCTTTGTCCTGCATATAATGTGCCTTGCATACAAGCAGCTGTAGCATAATTAAGCTAAATTTTACGTGCTTAATCAGGCTCAGCAAAATAACATAGTTTGTCACATTCCTTCCAGCTGAAGTCAGTACATAGTTTTAAGTCTGCACTGCCTCTGCTGTACCTGTGAGTAACTGCTGTCAGCTGGCAAGGGCTTCATCTGAATTTGGATTCACTAGGAAATTAATCTAAGGTAGTTCTCTTTCAAAACAAGTACTGTCCTGTATCTGTTCAGACCAAGACTTCTCAGTATTTATTTGTCAAATATGAATATGTATGTGTCTACATACATAATTTCCTCAGAAATTCAATAGTTGTAGATAAATGAAATGTAGAGATAATACAGTTTCATACATGCAATACTGTGTACAGAGGGCCGGCCCCTTATCTCCTGTGTATTGACATAATTGCAACAACATTATGCTAGTTGGGGCTTTTTGGCAAGCATTCATGGCAGTTACATAATTCATTACAGCATATTCTAACCTACTGAAAACTATGCATATTTTTAGGCATGGCTTGTACAGTCCCAGTAATTTCTGCTTGCAAATTCCCTTTAGACGTGCCCTCAGGTTCCCCCGGATATGTTTCTGTCACTGTGTCACTTTGAGAGTCACTACTGCAATTCTTCCATCTATTCAGTTCTCATAGAAGTCAGTGCAGGATTTAAATGCACATAAGTAATAGGGCTGGATGTTGGTCAAAGCGTCGTAAGTTCTAAGCTGTTCTAATAGTCCTTTGCACATGCTTCCTATTACTAAGAGCTGTGAGCCTGAGACTTACATGATGTGAAACCCTGGAGTCAGTGTCTTTCTGCACCTGCTTTCTACCATATTAGTTATATCATTTAAATCTTGCAAACTGTGTTTATATAGATATATATTAAAAAAAAACAAACAAACAAACAAAACCCAAACAACCCAGGACAAGCGAACAAAACAAAACAACAGCAGAGAAACCCAAACCACCCATTACAATGCTAATATTAGAGTTTGGGGGGAAACAAAAATTCTGCAGGTTTTTGTGAGAATGGAGAGCTCTCCCTCCAACTCTTCTCCCATTAGCTTCCCACCAGTCTCATTTTACTAGGATGCTGGGATTTGTTCCTGGGGGAATTTGCCCTGCAGTTAAGACAGTAACCTACAGTGGGATTGGAGATGCTTGAACTGCCTTCTTCTGCACATCCTCAGTGAAATATACTACTGCCTGTCCCCAGGAAACACTCTCCCTCACCTAAGGGCACTGCAGATCTACATGACTCTTCTTGCTCACTGTTCTGGCTCTGTTTCAAGATTGTGCTGGAGAAACCAGAGCAGTGAGTGAAGATGAAGAGTATAGCTTGCCTCCTGCTGAACTGAGGAGAGGAACAGCTCAAGGAAGAGGAGTGGCAGGAGTAAAGCCACAAAAAGGGTAAGCTGCTGTGCTGAGTGATGTACTGGGTTATTACTGTGGACACGGTGATAGTCACTTAAAGAGTTTTGTTACTGTTTGATGTAATCTTTGATGATGCTATCAGGTATGGTGTATTGTCCATGCCTTGACTTCTTTTCTCACCTTCATTTTTGCTATTCACGGGGAATTGTCCAATTCTCAGAAAGGTGTAACTTGAATTTAAAAAAGTGACTGTCTGGATCCAAATGATGGAAAGCCAAGGGAGTTCATAAGGAGGCTAAAATAACAAGATTATTTTAAAATGACATTTGCTTATTCTTTTAACTATTCTGTCTCTCTAGCATGCAGATATATGTGATAACCCCACTTAACTGACAGTTAGGTCACATTAATCAGGCCATTTCTATAACTGCTTCTTTCTACCTGCAACTGCATATTGTTCTCCGAAAAGAAGTTCCACACAGTTATGCCCAGTATAGGGACAAAGCTAATTCATAGAATTATAGAATCATAGAATCATAGAATCATAGAATAGTAATTCAGCAGTACTACACTAGTGCTCAGCTGCACTAAGTTGTTTTGCTATATGGAAAGAATTTAATTAATTCACATCAAAGTTATGCTACCTTCAGTGACAGGTAAAATTGGTGTGTAGCTGACTCAACGTGAACTGATATAAAACTCTGGAAACCTAGCTTTCAATGTACTGCTTAATGCAGCTCAGAAAAGCAAATCCCAGCACAGTATAGCATGCAAAATGAAATAAATGAATGAAAAATGTGTGATTAAATGTTTTCATCTGGAAATTTTGTTGCAATATTCAGAAACTCTACAAACTCTTCTAATTCATCATACTCTTTGTTTATTACTAATAAATTAATGTGCTGATGGAAGGAATTCATTACCCTTTCTACACACTTCAGTAGTTGCAGGTCATTTATTAATCTCTGTTATCTGGTAAGACTAAAACCAGCTGTAATTACATTGTTAAACATTGATTAATAAGCAGCCCACATCACTAATATACGCAAAAAGCAAGATAAAAAAAAAATTTAAAGACTTAGAGTAGAATTTTAGCATTCCTTTGGGAATAAGGAAATCTGGATCTTCATCAATATTCATTTTCGTAAGATTTCATTTGCTTGTACAGCTGTATTTCTAAACACCTTTTGGAAACAGATTAACAAGCAAATTCAATTACACTAGAGTAAGCGAACTGCATTCACAAAGCAGTATTAATGTACTAAGTGAAACACTGAGAATGAAACATTTTTTTTAAATAGTCTTCAGCTAACCATTCTTTTTTGTTTTGTATCCTT
This sequence comes from Lathamus discolor, assembly GCF_037157495.1. Lineage (NCBI taxonomy): Eukaryota > Metazoa > Chordata > Aves > Psittaciformes > Psittacidae > Lathamus > Lathamus discolor. Next base: position 71,881,626 of record NC_088888.1, on the reverse strand, counting down.
AGTTCAATCATGTAATTAGGCACACATCTATTTTAAATCCATTTGTATTTCACAGATTTAAAAACAATACAGCAATTAGAAATACATTATTAAGAACACTGCCAATTCCAGGGCCCTGCTGTTGTACGTCTTCAGTAAAATCAGTTTGATTGAAGCGACACACAGGAAATTATTACATGTCAGAAGCTTGGATTATCATTAAGAGTAAATAAGCAGAATGTCTCTGACACTTGACAAAATTGAGGAACTTATTTTTATGATACAGCTTTATGGGAAATAAAGCAGATAGAAAGGAGATGCTTTTAGAAAAGATGTTTTAAGACTGTCCTCAATTAATCATAAATGACAAATCTTATTATAGCAGCACTATTGCTAAGAGTCTGTCAGTATTTCCATTACAAACCTATATTTCAAAGATTCATAAATGGGCTGTTAAAATTAAGTCTGGGATGAAATTTGATGTTCACACTGTCTACTATGGGATCATATTTTCCTCTCAAAACTTTAAGAAAATCCAATTTACCTTTTTATGTTTGATGGCTGCAAAGGAACTAGAAATGAGAAATCTGGGATGACGTTTTTTTGTTTGTTTTGTTTGTTTATATAACTTTCTAAAAAGCACACAATTTAATAGATCAGGAGAAGCATGATTCAATGGCATAAATGGTCTAACTTGCCTTTTTTTGCTTCCTTTGTCCCCGAAAGTATCACCCATTTTAGTGCAAGTTTAGCTTGTAATAAGGCTGCTGAAAATCTCTACTCAGCCTTCTAACTCCTTTGGGCTATTTCTTCCAATTTTGTTACTAATCAGGGATTTGACACCTATTTTCCATCTCACCCAAATTTATGCTAGCCCAGAACATGTTCTGTTACCGGGATAAAATAGGGCTTTGAAGCAGAGTCCACTGGTTCTGCAGAACTGATGAGCTGAACTAAGATTTGCCATTCTTGATGGTTTGATTGAATTAACTTTTTTCATCTATGTCCCTTTTGAAAGTTGAAGCTATTCTGTACAGTACAAAAGAAGTATTGCCAGAAAGTCCAGCAGTGTAAAGTTCAGAAGTGCTATGGTTCTTCAGCATTATGGCTAAGGAAGGTAAGCGTCCTGTTAGACTTTTGTAGTCTCTGACAGAGATGGTGAGAATTCCTTAAAGGAATTTTTAGGAGGATCAGAACCATATTTTAAGACCTATGACTCACTACTCAAGGATGTTAGATATATATGATATATAATCCTGTCCATCATATTTGAAAAATCATGGCAGTCAGGTGAAGTTCCTGATGACTGGAAAAAGGGAAATATAACCCCTATTTTCAAGAAGGGGAAAATGGATGACCCAGGGAATTACAGACCAGTCAGTCTCACCTCTGTGCCTGGCAAAATCTTGGAGCAGATTCTCCTGGAAGGCATGCTAAGGCACATGAAAAACAACAAGGTGCTTGGTGACAGCCAGCATGGCTTCACTAGGGGGAAATCCTGCCTGAGCAATCTGGTGGCCTTCTATGATGGGGCTATGGAACTGATGGACAGGGGTAGAGCAGCTGATGTCATCTACCTGGACTTGTGCAAAGGGTTTGACACTGTCCCACATGACATCCTTGTCTCTAAATTGGGGGAGACATCAATTTGATAGGTGGACCACTAGGTGGATAAAGAACTGGCTGGATGGCTGCATGAAAAAAGTTGTGGTCAATGGCTCAATGTCCAGCTGGAGACCAGTAACGAGTGGTGTCCCTCAGGGATCGGTGTTGGGACCGGTCTTGTTCAACATCTTTCTCAGTGACATGGACAGTGGGATTGAGTGTGCCCTCAGCAAGTTTGCCGATGACACCAAGCTGTGTGGTTCAGTTGATATGCTGGAGGGAAGGAATGCCACCCACAGAGCCCTTGACAGGTTGTCCAGGGAAGCTGTGAATGCTCTATCCCTGGTGGTGTTCAAGGCCAGGTTGGACAAAGCCTTGTGTGGGATGGTTTAGTGTGAGGTGTCCCTGCCCATGGCAGGGGGGTTGGAAGTAGATGATCTTAGGTCCTTTCTATCCCTAACTATTCTATGATTCCCTAACTATTCTATGATTCTATTCTATGACGCAGTATGTCTTTGCTATTTTTCCCAGCCAGTGAAACAGGACTGCCCACAACATATGTCGTTTGATAACATGTCTCTCTAGCATGCAGATATGTGTGATAACCCCACTTAACTGACAGCTAGGTCACATTAATTAGGCTACTTCTATAACTGCTTGAGGCCATTCAAACTGACAGGACTGCTAGAGGTTAATTTGGATGGAACTGAATCTGCAATCAAGGTAAATCTTGCCAGTACCAAATGCTGGAACCCAGCTTCAGAGGACCAGACTTTCAAGTTGATAGAGGTCATGTTACCTCTAGAGCTCGTAGCGTTGAATGACCACTGCATACACATACTCTGATAGCTGCATATAATTTATCTAACAAATTCCTGGTATATTAGCAGGCAAAGACACTGTTCCAGGAGAGATACAGTATCTGTCTGGCTGCCCTGGGTGTGCTTTCATAAGAGAAGGATAAGGACTTCTCCTTCCAAAAGAGAAGGACTCTTTCATCTACCACTGCTGGAAAATAGTGGGTATTTTCACAGTAGTAGCTTTGGAATAGGCACACGCTAAAGATCGCTGACTGCTACCTAGCAAATCAACTTGCAAATGAACCTACCAGCTACCACAAGTGAACCTGACATTCCTTTCAATGGTTGCAGAAGAGGCTGGCCCGTGTGATTTATGTGTGCAACAGTATGGTATGTGCTCCACTAAACACACCCCTCACTTCCTCTTGTATAGCAAGCTTGTCTGGCTGATGAGAAATAGAAAAATGAGTGCCAAAATTCAAGTTGAATTACCAAGAAACTAGATTTGAATAGATAGTAAGGAAGAATGCTCACAGAAGGAAGATAGAAAGAATACAGTGGCATTATTATTGATGGTATTATTACTGTTGTGCTCAAAATTACAAATTGTTTTTTGTAGAAGACAGAAGATGTGAAGAATAAAATGTGTTATCTTGTGTTTTACTTGATTTAGGAAATAGCATTTGCACAGGCTAAGGTCTAGGCTGATAGCTGCATTTGTTTGGACAGATAATACTTAAGATATTGTAGAGAAACAATTAAAAAACTTTCTATTTTATTCAGGAGTAAGTTATGTAATATTTCAGTTCCTCTGCAGATAGAGAGTAATTATGTTGTGGTTTTTTTTCTCATTTTCTGTTTGTCTTTCTAGAACGTTGGCCATGCAGAGGACAGTAGAAACTATCTAAAATATGATGTTATCATCAGAGAATATAAAAACAAAATCAGAAAGGGGTGAAAGCAAATAAAATGATAATAAGGGGAAGTGGGTCACATGAACAGACCAATAAATATTTAGCAGAATTTACTAAGAATAAACTTACTGAACATCTTTAAAAGTTAAAATCAAGTATGTGTGCAGTGGGTCTCTTCTGTGTTTTGGGGGGTAACCAGAAGTAGAGCGGTCAAACAGTACATTTCACATGGGATTACTGATGATTTCTGAAACTGGAAGACATGAAAATTGTTAAAGGTTATTTTAACATAGCCTCACTAATTTCAAAAGTTATGTATATGTTAACACATACAAGTATTCCTAAAAAGAGCACTATTTCCTTTCATTCTGTTATTTCAATTGTGTCTGTCATGGACTAGAATCAATACTGCGATACTTAGGTGACCTGCCACTTATTGCCAATATTGACTAATAGGAGCAACTTCATAACATAACTTCATAACATGGGTGACATTCACACAGATCTCTTCTGGCCTGAAAATTATTGATTCATCCAAACAAAAGCAGCCAGTGATTCATTAGTCAAAACATACCTAAATGTTTGTGGACTATTGTTAACCAATAATCAGCAGAAATGAAGAGGAATTACTAAGCAATGTCCCCCTAAGCACTGTGCAGCTGCTTAATGACTCCCACACAAATGTTATCAAAAAGGTCATTTAGCTCATTCCTTCACTGCAGAGTTTGCTTGAATATATTGCATCTGAATGACTCTTTTTAGATTAGCATAGCTTGACTGAAAATGTGTATTACATAGTAGTAGCATGTGAGTTGCCAAGGTTGGCCCGGTACTTGGTCTCTGTGATAGTAAGTCTTTGGGGATGGAAATACAAGAGCAGCCAAAATATTGATGGAGAAATTGCTTCTTTCTTGTGGACATACAGAGAAAACTACAAGACCCTGGACATTCAGCCGACACATGCAACAGTGCTGTTCCCAGCCGGTTGTGTGAGTAGGTGCTGAGTTGTGTTTCTGTGAATCTTTATCTGTATTATTTCTCAGGCTCACTGCCTCAAACTGAAAGCATCAATGAACATGGCATGAAGGATTTCTTGCTTATAAATAGGACTAAAGTTAGGAGCAGAACTGGAAAGAAAACAGCCCTACAGCATAGCTTGGGATAGTAGGAAAGTGTGATAGCAGCTTGTAAGAATGTCTGGTTTCATCTGATTTTGATGCATAACTAGCGGGCTGTGCTTTATTTGCTATGCTTCCCCCATATGCCTACTTGTGCATATCTGTGGATACAGTGCTATACAGTGCAGGCTGAAGGCAGTTTATAGAAGAGAGAAGTTCTGATGTGCCTTTGAAGATAATAAAGAAGATTCTCTGGCTGCCTTCTGTTGCACGTTTTGAGCAACAAAAAGTGTTTAAATCACCACAGCGTTTACATGAGTCTCACCAGCCATGAGATGTAACTGAAAATGTTGTGGTATAAACTGTGCTGGTTTGATTACCTCATATCTGATTTTCTGCTGTCCTCTGTAACAGACCATAAGCACAAACATAGCTTTTATGTCTTATGATGGTATATTTGTAGGGAACCTGGTACTCTGCAGGACTTTCTGTTTCCTAAGGCACCTGGCTGATGGCTGTGCAAAAAAAAAGGAAGCTTTAGTTTGTGCTGAAAATTCAACATTTTTGTTTTAATCCTATTTTTTGTAGGAAAACTCAGGAGAAAAAATGAAAATATTTTTATATTTGAAGTGTTTTAATGGAGATGGGACCTTTATTATTTCAATGAGAAATTAGAAAAATAAAATCAGATCCCCTCCCTCCCCCGAGAAATACCTGAGGTAGAAACTGTTTATCTGTTTATTATTAATTTCAGTAAAGAATTTGTTTCAACCCCCCCAAAATACCCCGGAACAACATTATGTATTGAGTACTATTATGGGAAAAATACTGCAAAAAGAATGGCTAAATAAGTAAAAAGGTGATTTTACGAATCAGGTAACATCATCAAATATATACATAGCTTTTAGGTATGGCAGAAAACAGACAAAAACTACATCCACACTAATAAATAAAATGTGCTATGGACTATACTTTACTCCTGAAATCAAGTGATACAACATGATTTGCATCTCCTCCATCCTAAAAAAGGGTGGATTTACTGACTCCCATAGCAAGTGCTGGCTGCCTTGTCATCCACCTGAGCTAGTCCCCTGGGCAGCCTCATCTCTGAGCCCTGTTGGCAACTGCCAATGTGGATGGGACATAGTGTAGATGACCACAGCTCCCTGCTTAAAAACAAGCCCTGGCCCCACATAGTTTCTTAGTAAAGATGTAGCAAAGGGACCAGCTTTTCACTGAAATTTTGGTAGGAACTGAATATACCTGCTGGTCTTGATCCTCAGTGTAGAGAGCTTTGCTCATGTTGGGGAGCCTCACTGCTTGTGAGCAGAGCACAGGAAAGAGCATTTGGCCTGAAACAGGAGTGGTCTGGTTTGCATGATCATTTTTAATAGAGTGTGAATCACCACCACGTCATCAAGAATACAGAAAAAATGCATGAGAAAATTCTGTCAATAGAATGCTATTTCCATGGACTGTTTTGTATCACTACACATGGCATTTGCTGTAATAAGTTGCAAATGTAATTTATTACATTTTAACATCAGGATTAAGACAAGTAATTGAAAGTGTATAATACACACAATTTTGTTCCCCCTGCTAAATGTAAAGTTTGCTAGGCTCAACTCCCCTCATTAGTATGTGGCAGTGCCAGGAGACAATTTGATCCAAAAGGCTGGGTATACATGCTATATGGCATAAATGCATTTTAGTTTTAATAACTATCCAAGAGGTTCAGCATATTGCTTAATAAAAGATCAATGCAGTAATATGATTAACCACCATGTGTTGCTTTCTTTCCATTTGTGAGAAAAGATAGTTCAGGAGCTGCACAGCAGTGAATAGCAAAATGACTAATTGACAGGCAAAATGAAGGTTTTCCTAAGGGTTTTTTTCCCCACTCCCCGCCCTCAGGGCTTGCTTTGTTGGTAGAATGCTGTTAACTCTTTTGTTTAAGGTCTCTTACCTTTAAGCAGGCTTGTGGAAGAGCTTTTCATATTTTTTAGCAGTAGATTTACTTGCTGAGTAAATATAGCTGATGAAAGAAAAGCTGGTGATCCATAAAAGACCAGACTGCAGGGATCCTCATTAATCTTCCAGTAGTTTTTGCTGTCATTCCTCTTTAAAGTTCCTTGCCTTGTAAAGTGTTTGTGCAAAAAGTAGGAACACTTTTGCCTTCTACTCAGCAACGATTTCCAGCCAGATCACAACAAAAGCTAACCCTCCCTTTCAACTAGTTTTAACTTCAGCAGTGTCATTGGGCAGGGTTCTCAACTATGAAGAGGAAAATACTGTTTAAATGAGTTTTACAAAAGGAGGACAAAGAAAAAGAACAAAATAGTTTTCTTGTTATCTGCTGATGGTTATGTGACTATATCATTAAATGGATAAGCTAAGAGGGCTACAATAATAAAACAAAACAAATCAAAACAAAAGAAAATAAAAAAAATAAAATAATAAAATAAGAATGAAAAAGAGAATACATTAAACCTTAAATAAGATACTATCCTTTGGAAATCTTGACTTCTCTTACAAAAATAGCAAAGTATATAGCATGAAATTGAGAAAGTTAGTATGATTAACTGTGATGTATTGTGGCTGGATCATGAGAATATTAGGATGAAGACATGCAGTTTAGAAAGTATTCCAGATTTGTGATAACTAAGCAAGGCTTAAAGCATGGTCTGCTTCTCCTGAGAATGATTAAACCATCTTGTGTTCACTTTGCACTTTCTATTAGTACTGTCCAGCATTTTAGTCTATCAGATGTGACACCAGTATGTCTTCTACCCAAAGAATCATAAAATCATAGAATGGTTAGGGTTGGGAAAGACTTTAAGGTCATCTAGTTCCAAACCCCCTGCCATGGGCAGGGACACCTTCCCCTAGACCTGGTAGCTCAAAACCCCATCCAACCTGGCCTTCAACAATTTCAGGGATGGAGCATCCATTACTTCTCTGAGCAACCTGTTCCAGTGTCTTACCACCCTCACAGTGAAAAATACCTTTCTTATATTTAGTCTAAATCTACTCTCTTCCACTTTAAAGCCATTAGCCCTTACCCTAGTGCTACCTGATTTGTAAAAAGTCCCTCTTCAGCTTTCTTGGAGGTACCCTTTAGATACTGGAAGGCTGCTGCAGAGAGAGCCTTCTCTTCTGCAGGCTGAACAGGCCCAACTCACTCAGCCTGTCTTCGTAGCAGGGATGCTCCAGCCCTCTGGTTGTCTTTGTGGCCTGCCTCTGGATTTGTAAAAGGTCCATGTCCCTGTTGTGTTGGGGCACCCAGAGGTGAATGGAGTACTCCAGCTGGGGTCTCACAAGAACAGAGTAGAAGGAGAGAATCACCTCCCTCAGCCTGCTGGCCACACTTGATGCAGCCCATGACATGGCTGGTTTTCTGGGCTGCAAGTGCACAGTGCCAGGTCATGTTGAGCTTCTCATGAATAAAGACCCCCAAGCCCTTCTCAGGGCTGCTCTCAGAAGTCATAGGGAATAATTCGAGGTCTTTCGTGGACAAGAGGCAACGGAATCAAATGGGTTTAAAAGCCCTTAAGGTCCAAAACATAAGAAAGAATACAAGCCACCAGTTTGCATCAGACTAAGGGGAAAGAATTTTTTCTAAGGGGAAGGAAAGATCTTATCTTCAAATTTTCACTTGGACAGTGGAAAGTGTCCAAGACAGAAACATGTTTTGTCCTCTTTCAGCTATATTTGGCTCACTTATTTTCAGAGCTAGGTGAAAGTATTTTAGTGTATCGTTTTTTCTAACTAAAAATAAAACCTTAGGGGTTTAGGTAATTTGATCTTGGCTTAAGTATAACAAATAGCTTTAGCTTTTCCTGAAAGAAAAAAAAAAAAAAAAAAGAAAGAAAAAAAAGAAAAAAAGGAGAAAAAGAAAATCTGAAATGCTGCGGTTCAACATTCCTGACACAATTTTCTTTTGGTTTGAGCACCATTCAGAAAATTAAGAACGTTTCGTTATGGCAAAAGTGGCGATACTTGCTTCTGGTAACCCTGCTGCTGAAGTCCTTTCTGGGACCTTTGAGATCAAGATTTTAGTGTATTATCTCTTTGAATTGAAGCAGAAACACAAATTCTGACAATCCAGTCTCCCACATTACAGCTTTTCTGTTTTGTGTATAGTGCTGGAATTATCATCAAGGTATGAACTAAAACTTAAGAGCAAGTTTTAGACAGCTAAATAGTAGTCAATTTCTTTAAACCATCGCCTAGGATCCTTGTGTAGTCAGTGTCAGGTCAGAAAAGCACTCTTAAAACCTAATCTAAAGATTAGTTTAAACTGTAAATTTTTCTCTGCTGATGGTAAAGGAAGTTTAGATTATTACCTAACGGAAGTAGGCTAAGGTTGAGTGATACGAATCCCTGTTGGGTGTCTCTTTTTCTAGTAGGTCCTAGACTTACTTTCACTTCTTTTTTTTTTTTTTTGTGAATTAGTGATTAGTGAATAGCTAATTATTTAAACAGTGGGCAGCAATTAAAGAAAAGCTGTAGAAAAGCACAGGTCAAAGTGACTGTGGAGCTTACATTCTTCTAGGACAAACTAAGTATTAATTTGTCACTGAAATTTGATTGTAATATCATTGAATTAACTATACAACCTATCAAACATTATCGTCAATGCTATAAAATAAGGTTATATGACAAAAACAGCAATGTAATCATGTGGTCAAAAGTTGCTTAATAGATCTATCTACTTTTGAGAAATGATTATGGCCTTTTCTATTATTTGGCCTCAAAGTGATATAGCAACTAAAATTTCACTTTTTCTGTGGAAAAGGAATCAGATGAGTCAGATGCAGCAATATATTTTGGGTTGTACAAGCAAGCTCTCAAGAGCTACAGACATGGCTCTGTGGCAGACTGACTTATTTGGTGTATAGGTCAGCGTTAGACAGATGTCTAGTCCCTGAGAAAGTCTTCAGCAGTGAGTTAAAGGACTGCCTGGGGCAACCTCTTTTCATGGAAATGACCTCACCTCTTCCTCCATTCTCAAATTCCTAATTCTTGGAAACACCTGTTCCTTAAACTGGGGCTGCTTAGTTTAAGAGTTATTTTACCTTATCCCTTTGTAGCCTTGGCTTTGTATATATGTCTCTGCCTGTTGGGAAGAGATGGAGGGACCTTTCCTTCAGGGAAGAAGGCTTTGGATCTCTGGGGTGAGGCTTGGGGCTGTTTGGAAAGAACTAAACACAGAGACTCTGATTGTAATTGAAAGTTGTTCCCGTAATGCCAATAACATTAATCCTATAGCAGAATAAACAAGCCCAGATACTAGCGTTAACTGCTATTTGTAACAATTACTATTACTGTAGAGCAGGACCTCCATGGTAAGCCACTGCATGATCATAAGTGAAATTCTGTGCCTTAGAGTCCTACTGTATATGTAATCTGGAGCCAAGGCACAGCAAATAATACACAGTGGTTTAATTTAAAAGAAATTCATGGGCTTAGAAAATCGGCTATGTTAACATAATCCCATCACTAAAAAGCAGTTAATGTTTAAGACAAATGTAGCACCTTCTTGATTTGTATGATAAAAATTGCCAGTGCAATAAGGCCCTTGTATTATTCAAAGCTCTTTGAGCCAGGAAAAAAACCACAAACAAAATCAAAACCTCCAAACAACATAAAATAACCCAACCCCACACCAAAAAAGAAATGAAGAAAATAATGTCCTTTTTCACTGTTCATTCTGGGTTATATCAAACAGATCCCACAGGAAATTCAGGCTAAGTGTTGCATTGTGTGAACAAGACTAGTCCTCTCTATCAGAAGCTAGCTTTGAGCTGTGTGGATGTGAGACACTGCACCATTTGGCTTGCAGATCACAAATTGCTCTCTGGGGTGAATACTTCCAGCAAGTTAGACGTAGCTTCATTTTCCCACTATGGAAAATGTACTACATCTGCTGGTGAATTTTGAATTAATCAGAGCAACAATTCCTATTTTCCTGTTTTAAAAAGACAGCAATGAAAATAAAGATGGAATGGTAAAAGCTGAGTGTGATAGAACTTTTTGAAGTGTGTCTTCACAACATGTTTTCAAGAGGATCAGTCAGTTCTAATGTCACAGTTTCTTCTCCAGACTCTCATCAGCTACTCCAGGATGTTGCATGACTTATCTGGCCGGATCCATCTCCTTCATTGCTCTTGCTGATGCTATGCTGAAATATCTGTGCCATTCCAATTCTGCTGCCCTTAGGATTGTTCTCTGTATTGAAAAGCAGAAAGGAAGAGAGTGAGAAAAGGAAGGACAGCAATACCTTAGAAAGTTCTAAGGAAAACATAGAAATATGCTGAAGGAGTGGAAGAAGATAAGTAACATTTTTTTTCCTGTGTTTGTAACTGTGTGGCCTACCGGTCAGGTGTCTTTAGTGTGGACATCCTGCTGATTGTGGATTAATGGAAGAGACTTGATGACAAAAATAATAAGAATAACAATAAAAGTAATAGTATCTTTTTTTTTTGTTTGTTTTTCCCCCAGACTCACTAATGAATCCTTGACAAGAAAATATTTTCTTTCTAAAGCTTTAGGAAGTCAGGTTGTGGATGGAACATACTATGCCAGACTATTTAATTTAATATTTAGACCCTTTGTTTGTAATATTAATTTTGGGTTATTGATTTTTCAGTTTTATAATTTGTTATATTTAATAAGCTTAATCTTCACATAGGTGTTGAGCTTTATTACAATTCCATGTAATTTGAATAATTTTTTTTCCCCAATTTCATAGCTTTCATTTAATTCCTTTAAACAGTGAATATGTTGGTTTATGAATTTTTGACCACTTTGAACAACTGAACTTACCATGTTCAAGCTCAGATTTTTACAATAGGAGAATAAGGAACCAATAAGGCACATAGGTCAGCATTTGAGGCAGTTGGCTCTGCATTAGCTGCTGGACAGTTGGGAAGTGTTTTGAAGGCATCAAGGAAAATGAAACTTTTAAGATTTAGTGAATTAGAATTGCAGATGTTCACATGGATACCTCTCCAAATGTGAGTAAAAAGAAAAAAAAAAAAAAAAGAGAGAGAAAAAACCATAAAGGACCTGACAGAAAAATTAAACAACTGCATTTGACAGAATGAAAATTACTAAATTAAACCATGAAAGGCCCTTCCTAGAATGTGAAAAAGGTAGCGAGAGCTGAGTGCAAGAAAGAAGTGAAAGCCAAGGGAAAGACACAAAGGGATGGGTTCAGTTGGTCAAAGTGCCAAGCTATCAAAAAGATCTTTACAGAACCATTTTGAATGTATTGAAAAAGAAAGATCACCTGTCTTAAGTCCTGGGAGAAGGATGGTATGCTAACTGAAAAGCCACATGACAGAAACCAGTTGAAATAGATAAAAAGGATAGAAAAAGCTTCAACCAAGGGACATTCCAAAAGAGTTAGACACAGTCTGGAAACAAAGATCTAGAGAAAAGTCTGAATTGGCCTAGAATTATCTATTAATCTTCATTGATTATTAAGCAAGTCTAAATGACTGCTCAGCTTTAATTGTTCATACTGGTGCCTGTGGCAGTTAGGTGAATGATTTGATTGATATGTCTTTGGTTGTTTTTTTCAACAGAAAAAAATTGGAGGAAGTTTTTAAGAGAAAGAACAAGATCCTATTTTAGCCATCTGAATTTTGAACTGATGATTAGATATCTTCAAGAACGTATGAGAGATGAAAAAGTATTTTTTTATTTGTACAGGAGGAGACAGGTTTGGCCAAAGTAAAAATGTGATTTGTCACAGCAGAGAAAGATTAAAATCAGTATGCGTCTGAAGATAAAATTACCTGTAAAGAGAAAATGAAAGAGAAAAAGAAGGTAATCTAGAACACAGTGTGTAGATCCCGCACACTGAGTTTCTCCTTTGACGAATGTGCTGAAAGGACAGTTAGAAGCAGGAGAGGATCCAGGAAAGCATCACAGAAGCTAGGTGAGACAGGATTTAAGGAAAGGTCAGTAATATCAAACACAGCTGACAGATTGAGATAGAAAATAGTCTGGCAAAAAGAGGAATTATAAACTAAACTAAGTTGTTTGGTTTTTTTTTCCCATGAGAGGAAAAGCTGGAAAACAGAGTTAGATTAAACAAAAAAAAAAAAAAAAAATTTTATAAAACAGTGATGAATTAACTCAAAAGCAGAAGAAAGTGAAATTGATTTTTTTTTTTTTTTAGTGGGAAGATTAATGTTTGTGTCATTAGGAGAAAAGTAAAATGAATTTGAGAGCTTTTAGATGACAGGAAGGAGTAAGAATGAACAGTAGGCCTATGGGATTGGAGGGTAACTATGATTCAAAAGGTGAACAGAAGAAGGGCTTCTCCTAAAAGAGGATAGTGGAGAAAGGTAAGTAGGAAATCACGTTGTATTTTATGAGATGATATTCTGTATGGGTGCTGGTTCAAAATTATGTATATATGGTTATTTTTTTCTTCAAACACAGATTACCTTAAAATATTGTCTTGTGTTGTAACAATTTTCTTGTATAGTACCATGAAGTATTTTGGATAAATTCTACAAAACAGATGAAAAAAAAAATTACTAATTTTACTTCCTACTTATTTATATATAACATATATATAAATTCCAGCCAATTCTTAGAAAAAAGATTTATTCATAACAATGTGCTAAAACATATCTTGGAGTGCTGTGGCTGTCTGAAAATGTATGCTACTGACATGGAAGTAGCTAGAAATATTACAGTACATAACATTTCTTAAAATAATCACTTTAATTTTCATCCATAACTTTATTGAGCTTAGATTTAGACATTAGAAAGCAGTGAAGCACAGCAATAGTTAAGAGGATTCTGCACAAACCAGGCTTTCCCCACGAGAAGCAATCTGCACACCTATATTTTTGAGCTGCATTCTCAATCATTTTTGGAGCACAGAAAGTACAGTAAAGTGCTCCTCAGAACTGGGAATGAATCCCACCTCACCATCTGTTATTAATTTTGGAGATGAAGACCCCATGCATGATTGAATGATAAATGAAAAAGTTGTTCTAAGCTGGTGTTAACCCACTAGGGTAAGGAATGTTAAAGTTCAAAGTAAATTTGGGACAGAGTGTCAGTGGTGAATAGATTCTTAACTTTATATATAACCTGACATATTTCTTTGGGACAGAAGATGCTATATTTTATAAAGAATTGTCTCACACTCTTGTGACTGAGTACTGAAGTGGTCTTGAACGGTAATATATTGTATTCAGTCTCTGCTGTAACACCCTAGTACAGCGAAGCAGCTAAACAGTGAATTACCCATTAAGGGTATGCTGTCAGCTGTGTTTGACGCATGGTGCTATCTGAGCCTCATGAGCTGTCTGTGTCCTCATGATGTGACGGCTTTAAAAGGCCATCCATTGCTTTACACAGGTCAACTTTTTTGGCCCTGCACTACTACACTCTACAATTTTGTGTAAGCATCTGAACAGGGCTGTAGAGACAACACTGCAGAAAATGATAATTTCAATTTATTTGGTGAAGAGCTCCATGGTATGGCAATAGTCTCAGTCCCAGTGCATTACAAGGGACACAGTCTTTCATTCTGTAGTTCTCTAACTTGGTATAAATGGAGGTATGCTTTCAGCCTGAGCAATTTATGGGTTTACCTTCTTTTTCTGCAGGGTTTTCCAGAAGAAATGCATCCAAAGCACTGTGCTTGCTTCACCTGAGCTGTACAGATGGCCTGCATGTGCACATAAAATTAGATGCATTGACCTGCCCATATGTAGCTGATATATCTGTGCTGCTCTTTCAAGTGAGCTTCCAGGCATCTGGAATTCTCAAAAAAATGTTAAAAATACTTGAGTTCCACCTAGACACCATTTCTGGGAGGAAAAAGAGGTCATGTCAGGAAAAAAATGGACATATGGCAGCATCTGTACAATCAGAATAGTTAACTGTGAAAACAGACCTTTAAGATAAACTGTTTATTGTGTATTCCCTGTCTTGTGCTGGAAGTGTAGCATACCTACAATGTGATTTTACAATAATTCTTTATACTTTTTTTATCTCATTTATCATGGAAATGAAAAAATACATAGGGATGTTCTCTTACAGTGCATCGGGTTTGCAGACTTCCTCAGTGGTTATATTTTCTATAACACTGAGTTATATTTTTCATACTCTTCCCAAGGGTCGTTATCACATGTAGTATGAATGTGTATGCACAATAATTTAAAACAGCTTTAGGGGATCTGCAGCTTCTACTGCAGTTACAAAGCAAGTTCATTGAGCACTTTTCCAACATCTTTTATGTTTTATATATACGAAAAAGCAGTCACTACTTTTGTTACTTTGCAGCATTAAAGTAATGGCACCTTTGAACATGGACACACTCTTGCAGTAATAGTACAGATTGCATATTATGAACCTGCAGTGCTCAATGCAAAGTATATATCCCAGTGGCAAGAAGCTTCTGAGAATGTGCACTAGTTGCTTTAAAACCACAACATCTTGCCCAATTTAAATTACTTAAACTAATTATTCTACATTCCAGGCTAATTGCCTGCAAAATTTCATTATAAAAATCACAGCTGTTTTCTGGCGCATGTGTGCATGGGATTTTGTTTGGTTGGTTGTTTTTTATTCAAGAAAAGAGAAATATGTGTCTGAAACTTTTTTTTTTTTCAGTTTTCAGGGACACATTTATTGTAAAATGTTTAACAGAGAATCAGTTTGAGCCTGTTTAGCCTTATTGACTAACCTTCTATCCATACCACCTCTCTGGATAGACCTTTACCAACATATTGCTATGGAATATGTGCTTGTATATCAATGCCTGAAGATGCATATGGTTCAAAGCATACTGACTCAATCTGGGCATAATTTATATAAAAAATGGGCAATGTCAATTTTTATTTGCATATAAAAAATCACAGACATGTTCAGATATGAATCAGAAAATCCATTTGATATCAGTGGAAGTATATGTACTAAAACTAGCACATGGTCCACAGTTCGTAGAAAACAAGTGCTCTAACCACAGTTTTCTTAAAAGACACACACACAAAGTCTATGCTTTGTACACTGGCTGCAAAATGTAATAAATTTAATTAGTGAATACTAATTTTTTATTTTGATCTTCACCTCTACCCAAAAAGGTTTAGTTGTGTTTTAACTGAGCATTCAGAGAGACTAATAATATTTTGCATAGAATAAATAGCTGACAAAGAGCTAAATTTGCCAGAGCAAAATATGACTGATGTCTTAAAAGTCCAGCTCTGTTTCCTGTATAGATAAGGGTAACAGCTGCTGCTTACATGAATGCCATTAGCTGCAGTAGCAATAATGGTGATCATGGTATGTGAGCAAGAGAAGTCTGGGAGTTGTGCCTTATATAGTAATTGCATCCAATCAATGAATTGCTTACTTCTGTGCCATCTCTTCAACTGCAGGCAGTGTCAGCTACCTCCATAAAAGGCTAAGAGTATTCACACTGTAACTGTGGTTACCGCTCACTCAGTCACTAGAGAGGGTTTTCTGTTAGACACTATTTAGTGACTTTTCAAAAACACCTGCGTGACTCAGAAGTTTGAAAGTGGCTTAGACACTTAGGAAAGTCAATAGAAATTATGCACCTCAGGGCCAGATTTTTAAAGGCTACCATCTTCCATTGATTACAGGAATTAGGAACCTAAATACCTTTACAAATCTGGCACAAGAGGCCAAATCACATTTGAAAGTCAATAGGAATTAGACTCCTAAGTGCCTAAACCAAATGAAAAAAAGACGTGTTTTAGGAGTGAGAATCTTTATAATTGTATTCCCGCTAGTGTAACTGCAAATTATGGGTTCAATTATTCCACTTAGGTACAGCTCAGAGGAAGAAAGTGGTATGAAGTTGCAATGCCCCAGAGGAAAGCAACTGTTCCTAAACTCTTTCAGGAGATGCAGCATACTGCTTCATGAATTTTAGGCTTGTGAGAGAAAGAAATCATGGGTTTGCTTTAAGCTGTTTTCTTTAGCACATCAGGATAAAGACTAATGATTCTATTGGTCTTTATTTCTACTTATAAAATGATGACATTTTTAGAAAATATACTGTTTATTACTTACAGTTCTGAAAATTGATACAATACTTGGCAAATGTAGAGCAAGATACTTTCTTTGAGTCCAAGAACTTACAATGTAGGGACCAAATCATACAATTATTTGAATGCTCATGTGTGTGTTACAATGAGATAAATTGGTAAGACTAAGAAGTAACATGTAAGTGCTCAGTATGAACATATGTGACAAAATATGGCTGTAAGTAAATAAAGATAAATAAGGTAATTTATTAAATAAGAACATAAAGAAACGAACATAAGAGAAAATACCAACAAGAAGGTAAAAAAGATTTTTGGTAATGCCTTGAAAGGCAAATAACTGTACATAGCTGGCACAGAACTATTTTGTTTATAATTTTACCGTAATTACATAAGAGTTATCCTACCACTACCAATAGGACAGCAATTATATGCAAAGGTCATCTCTCTTCACATTAATCAAGGAGTTAACAGTGATTGAGATAATTCAGTAAAATCCTAGAATGAGGAGGGTGTAATTATTCAGAGATGGGAAGAAAATAAACAGGAAACCTCATGTATTGCAAAAATGAATAATGAGACTCCAAAATGAATACCACAGTAATTTCTAGTACTAACCCACGTGGAAAAAGAAATAAGGAAATGTTCCATCTGAGATATCAGTACCACATGCAATAAACTAAAAGCTTTAAACTCCTCATTTGGAAGGCAAATTATGGTAACTGAGGATGACATATAAAGAAAGATATGTAAAAGAGGTGTATAAAATCATACACTGTATTGCAAAAGTAAATCAAGAACTATTATTCACTAAGTCTCACAATGCAGCATTTCAATGAAATTATTAAATAGCATGTATAAAGCAAAGAAAAGGAAGACTTCTTGTTTTCCACATAACATATTGTTACATCACATTACTTTTTGCTATATGCAGTTGTAGAGCTGAAGTGTAGAGTTGGTCAAAAGGAAGAAGAGGTCAACTGAGACTTTCAGTCATGTTAACATAGATGTTAAATTTGAAAATCTCCAACTTTGATGACTTCCAAAATCCAGGTAGTAGCTAGAAGAGGCAACTTATGGAGAAAAGAGGAAAATAAGAGCACTGGAAGAAAGATTATGTGTATCTTGATCTTAAGTTCTTCCCTTAACATAAACTAGCAGCTGGTGAACCTTTTCATTCTTTTTCTTATAGACAGATTCATTCTCAGCCAAAAGGTCTTCCTCTGAAGCACACACCCTGTTCCCAAAGGGGAGACAGATAGAGGGAAAAAATCCCCTCTGGAGTGAGCAAAATTAACAGGGTGGAAATAATAAACAGAAAAGGGAAAAGGGTAACAATTAAAAAGTCACAAACATAAGGGCAGGGAAATAGCAGGAGGTACCAAGCAGAGTCCCCCAAAAGCATTCATCATTCCTTGAAAGTATTATCCAAGGACAGGTGGACGATGCCTGCCAATGTGATGCATGGAGATGTGCCAGGACAAGGCAACAGAAGTAGTCTGAAGTTGTCCTCTTTCCCCACAGCTTAATTTTTCTGGTGCCAAGGCCAACAGAAAGTTGACGAGGAGATGCCAGGGCATTGAGGGGCCTCAAGATTCACAGCTATAAAGAAAAGAAGAAAAAGATGACATCAACAAGGATGGAAAAAAGAGTAGAATATAGTGGAAAAAAGACTGTAGCTGGTATATATGGTGCACATTTGCAGAACGTCTCCTCAGTGCAGGAAGCAAGGGGAATACCAAGAACTGCTCCATGTCCATGAACGTATCCATGTGTGGACAATTTTCTATTCATTCACAGTGAAATGGGGAGCATGCTGCCCCACAGTCATATTTTACCAACTTGATAGTCAAAAGGCCTATGAATTAATTACTAGATGGGGCATAGCAGTGGGGAAGCAGGGTGAAAGAATTATGTGTATAAGGAAGTGTTTTCATAGTGCAGTTCGGAGACTGAGGAGCTACATCTCGTAAGGCCTGCTCATGTGGGGTTTTGGTGTGCTCATGCCGTCTGGAACTGTGTATAAGGGCAGAAACTTGATAAGCAGACCTGTGTAGCCAAGAATCACATGTGCCTGGAGGCCACCCTCCTACAAGTCTTGCTGAGTGAGGAGGGGAGCAAGGGATTCAAAGTGGCCTTCATTTTCTGTAGCAGAGGATGGAAAATGCAGTGTGTCAGACATCCAGCCTATGCACACACACTGTCTAGGTCCAATCTTACTGGCAACATTCTTCCATATGCCAAGAGTATCCCCACAACCTACACATGTAGGTAAGGGTAGTGAAGCAGAAATTTAGCAAAATTCCCATTTGTGGTGGCAGTAGGGAACATAGTTACTCCAAAGAGCTTACAGGACCTATGGCATTTGCTGTTGGTAACAGATATGTCAGCTGGACAAAGTTTCAGTCTAAGTAATACTTTTGCTTGAAGTTCTCTATTTAACCCTTTTCGTAAAGTAAGTCCAGGATCCCTTTATAGCAAGTATAGGGGGAAGTACCTTTAAAAAGTGATTGATTTAATTCTGTAAATGACTGCTTTCTCTCTGATGCTAAGGTGGATGAACCTGGGCCCCTGTAAAAAGACTGTATAGAAGGAAGCAGCTCCTGGCATATTGAACACTGAATGAGAAAAGTTCTTATTGCCTGACTTGCTGTCGATGTGCTATAAGGGTAGCTTTCATAATGCTTAATCTAGCTGTCGGATTGTAGTCATAAAAATAAGCTTTCTTCTGCGTTTGGTAAAAAGAAACATCTAGTACCCTTTCAGCCTCCTCTTTTGCAGGTTATGGAACAATAGACAATTTAAACTCTATTTGTATAACTCTATTAATGCAATAAAGCTATCCTCTGAGAATTTCCAGGATTTCAATACTTCCACAGTGAGTACTGCATTTCCCATACAATATAAATCAGAAGTCATGTAATGCTGTAACAGAGTCCTGTCAATACCAGTTAATAATACAAGGGGATTTATGAGGTGCCAGACTTCTGATTCCACAACACAGCATAATTCAAATAAACCTGAGGTTTGCTTTAAAAGCAGTGACCCTTGAAGTTTGCTGCTTAAATATTACAAAAACTTGCTGCTAATTATCAGGGCCATTACCGTCAACAAATCATAGCTTAGAAAACTAAACCTGAGACTGTCTACTATCCTATTCATATATAGAAGATTTATAGTTGCAATTCACATCCTGGCAAATCTTTTCATCCTTAAAATGACAGGTGCGATTTAACCATGTCACTTATCAATTAAGCTCAATGAAATTCCTGTCTGAATTCCTTCATATTTCTTTTAACAAGAGAAAGACATTTCAGATAAATTTCTTTTTTTCTTTCATTATTTTTTTCAGTGTAATGATCTATCCACATTAATTGAGAAAATGTTGCTTGTGGATTCCACAGTTGTAAATGGAAAAATAATTAGTGCTTGAAAATCATATGGCTTCAGTCCTTGTAGTTTTAAATACTTAATTGAGTGTTGATCTTGCAAACATTTGTGTATGTGAGTGCTATGATTAAAGTTAACAATGCATCTACAGCTTGGTAGATTGGATCGTTTTGTGATATATCCAAGCATTCCCTTTTGTAAATTATAGGATTAAAAAAAAAAAAAAAAAAGAAAGAAAAAGATTTATTTCTAAAATAAATTGTTTTCAGTTGCTGCTCATTAAGAGATCTCACGGTATAATCAGTCATGAAAGGACTTATTTTCTTTCAGAAGCTTGTAAGAGGAGATTTGTAAGTTTTATTCCTAATTCATATATGTATTTTCCACTATTCAGATTGCTCATGAAAGTCCTGTTAAACTTCTGAATGTACCAGTTTAATAACTTATGTTTCTGATTAATATTCAATGTCTAACTTAAAAAACCCAAACAAACTAACCATAAAAGATACGAGACTTCTTTTTCCTTTAGGAATTTTTACATTTCCTTCCAAATGAGTGATCACCTATCACTGAAGAACTAAATTGCTCCCTATCATTCATCACATATGTTGTTTTCAATTATGTCTTTCTTTCTATTATTATTTTGCTTTTCTATGTAAAGCAAACAAGATTTATAATGGTATGGTATAACTAATCAATCCTTTCTGTTAGTCCATGACACACAAGACGGCCATTGTATTTGGGATACGTTGATGTTTCCGTCAAGTTGCTTTTCTCTCCTTCTCCTATATCATGACCTCTAAATACCATAAGCAATAAATTGTAATTCTGGTTGCAATAAATGAGAATCATAAAAATCTAAGGGATCATAAGGATTTTTCAAGTACATGTTTATTCACTTAGTAAATCAGACTTTTCCAGTTTGTTTTTTTTTTAGTGGTTTTAATGAAATTATTCATCATTTGATAAGAAATGTAGAAATATAACTTGTACTTGAGAGAAGCTGAGTCCATTTCTTTCTCACAGAATCACTACTTTAGTACAGATTATTGGATTAAGGACTGTAACCAAGAGTCAAGTACTGTTAAAATTAAAGGAAAGCATATCTTCTTTTTATTTTTTAAATAGTCCATTTGTTGTAATAGAGGAGAAGTTCAATAACCTTCCAACTTTGCATTAAATGAAGTTCCAAGAGTATGTGGTATTTATACATTTAATTCCCTTTAGTACTAATTAAAACACATAATTATGTGTGCAAGACTTTCCCATGTGCCACCTAGTGAACTGTCTATGATAGCAAGTTTCCAGTCTAGGGAAAATGTTGTATGCAGAGGACAGCATAGGAAAAAAAACCCCACAAAACAACTAACAAACAAAAAACCCCAGAAAACATAATGAAGCTATTAGGAAAAAAAAAAAAAAAAAGGCTTTTCTGGTTGATGAGGAGAGAGCATGGTGGGGTACATTGGGTTCTTTCAGGAAATATTCAGTAAGTATTTAAATAAAAACCAACAACAAAAAAAAAAAAACCCAGCAGCTTTTACTTAGTGGTGTCATTAGTTTCTGTTGAGTAGCTATCTGCCCTCTTGACAGCTCCACACTACTGACAGGTACATACATATTTATCTTCACTTCCTACTCAGCAACTGCACCCAGCTATAATGTTCAGCAGACACCTCTAGAGCTAGTTCAATACATAAAGTATGCAGAAAACTGTCCCAAATAAGAAAGACAGAAAGCTAGAAAGGAAGATAGAAAAGAAAGAGGAAAAAGCTGTAAAGAAGGGAGGAGGAAAAGAGAGAAAGCAAAAAAGAGTATAAGAAAGGGAAGGTCCTCCGAGAATATATTTTCTTTTGCTGACTAGAGAGAGATTCAAACAAGTGACTAACAATGGATAACTAATTGGTAGACAGCTAAAAAAAGGAGAGATAAATTTCACTCTTAGCAGAATAATATTCAAAACAGATGCAAGATAAAAGAAGTGAGCTTACACCCATTATTTTGCATTGAAGTAGACCTCATGACAATTTTTTTTCTGGAGCTCCTTGCTTTGTATAGCAAGGTAAAAAGATTTGTAATTGTCGTGGGCCACATAGCCCTGCAGAAAGATGATTCACAGCGACACTATATGAAACCTTTCCCACATCCTGACTCAAAGTATCTTTATCATTTAAAGCGTTACACTCAGCTTCCTTATGTAGATATCTCTTTCTCCTGCAGTAGGGATCGCCTCCACTCCCACACTGCTACACTGTCTCTTTCCTTCCCCATAGTTCCCACTCCTGAAACTCACCTCTGTGGGTCTACTCATAAGACTAGGTGTACACAACAATCTTTCAAACCGTCTCTTCTCTGCTTATCATCTATCCTTTCTTCTGACCCTGTATGAAGCATTAATGTGCTTCTATACTGTGGATTAAATTTCCTGAAACTATTCTTTTAATTTTCAGTTGTTTGAATTGGTCTGCCTCTGTTGCACCTTCTTCACTGGTGGTGTAAAGCTTTCTGCTATGTATTTTGCCTGGAAATCTTTTTCACTATACCAGTTAAAACACTTCCTCCAGGGACACTTTCAGTAGCAATGAGCTTCATGGGTAATACTGTTTCTAGCCCTTCAGCCAGGAATGGCTGTGGCTTCTTCACAAAAGACACTTATCTGGTTTATAATCCCAGGTTTCCCAAACTCTGTTGCAAAGGAATGATTTTCCCATTAGCCCTACATAATGCGACTATTTTCTCACACTGATTAGTGTTTTCATTGACTCATCTGGTAGTTTTCATTGCCAACTTGAAGACAAAGCTTTACAAAATATTTATGCTCAGATTTCTATCTTAATCCTTAAATTTAATCCTGTAACATTATGTTTAATTCTGTTAATATGTAAAGAGAGTTGAGACATGTAACATTTTACAGAATCAATTTATTTAACTTAACATTTATGAAATCTGAATATTTTATTGTTTTACAAACTCTTCCACTTGAGATTTTCTTCCAAATTTTATTAAATTGTTGCTTTGGAAAGCTGCTCCAATTTTTCTCTTTCTTTTTTTTTTCCCTCCTCTGCACTCTTTAAAGGAGTAACTGGATCTTAAAATAGTATTCTAAAGTGCACTGATGTACTGCTAAGCAATGCAGCATAATTGCCTAGCTTGTTTAACACGACACTCCTAATAATACAACCCAGATAGCATTTACTGCATTTGAAATATGTCATGTTGTTGATTCATTTAATTCATCATCTTCTAAAGTACCTAGATCCTTATTTCTAACTGCAAAGTTTCTGATTGTCATATTTTATATGTGTGTATCTGGTTGTTCTTCTTACCAGAAATACTCCATATAATCTCATTGGATTCTGTATCCTTTTCTAGAAATAATATCCCATTTATCATCATTATAATTATTTTTTTTTATTGGTAGGGCACTCATATCCAGAATCCCTGGTCATGGTTGTCACTCTTTTGCCATACTTTACACAGATGAGGTAGACACAGGCTCTGCCATTTACATGTCCTGTACTACCACAGTATTTTGATTACTTTCAGCACTGTTTTTATCTACACATGCAATTAATATATTCCCAACCTCAGCCTCCAAGTCATTAATGAAAATATTGAATTATATTGAAGCCAGAATAGATCCCTGAGAGACCCAGCTTAATATCTTCTGCCAAGCTGATGTTGAGTCATTAATACCAGAGTGGAAGAATAATTTGTACTGACTAATTTACTGGATGAGCCTTATTTTTTCATGTTTACTGATTGCTAGTGAGAAGATCATTTTAAAATGAGTATTCCAGTTTTCATTAAAAAGCTACTGTAGAAATCCTTGATTACCACTTTTCTCTTGAAATATGAGAAATTACATGGCAATGTGTGCTTTAAATTGTGCACGCTGATGTCACTATTTAGAACCTGTATATACAAAAGAGTCACAGAGTAAGAATCAAGCATGAAAATAATATCTGCTCGTCATTCATTCCTACTATGGTTGTACACAACGATTTCCCTGTCTGGGACAAGCTATTCACTATTCAAGGCAGTGTTAGCTACATTCTTTGTAGTTCTCACTAGCGCTGTGTCTGTACTAGTGAATTATATATACATGAGAATGCTTTTGGGTGCTGGGGTCAACTGGCATGATGCTGCCCACATCTCTGGTAGCAAATTGTTTTAGCTCCAGAACAGGGTTTTGTATGTAAACTGTTTATTGGAAATGAGCTAGCATGTACAGGCTCATAAGCTATTTCTGGGTATAGCCTAGGCTGTGCTAGTTGGCACGAGCCAAATTAGTGCCAAGGAACATTTAATCATTTACTCATTAGACAATTGTGTTCCAGCATCTGTCATATAGATAGCTGTGTTCCAGCATCTGGAAATACTCCGAAGCATGACTGAATTTAATACGATAGATATAGTTTAAAGGTCTACAGTGAATGTTTGTGTGGCATGCTGATGAAATTCACACCCTACTCTGCTGAAAATTATTTAACTTAACTTCCCTAACTGTCTACATGTAGGTTCGTGTAGTACCTATTTGGTTCTGCTCTCCAGCTCAGCTTCCAGTGTTAGTTTTTCCTTGAAGCATAGTCCTTGAGGAAAATCAGGTCGTTTCATGAAAGAAGTTTTGATGGAAAAGATTATTCAGCAGATAGCGGAAGTAACAAAGTTTTCTTTCCTTTGAATTCTGTCCTGTGAATTTTACCCTTTCTTCTTGCCATAGACAGTATTTGCCTCCTCCTCAACTTCATTTAGGTATTTTTTTATTACTTGCTATAGGTGGTTTGATGTTATGTTTGTGATGATTGCTTGCCAATCTACAATTGCTGAATGGCCAGATGTCTGATTCCTCTCAAAGGAGGTAAAGGGATAAGCTGTATTTGCTTTTGCCTCAGGGAGACAAAAATTTGTGTCTCTTTCCTCTATCCAGATTCCAATTATCCTATGAACTTTGAAAAGTTAAATTCTTTATTAAATTGATTGAAATTGGTGAATGACTTCAGAAGTTATTTGTAGGACAGACGGCGTGGTAGTATAAGCCTTACCACACTGAGAAACCAGATACATCTGGAATAAATATCAGAATTTCTGCTTATATATTCATGCTGTATTTTGTATAGATTTCAGCAACATTCAGTTCGTACAGTACAATAATTTCCAGCTAATCAACCTTAAATTTCTCAGTTTTATGTGATCTGACATAAAAATCTTGTTATATGATTCTTTTAATGTTTTTCAGGATGTTTTACTTTATTAGATCTTGACCAAGAAATATTTATGTGAAATGGCTCAAAGCCAGTAATATGCCTTTTGTTTAATAAAAATGCACTGTGAACAGTTTAAGAGGTGTCTGTGTTTAATGGTGAATTAAAGACTGACTGTTTCTTTCTACAGCCAACTTGCTGTCTAGCTAAATAACAGAGAGTAAATTTTGTAGTCCCTGTTAAGCTTGAAAGTGGAAAGAAATAACAGAGAAATTGCATGTGCAAGGGTTTTCAGAGCAGGACATAGAAAATGGCTTAGTGTGTAAATGAAGTAAAAGCAACAAATCCAAAGGATATTCAGGGGGATCAAAGGTGTTGACTCACAGGACAATTTAACTCAGGTAGCTGAAGGGTGTAGAAGCACTCTGCCTTTTCCCTGTGGCTGCTGTCCCCACAGCTGGCTCCATATGAGGCTGCTCCTGAATGGCATTGTTTTACAGCTGGCCTTTGGCCTTACTATGCCAGTAGTAAGCTGTTCAAGAAATAGCATTAGTGCTGGACCAGCCTTCCCAGCTGTGAGTGGCCACCTCTGCAAGAGGCAGGAAATAGCAGCATCAGCCCAACAAGTTTAATCTACTTGTGCTCATATGTCAACCCCAAGATGGAGTGAGGTGAGATTCAAGATAAAATTTAAGGTAAGATGTTGAGCAGCCTTCACTCTAGCTTTTACCTTTCTTGAATTTTGGGAGTGCAAAGCACTTATCAGCCACAGAAAAATAATTTTTTTAATCTTCATAGCTCACATTTTATAGTTCAAACTCAGCAAATCTTGCTAGCCTTCAGGAGTAGCCCCTTCACATGTTAGGTCTCCGCTACCACAGAAGTAATTTTTTGAGGCAGCAGGACTTTTACAGCAAGTAATTAATATTCATTTGCACAATTATTTCCATTAGAATTAGATTAGATGTTTATCAATTAAAATTTATATATACATTTATATATATAAACTATAAAAATTTATGATAGAAATAATTATATATTTTTTAATATAGATATATATTTGTCCAGCAATATTAATGTATTGGGTTTGTCTGGCAAGGTTTTGCTAGTGGGGGGGCTACAGGGGTTCTCAATTGCCAAACTCATTTTTATGTTGGAGGTTTTCCATGAGCTCTTTGGTCACTAAGAATCTACACAGTTGTTACAGGGGAAGTTTAGATTGGATATAAGGAGGAAATTCTTTCCTGTTAGGGTGGTGAGACACTGGAATCGGTTGCCCAGGGGGGTTGTGAGTGCTCCATCCCTGGCGGTGTTCAAGGCCAGGTTGGATGAAGCCTTGTGTGGGATGGTTTAGTGAGAGGTGTCCCTGCCCATGGCAGGGAGGGTTGGAACTAGATGATCTTGAGGTCCTTTCCAACACTAACTATTCTATGATTCTATGAATATAATTTTTATAATAGTTATTAAGAAAAGGGATCTATAGCTGTGTTAAGAGGAGAAAAAGATTCAAACAGCAGGTATGTATGTGAAAAAATACAATCATATGGTAAAAGCATTTAATTTATTAAAATATATAAATAGTCTTTGGTGTATCTCAATTGCTCATCCCATACAAATCTACCTTACAACTTATTTTTATTTTTCAAGTAAGAATCTCTAAGCAGATTCAAACAGTCTACTTCTGTTTAATCATCTATAAAAGGAACTTTCTTAATTTTGCCTGGGATTTAGAAATTTATTTTTAGTGTTTGCCTGTCAGTAAACCTGGTCTACATTAAAGAGTTAGTGTAGCACCAGTGCCAGTCTGGGTATCTGGCAGCTGTGGTAATTACAGCAGCAGCCGTGGCTACTGGCATGATTAAAATGGCAGAGGCTCTTCTGATGTAGACAGTACTCAGATACATAGCTTTTGGCTAAATGCTCAGTAAGTGATGCCTTTGCACAATGGTTAGCGATGTTTCAATAATTATTCTTCTTTACCATAATTTACCCTTTTAATATACAATATATTCAAACACCAAATGTATATTAATTTGATTCATATTTAGCTATATTGAATTTAGATACTTACATGTGCTTATGTTACACCCATATTGGTAAATCACAAAAGATCATGATGTGTGCCTTACCAGTGGCATGCAATCATCCATAGTGTCCAGCTGTAAGTACAGATCCTCTTACAGCTTTTTCTCATGCCAATTGTCTCTTTTTCAGGCAATATCCAGGTGCTGCACTGGGGGACAGCCTAGGCCAAGTATCATCCCAGTAGCAGTTTGTGTGCAGCCCCCCCCCCCCCCCCCCCCAGTTTTGGCAGGCAAAAGGTTTTGTGTAATTGAATAGAGGGCTCAAAACTGTGCCATACTGGTTTGACTCAGGCCAAAAATCAGTCCCTGTCCCTTTTTTTTAAATTATATACGTGTAAGTCTTACCTCCTCATTCAGTCTCTCTTCCATCTCAGTAGAAAGACAGGCATTGCCTGTAGGTGGTTCAAGTTGACTTCATATCACTGTCTTAATTAGAAAGATTACATAACCCATTGACTTTAGAAGGATCCTTATTGATTAAGTTAGAGTAGATGTTACTTTAGTCAAAGTTCAGTGAACTAAATCTTAGGCTGAGTCCCTGGTGGAGGCAGACCATGAAGGAAGAACATTTTCTAGCTGAAATCCCATTAGCAGCAGGCTAGGAGCTGCAGAATAAAGATGAAGAAAGTGCCAAAGGAGGTATTCATGCTGCAATGTGTTATAGAGAGACTGCAATGTTTTGTGGGAAGCTGTGAGGCATTTGAAATCTGAGTGGTAATTTATAGGCTTAGAGGAAATCAAAATAAGGAACTATATATGTCTAGATAATTGTATATTATTAGGGTTCCCATTTATAGAGTAAGTGGGCATATTTAAAATACTATTTGGACATATTTTCATGAGGCTTTAACTGCAACTCACTTGCACTGTCTTTAGACATAAATAAGATTTTTTGCTAAGTGAGGTATGGCTTTTGAAAAAGTGAAATATGAGTTGTCATTTCAGTCTATGTCATTTTATGGTGTCAGAAGTGGATTGTTGTGCCATTATGAAAGGTGGAAATGTCCATTTTTCCAATGGAATATTGAACTTTCTTCTTACTTTTAAAAGCCCAAAATATCAGACTACTGAGGCATTGAATCCAATACATCACATTTCACCTACACTACATTATCTCTAACATAAGCATGAACGGATTCACACCATCTCCTTGTGCAGAGAAATCACAGCATGTGCCATTCATGTTGGTTGTACAGTTTCTTTAGGGCTATTCTGTTCTGTATTCATATTTTTCATGTCAGACTTAAAGGACAGACTTCTCACATCACCTGACAACAGTGAATGACTGGTAAGTAGGCATATAGCTTGTAATTCATGCAAAAGGGTTTTTATGGTGACAGCAAATCTTTATGTGTCGTTTCTGAATGAGCGTCATTGACATGGAACCATCAAGATTTGTGGATAACTCTGTGTGCAGTGATTGACAAAGTGTTTGTGCTGCTATTAGTAAACATAGCTCCTCAATGGCTCCACAGGTATGATCAGAAATACATTAATACTATGGCATACTGGTGTCCACTCCTACAGCTATGATGTGCCTGGCAGTTTCAGGATAGCAACCAAATTGTTACTTCCCTAAATAATATGCCTAAGAATTGTTTCTCATAGGTGTCACTCAACATCAGGCTAGCGATGGTAGCAGGATATCTTGTACAATGCAGAAAGTGATCATAGTGGCTTGAGTGAACCTTAACACTAGCACACATTGGATAAGAGGGCAAAGATATGTAATGCTTGCTATGCATGTATTTAACTGAGCAATGGAGCCTCCAACCTGCTGTGAAGGCTGTGAGCCTACAGTGCGCACTATTAATCCATATGGCAGCTTCTTCTGTAATATGCTTTTCTGAAGCAGCTTGTAGCAGTCATAATTCTGTATCTTCATGGTAGCTGGAAAGAATCTGGAGTCTGTTAAAAATGTTTTATAGTAAGAAAAATTAATGAGATAAATGTAAGAGATCTACACAAAATACAAATGTACTCAGCAAAAATAGAGATGGCACATACTCAGAACACCTGAATTAACTCCCTTGAGGTATAAGAACTTGCTCATAGCTGATTGCTACATTTAGCACTATTAAAAATCACCACTGCTTTTTGCCTATGGTTGGAAATTCAAACTACACGCATTTACACTAGAAAAAAGACAGAGTTTTTCAACAGTGACGGTGGCAGAATAATCAATGGAGTAACTGGCTAGTGCACTAACATTCTCAGCTTTATGGTAGATGCTGCATGACTGAATTTTCAAAGCAAGCCTTTTTTTTCAAACTGTGGTTCAGAAGTTACTGAGCTTCTATAACCAAGTAACAGGTTTCTTGTCTATTTCAGTATGTTACTATATATGAATTCATTTTTCTGCAAATGTTACATATGGTCTGAGAATCATCTTCAAATGGCCTGATTTAGCCTTCTTGACAGTTAACACTTTTCAGACTACAGTTGCTTAATTCATGGAAGTTATATACTTAATATATAATTAATACAGTTAATTAATTTGTGGAAGACTCCTACCTTAATGCCATGGGTAATCTCAATGTTTTTTTATGATATCTTAATCTGTGTATATCAGTGTTGAGGACAGAAAGGCTAGGATAAAGTTCAACAGCATAATTAGGGGGCAGTTGTCAAGTAGGCTTCTTTCCAAGAAAACTCTGTCCCCACTAATGATCTCTTTGTGTAAATGTTAACAAAATTTCCTACCCCTGAGCTAATGGATTCAATCCACTTGAAAGATAGATGAACAGCTATGAAAAAGATGTACAAGCATACAGAATATGAAAATTCTCTAGAGACTTGGAAAATGGATCCACTGGAAAGCAAATTAATTTGGACAAGAGAACATGGTAATTACCATGTACTAAAAAGTAGATGGACACTTTTTAATCTGAGGCACCTACTTTCATTCTTGAAGAGTACCCACACAGAATCAGTACAAAGTAGGAACCACATTATAAACAGGAATAAAAATTATTTGTTTTCTTTCAGTCTGCAACTCAAAAGGAAGTTTAGTCAGTTTAAAGAGTATTTTAAATATAACTACTTTTTCCTTTTCTCAGAAATTTTAGTTTTCTTAAGAATGCTGTTGCAGGAATAATTTCACATAAACATTCTCAGAAAAATACAGAGACAAATAAATCCTAAGGAGAAATAATGAAATATAAAAATGTTGTTGTTTCCATATTATTCTTGGCTTTAGGTCAGGGCTATAAATGAAGGTGTGAATTACATCGTTGACAGGTGAGAACCTAAAAGACGAATGTGGGTGGTTAAAAGACCAAGCTCATGATGGTAAAAATAGGTTTATGACTAGTATCTTCAGTGCCTGTACAATAGTGGGTGGACAGACACATACCACTTCAGATCCACCATTGCATCATGTGGATCAGTTAACTAGTTTTTGTTTGTTTGGGTTTGATAACTAAGCATTTATTTCTGAAATATGAAGCCTCTTTCCAAAAGTCTCTACATATGTTTGTCAGCTTCAAGCTGAAGAGTCTAATTTCTGCCATCCTTTGATGTTCTGAACACCCACTATAAATTATATTTTAAAATGTTTATTATATTTGATCTGGGTTTTTCTATATATTTTGTGCCAGGACTGTAAGAAAATATTTCATACATAAAATTCAAGAAAATTCACTGAGATAATAACATGTAGTGAAATGCATATGAATTTTTATTTAAATCATAGTATCTCAAAGCACTTTGAAAACACCAATTGAGCCTTGCAGAACATATCAGAAACGTCAAAGTTTTATAATCTCATTTTACAGAGGTGGAAATGGAAAGTTTTTACTCATGAGTTGTAGTGTATTTAGCTGAACCAGTTCAGGATATTCACCAGTGATTTGTGCTGATACACAAGTAAATACACACAGTGAATGACAGTAGCCACTGTATGTGTCTTGCTGCTGCCTGGTGCCTGGGTGGAATGACAGCAAGAGAAACCATGGTACATGGACAAGGTGTGGGAGAAACTAGAGTAAGTTCCAATAGGTCTCCTTGAATGGATAATTGAAAGACTAAGACTGATGTGTACACCATGGAAGAGAGTCATCCACTAAATTGTGCCTCAGGCTAACAATATGGAGAATTCTATCCTTTTCTCCTAACTGGGGATGAAGTCCAAGAACAACATTTTCCTCTTCCTTAATCTCAGCATCTTCCTGAAGACAATAAAAATTTCAGTGGATTTGGACTGAGCTGAGTTATTCACAATGAGCTGTTATTCACAATGCCTCAAGCTTCTATTTTTTCAAGATATCCCACAGCCAGGGTTGTACCCTCAACAATATCAGATACTTAGCCTACCTTGCCATCAGCTTTCCTTGGACTCAGGTAGCTGGAGGAGAAGAGATTTGAACATGTGTTGAGTACATAGCCAGAAGCCTCTTCTGTGAAATATTTTAATAAGGTTGTAGAATTTTGCATAGGTTATAGAATATATATATATACATGTCGGTCATGTCCTGAACCCAGGACAATCTCTTTCTGTTGTAAATAGCTAGTTCCTAAGCCTGAACGCTTCAAAAGAGTTATTGAACAGTAGAACAGAGAACAGAGAAAAGTAGCATATCTTAATAAAACCTTTGCTTAGGTAGCACAGCTATGTCTACAACAACTGGGTCCTCATATCAGGAGTTTCATCATAACACTCAGCAGCAAATACATTTTCCTACACTTGGGAACCATTGATTTTGTACTCTGACACACTTTCTAGTTTACCTGTTTAGGGAATATTGTGTCACATTTCTTTATTAGTGATCATTTGGAAATGGTGGAAACAGACGTGTAATCTTTTGGTATTCTGTTTCTTTTCTTTTTAATGAAAAAAAAAATGTAATGTCTGAAGCATGAAAGTTCTGTAAAGATCATGCAGGCTTGACAAAAATTTATGCTGGTGGCACAGAATGCATATCTTCCCATATCTGCATGAACGTGGGCTTACCAAAGCACCAGTTTTATTAGTAATATGGAGTAACTATGAAAATACAATCATTAAAGCAGAAGTGTTTGTACAGTGCTAGAACTGCCTGTCTGAAGAAGCAGCAGAAAAAAAAAAAGTCCCAGAGGTAGTTTTTTGCATTAGAAATCACATTCTTTGGAACAAAGTAGTTAAGGTTTAAATCATAATTATATTTTTTTTTTTACCTTTTCCATTTTATTTCAGGTCATTTTCTGACCAGCTCTCTTAATTCTGTATCCTGTTTACATATTGAGTTAGATGCAAAATATTTCTTGATCTAAGTGCTAAGTAGCATTGTTTTATGAGAGAGAACAGATGGGTTCTTCAGTCTTTATTTCCTTTTTTCACATGGATATTGTGATCTAAGTTAACTAATATTTGTGAGGTAGTTTAATATAATTTCATAAGAGTTACACAGCTAGCACAGAAATAAAACGTTGGACTCACATTTGCTGAAGTTCAAAACTATGTCGTGGGTGTGATGAGCACAGTTTGTGACTAGCAAGAGCGATGAGCATTTCCAAATGACAATTTATCCTCCCTATCTCAGAGACCAAATTTAGGACAGGATGTGTCATAAGATTATCTCCTCATCTCAATCTACTTCTCATAATTTACTGTAGGAAGAACATATGTGACTATCCTAGAGTAGCCTGCCTTTCTCGATAGCTAATGTTAGGTGACACGAATACAATGTTATTGATTATATATGCATCTTTTCACTTACTTTAATGGAGCAACACATAACTGTGGAATCCAAAGATTTTATCCAGGAGAAAAAAAAAAAAAAAATAAAAAATGGAAATGCACTTGGAAACTGCAAGTTACAGCTTATGAGAATTTTAAGGGAAGACAAAAAGTCTTTGAGTCAGTACATTAGCAGCAAGAGGAATTGGTCAATTTGTCAGCACACTGGAAAGCTAATAAGAAAGAATACTGAGAACACCCGAAGTGCTGTTGTCTTTTGTACTTTTTTCTCCCTTATAAAGTTTACCTGTGGCATATGACTAACAATTGACCCCAATCATATAAGGGTGAAAATTCAAGTTATAATTTTTATGTTAATGTCTTAGAATCATAGAATCACAGAATAGTTTGGGTGGTAAAAGACCTTAAAGATCATCTATTTTGAAAACACCTGCCATGGCCGGGATGCCTTCCACTAGGCCAGGTTTTGAAGCCCCATCCAACCTGGACTCGAACACTCAGCGATGGGGCATCCATAATTTCTCAGGGCAACTTGTTCCTGTGCCTCACCATCCTCGTAGTGAAAAAATCCTTCCATATATCTAGCCTAAATCTACTCTTCCACTTTAAAGCTATTACTCCTTGTCCTATCATTACATTCTCTTGTAAAAATTCCCCCTTCAGATTTCTTGTGGGCCCCCTTTAAATACTGGAAGGCTGCTGCAGTGTTTCTCTGGAGCCTTTTCTTCTCCAGGCTGAACAAGCCCAACTCTCTCAGCCTGTCTTCATAGGAGAGGTGCTCCAGCCTTTCATTATCTTTGTGGCCCTCCTCTGGACTTGCTCAAGCAGGGTCTCATCCGTCCTGTGTTGGGGCACACAGAGCTGGTTGCAGTACTCCAGCTGGTGTCTCATGAGAGCAGAGTAGAGGGGCAGGATCACCTTACTCTACCAGCTGTCCTCTTGATGCAGCCCAAGACACAGTTGGCTTTCTGGGCAGCAAGCACACAGTATCAGCTCACATTGAGCTTCTCATGCATCAACACTCCCAAATCCTCCTCCTCAGAGCTGCTCTCAATCCATTCTATGCCCAACTTTGGGACTGCACCAAAACACTTGACCTTGTTGAACCGCATGAGGACCACCTCTCAAGACTTGTCAAGATCCCTCTGGGTGGCGTCCCTTCCCTCAAGCATATCAACCACATCACACAGCTTGGTGTTGTTGGAAAACTTGCTGAGGGCTCACTCATTCCCACTGCCCATGTCGTCAACAGAGATGTTGGACAGCACTGGCCCCAGTACCGACCCCTGAAGAACACCACTCATCACTGGTCTCATCCACTCATCACATGGACATTGAGCTGTTCATCACAACCCTATGAGTGCGACCATCCAACTGGTTCCTTACCCACCAAGTAGTCCATTTGCCAATTCCATGCCTTTAGAGACAAGTTTAGATAAAAGGATGTTGTATAGGACAGTGTCAGATGTCTTGCACAAGTCCAGGAAGATGACACCACCCACTCCTACCCTATCCACGAATGCTGTAGCCTTACCATAGAAAGCCACCAAATCTGTTAGGCATGATTTTCTCTTAGTGAAGTCATGTTGGCTGCTACCAATTACCCTGTTATTGTCCATGTGCCTTAGCATAGTTTCCAGGATGATCTGCTCCATGATTTTGCCAGGCAATGAGGTGAGACTGACTGCACTGTAGTTCTCCAGATATTCCTGATTTTTCCTTTTTAAAAATGAGGTTACATTTTCCCTTTTCAAGTCATCAGGATCTTCACCAGACTACCACAACTTTTCAAATATGGTAGGTATTGATTTGGCAGCTGCATCCACTTTCAGGTTCTTTAGATAAGCTTGAACCTGATCTTTTCCTATAGCAGGAGGTTCTTCATTATTTCAGTACTTGTCTGCTTTTGACTTCTGTGACTTTGGAGTGTGGATGGAACTCTTGGCGATGAAGACCAAGGCAAAGCCATTGAGTATCTTGGCCTTCTCTGCGTGCCATGTGACCGTATCTCCCATTTCCTTTTGGAGGGGGCCCAGTTAAGCTAGAATTTAAAATAACTTTGCCTTTAGGGGATTGGTTGAAATAACTCCAGACTAATCATCTTTGGGAAATTCAGAAGGACAACTGAAACATCAGAGAACTGGAAAAAGATGTGGTGCCTAACCTCAGTTGGTAAGATTAAATGTGTGGACTGAATTTCAGGCTCTGGAATAATAACAATCTATTTGTAAGCATTTAGAAAATAATAAGGCAGTAAGAGACAGCATAGATTTGTTAAGAACAATCATGTTAAATCAATGCAACTTCCATTTTTTTCTTGTGGAGAGAGAAAGGTGAAATATGGTTGGTTTTTTTTTAGTTGACATTATAATCAAAGTAGGTTAAATGAGGTATAGATGAATCTATTGCAAAGTGGATGAAGACAGCACCAAAATGGAAAGTAGCTGTTTACTACTGTCCTGGTTTTGGCTGGGATAGTTAATTTTTAGTTACGTCTTTAAACAACTTTATGACAGCTATCAAAGACTTTATGAAACTAGGTTGTGCAGATGTTTTTTTATAGTACTTTGCCTTACTTGGGTGTATACCCATGTACTTTAAATTGTGATGTTTGAGGTGTGAGTCACAGATTCACTCTTATCTTTGAAGTATGGAGTTGCTAGACTATGAACTTCTCAAAAGGGGGGAAAAAAACCCCTTAAATAACACTTGTACCTGAAATTATATCTGTTAATCTAATGCATCCTTGAATAATTTATTTTGCAAAAAATAGTGAAATTCATCTGATCTGCAATGAATAACTTAATTACCTTGACGTGACATAGTATTACATGTGGTTCCTATAGTTGCTATAGTAAGGCTACAGAGAAAAAAACATACGTAGCTACCTACCTGCCAGGTCTGCAGGAAAGGAATGAATTTCGAAGTTTGTCTTAAGGAAAGGTGGTTACATGTCTGCAACAATTGCTCTTCATCAGAGTAAAAAAGTTTTCAGATGATTTCATCCCATTTGACTTCTTCATACTACTGCAGTGGGGACAACTTCTCTGATGAGAAATCTGACACCTCTTATCACTAGTGGGTGTCTAACTCAGCAGCTGAAACAGATGGAGTCAGGGAAATCACAGCATCTGTCACATAGACAGCTATGAAATGCATAAACATTTTCTTGTGAAGGTGGAAACTGACAGATTAGTCTTCTGGTTGTAGTACAAAACCATGAGGTCTGGGCTACAAAACTAGCTCCTTGATGAATCATTCTCACAGGTAAAAGTCACCAGTTTCCTCACCTACACATACATTCATCCTGTTCGAGACTGGAGCTAAGTACAAGACACCAATTAGCTGCAGCTAGAGTAGGTAGCTGCTGGGAAGGTGGGTGGATTATTCTGATAAGTCTAAAGAACAGCAGAGCAAGAAGTTCTGCTGTGCTGTAATATGGATGTGGTCAAGAAGGTGCTTTTTTTTTTTTTTTTTATATATATTGCCAGCTTCTATGGCTTCTGATTGTGTTACTGTTAGTTTAACGTCTAGGTTTTTCCAGATGCAAAAGATGTTGTGTAGTGAACAGAGACTGTACACTTCCTATCACAGTGGACCACATTTCTGGGAAAAATTATGCCTACATCTGGCTCAAAGTGCATAAACATTCTGCCAAGATCTGTGAATGTCAAACAAGATATGTGAGTTTGTAAAATTCTTCTTCTGATATCCACTATTGTGAGAGCTGACTTATGATTTTCAGTGCTTTGATATACTAGGATACAATGATTTCTAATGGACATGGACAGGTAACAGTGGAAAAAAGTGATTTAAGGAGGATTGAGTCAATATAACTGCCCAAATTAGATAAGTTCTGAGATTGGAAATTAAAAAGAAAACCCAACCAAGGCAAAAAAAGAAATGTATTTGAAGTATTTTTGAAATCAGAACCACTTGGGGGCCTTCTCTGCAAATAAGCCAAGCAATGTGGGAAAAAGTTCCTTAATTTGGCTGAGTGAATTAACTGCCAGGAGTCCACATGAGTAAGTCACAGATAAAAATTGGAGAATGACTAGGGATTCAGCTGATAAATCATTTTACTTAGGTAATGGGTAACCTATTTGCTTTAGAAGTCAAAAAAAAAAAAAAAAAAAAGAAAAGAAAAAAGAGAACTTGATGATTAACAAAATGTTAATTGTCAAATGCCCTATATAATTGAAAATGTAAAGAGCGCTTTATAATTTTAAACACTTTCCCGTCATTCAGTGTCACCAAAAAATACTGTCCTTCTTATAGATGCTAGCACGCTGAAATCAATATGCTTCTTGTCATGACAGAGTACACAATATCCATTTCTACAGCTAACTGTCATGTCGTGAGGTGATCAACATGGTATCACAAAAAGCATAATTATCTAATGGTCCATCATTCCTTCTCACAATTCAAAAATGGCTTTTAGCTGTGTGTGCAGCAGCCGAAACCTGGGGTTCAGTCAGTGTTCTAGGTATTTGGTACACTGCAAAAATTAGGTGCTTCAAAAAGAAAAATCATGAGGAGCTTGGTGGTGAGTTTTCTGTTTTTTCCTTGAAACTTTTGGAATGATTGGAACTGTAACATTTAACTAAAATTCAGGGTAATAAAGTAAGGAAATCAGATGTCTGTCAGTCACTGCCAAACACTGCAGTTATTCATGATGGAATTATCTGCAACATTAGCTCCATGTAAAACGGGAAATTTGAAGTGCTAGGCTTCTCCTAAGATTTATGTTGTGACAAATCCGTGGAATAATTGAGATTACACTTTACAGTTTATTGGCATCCAATCTTACACTCTATAAACTGCTATTGACTCTCTTACTTGAAGTAGCATTTCTTATATTGTTATTTCTGTAAATTGAGACTAAAAGTAGGAATACACCAGTGAAATAACCCAAAATAGGGAATCTCAAGATGAAAGACTGGATGTAGATGACTCAGAGCAAGACTTTGTAAATGAAGTACTATTCTGGGAAGAGATTACCTTGCCTCAGGATTAAATTCCCTTCGACTGGAAATGAAGTAAAGTTTCTCTGTTTAAAGTAGGTTTATCTCAGCTCAGTAGTCTTTATTATGTAGCTGGAACTGTTTCTTTAAATTATCTGGGATTTCTCCCTACTATCTTATTTATGTACCTATGCCTTTACTTTGCAAATTATATCTCTCACTTTCCAAATATATCCTGTTATTTAATTAGTAATTTTCTAGCCACTTCAAAAAGGTCAGTCTGAAGTTACATAAAAGATAATTCTTTGTACTTAGTATTTAACTGTTTCTTACATAAAATATGTTATCAAGATTAGTTGTGAATGTTATTTTTGCATTTATGACAGCGTGAATATTGTCTTTTTGTTTTTAGCAAATTAGCCCTATGTTCAAAATACATATTTTCTGTTCCTTCATTCTCCAATTTCAAACATAATGGGACACAAAGATGAAGTCAGCGTTATATGAAATCAGGATTATGTTTTGTTTAGATGACCTCTCTAAAATGAAAAGTGGTTTAATTAATGCTTGTTGTCATTTACTGTATTTTGATAATTAACTGTTGACTGAGTTGACTGAAAAATCAGGTAAAACCTGAACCCTCTAAAAATATTGACTGCTAAAAGAACTGGTTCAGTTTTCTTGCAACAGGTATCCTTTGCTTGTAAGTCTGCCAGAAACTGAAATAATAAAGTAGAAATCTAGTGCATTCACTAAAATATGAACTATAATTGAATAAAAATCAGTTAGTAGATGCTGAAAATACTGATATAGCTTTACATTTAAACTTGACAATTCTTTCACTGCTATCTGAAAGCTATGAAACCTATGTAGGACTGCTAAGAACACTTGCCACATTTAAGAACAGTTTCTGAGCATTGTGGTGGTTTTTCAAGTACCCCTCACCCAACAGAGTCTGCTTTTTACTAGTGAGAATCAGTGTATCTATCTTGCAAGACATGAGTCAGGTTAAATCCAGCAGAAGGGTAATTAAGCATGGAGGTTTTCTGTTACTGAAATGCATGCCTTTTTTTTTCTGATCCAGTGTGCCTTTTCTTAACCTCTGATTTGACACTTGAATGCTGGACTTCACTTAGAGCACTGTCATTATCTAAAGATATTATTCTTATATTACACCATTATCTTTGGTGCTTTCCCATTAATCTTTAGAGTTTATGTATTGGTTGTTAGCTCTATTTCTCTTTTTGTAACATCACAGCATATTCAAGAATATATGGCATAACATGGATAAGATCTCCAAACTAGGACAGCAAAGGATATGTAGTTAAATGTCTGAAACAACAGAAATAGTATATCTCAAGTATATATCTGAAATACAGTGTTTGAAACAGCATTTTACTCTAGAAGTTATTTGACACACTGAAAACAACTTAAACATCTAAAAACTATAGAGTCCATAACTGTTACCCACAGTTCTCAGAATCACAGAATAGTTGAGGCTGGAAGAGGCATCTAGAGGTTCCCAAGGGTCATCTCATTTCCTGGGCCAAGGAATACTTTTCTAACCCATTCAGTTTAGTTGCCTGAACTCATGGTGACTCCCCATTTGATCTGAAATTTCTGTGACATCTGGGTTCTTTTTAAACAGACTGGATGCTTCATTCCTGTAGATGTGTACTTGTCATTGCCTCTTCCTTACTGGGACCAGAGACTAAAAAGAGTGGTGAAAGTGTCCTGTCAGAACATACCAGACAAGGCCAGGCCCCCTGGAACAATATTTGTTTCTTACGGAATTGATTGGCATCTTTTGAATAGTATGCTGGAAAATTAATCTGAACAGTTAAGATAAATGCTCTCTTTTTTTTTTTTCTTTTTTTTTCCCACTGCCAAATTTACAATATTTAAAATATTAGTAAAAACAAAATAAAAAATATTGGCAATCTTCTTATGTTTTCATCTGCTTGATAAGACTTCATATTTACATTAGAAATATCACTTCTCCCTATTTCCCTGCTCTATCTCAGTTTGAGATTTTCTACAAGTTGCAGATACTAGCTGGGCTGCATGCATTTTCCCAGTTGAATGACAGGAAGTGGTACACAGTGAATAACACTCT
This sequence comes from Lathamus discolor, assembly GCF_037157495.1. NCBI lineage: Eukaryota > Metazoa > Chordata > Aves > Psittaciformes > Psittacidae > Lathamus > Lathamus discolor. Next base: position 71,841,728 of record NC_088888.1, on the reverse strand, counting down.
TCCATTTCATTGTCGATCTGTCATTTGTGTCAGACTGACTTGAAAATGAAACAATTTCAAAACATGAAAATTTCTACCTTTATTGGGGGAGACTAAATGTAAAACTAATTAGTTAATTCTATGTTCTAGAAAAAAAAATCCATTAAAAAATAAATAAAACAAAAACCAAAACAAAAGAAGGGAAAACTTTTCTTTTTATTGCTTTTAATTAAGACTTCTAGTTTTGTAATAGAACAAACAAAAGAGACTATAATTGTGCCTAGATGGAAGCTAAATGGCTATACCAGGAAATGGCCACTCTCAGGATGGCTAATTCTCATGCTCTTTCCCAGAACAGTGATTAGTGGACATTACTTGAGACAGCTTTTTGAGTTATATATCCTTTTCATCTGACCAGTTTAGCAATTGTTCCTATTTATTTTCTTCTAAGAATATGACATTTTGCACATACCTAGAATGCAATGCATCCTTTAGACTATTTGTTGAAGGAAATTATACCTATTGCAAATGTATTTAAGCTGATAAAAGTATTTTAAGCTGGTGATACTTTGCACATCTAGATCTTGCTAACAGATCAGAAATTAAAGGAGAATCTGCTTTGCAAACCTCACGCTCATGCAAGTGAACCATTACTCACATGAATGATCACTAAGTTTTCATTCTCACTGCATCAGAGAATTGCTTGTGAAAACTCATTATTTTGTAACAGAAAACAGGGACACAGGGTAAACTTATGCTGTAAACATACCCTCAGTGCGAGATTTCTCATATGCCAATATATGGAAATACTCTACTCATACAGCGTGGCATTTAGCCACAATGAACATATTTTTTTTTTTTTCATACTTGAGGTATTAAGGATCACATTCTAGTTCCAGCTAAGTATTTATGTGAATCTCTAAACATATGGCTTTGTGGTTGTGTTGGAAATTTTCAAGAAATGTGGAGGTGTGTGTTTGAAGTTGGAAGCTGACCCATAACACCATGTAGTACAGTAAAAGGGTTCTATTTTTTTTCTGTAATGATGCATACAGATAAACAGTTTTATCTTTTTGCATTGGTTAACTGATTTGAAAATGTGTTTCAGAATAATGATCTCAGCCAGATATCTGTTAACCCCTTTTTCCTTTAGATACTCTCTTGATGCCATTCACAAGTATATTTCTGGATGGAAACACAGTCTATTGCAACAAATGCTTTTTTTTCTCTTCTAACTACTCCTCAGGCAGTGTTATCTTACATGGCTCTGAAAGAGACATCTTACGATGGAGTGAAGGTCAAGAGAAGAATGCAAGTAAGCAAGGGAAAATAAAGAGGGAGAGGATATTTATGGATAAGCCAAGGGAGCAGTGCCTGCTAAGCATAAAAGATCTATGGGAAATCAAGTTCTGATTGTAGGGTATCTGTGCAAGGATTAGTTCCCATCCTTCCTTTACTCCTGGCAGCATAAACTCAAGAGCTTTGCTGCTAATGGCTTCTCCGGCATTTAACTCAAGTGACTGTCCCTAGGCTCGCTCTTTCTTCAAGCTGACAGCCTCTCAACCTGCTTAATACCAGCCATGCTGCATTCATAAGGAGGCACTCCTGGGGCCTTGTAACCTGCTATGTAAGCTCTGTTCCTATTCCTGCTGTTCTCAGGGCTTCAGTGCTTCCCTCTGTGTTCCTACACTTCCCTCCAAGCGATGCAACAAAAAGAGCTTTTGACTAATTCCATTAAAGCTATTGAAATAGCATACAGAAATGCAAATAAATGTAGGCAAATCACAGTAAAAGTAATTCTCTTCCCTTAAAGAGAGTATGCTCTTTTTATTAGTAGACTTACCATGTCTCTTCTTGAAAAAAAAAAAAAAAAAAGACATTCAATTAGAAAAAAGAATAGGTTTACGTAGATGCGCAGAAAAGAAGGTTCATTTCGTCTTAAGCAACCATGTCAGGTGCTTAAAATTTGCAGTTAGTCTAGTCTCAGAGGAGTTCATCTTACAGTCATGACAGCTACGTTAGTGTCTGCTTTGTCCTGAAAACACCTTAGTATCCCTCATGTTGCTTCGTTATGCCAGCTCTTCTTTTCTCCCTGCATGCTCAAAAAGGACTTTTTTACTTAATGAATTATTCACATTACAGAGCAATAATTCATGTAACTCAGTTCATAATCTTCTGTGCTTACACTAATTCAGAAAGGTATATTTAATTTTTCCTGAGACCTCTTCAGTTCTGCTCTTGCAGTGTTCAGTCTTACAGCACTACTTGCTCATTTGGACCTTCTTGCTGTTTCTTGGCCTTTAGCATTCAAACTGTTTCCCCCAGAGCTTTCCCCTTTTAGGTTTACCCCTGCACCTTAGGAATGCCCTGCCTTTTAGTTCTAAGATCACTTAACATGCTGACTGTAGCTGTTGTCTCAAAATTCTTTTTGCCAAGTTGATCTGGACGGCTTCCAAACCAGTTCCTGTCATTTTCATGCATTGAAGCTGCTGTCTGAAATGCCTCTAACAGCATCTTTCAAACCATATGCCTTTCTTTTTGTCCTCCCTGCTGGTTTTCCAAATTCTTTCTCAGTCTTTCCTTAAACTAGATGTCCTTTTCATATTTCTAACTCATTTGTCTTTTGGCTGACTGTTTCTAAGCATTTCTTTATTGTTTCTGTGGACTACTTTCTTCATCATGCATTACATTCTCCAAACATCCCAAATGTTGCCAGCTTGTTTCCTTATGTACTTTTGGGCTGTGGACAGGGTGGTATCAGGTAATGATAATGTTAAGAAAAGACCTCAAATTTTCATCCCAAAGATCTGCAGTTCATATTTCAGCTTTCTTGTGTCTTACCCATATTTAATTTCTGCATCTATGTTCTTCTGCTCTAGAAGTTTCCTGTACTTATTGACATCATTCTGCAGCTGGTATCTACAATAGAAGACTCTTCGATCTCCTGTCTCTCTAAACCATGATCCATGCTCAAAAGTTTTTCCAAGTTTTTCAAGCTGAACTATCTTAATTTAAAAATGTGGAAAAATTTGCACAACACACACTAAACTGTACAATTCAACTAATAGTAAACGTAAATACCAATAAAGCTTGATGGTAGCTGTTGTGAACCAGATTTACTACATGTTCAAATCAAAAGTTGTCATAAAGCTGCACTGTGTTGTGTTTTTATTTGTTGGTTGGTTTCTTTTACCAGGAGTAACAAAACTCATTCCCTCCACTATGTAAAAACTAAACAACCAAAACCCAAAACCAAACAAAGGAACCAAAACCAAACCTTTGTTACTTCTTTTGATTTGTGCTGAGAATATATATGTCACATAAGAAACTTCCAATAAAAATCTTCCAGTGAAAATGTAATTTTCAGCTACTACATTATGTCCAACATAAAAGCCAGGTTCAGAGAAGCTTTTTCAAGCTGGGGAAACATCTAAATTCAGGTGACACTTCTGTACTTGAAAATTCTAGTTACAGGCCAGAACTCTGATCTATGGACTAGGATTATTTTATAGGATTACCTTTGGGGTAAGGCAACCTGATACTTAATGTTTTGCACTGGGAAGGAAGGTGTATGACCATACTAATAAATTTAGAGACCCAGGCACTCCAGCACTATCCTGTGACAATCAGCTCCGCTTAAAAGCATGTCATGCTTCTTGGCTCAGTTTCTGCTACAAAACACTGCTAATGCTTGAGCACTGTCCAGGAAATAGCATAGTCCATGGATCTTTCCCAAGAGGTCATACAAACTGGATGATAAAACAGCACAGCTGTGAAGATGCGTTCTGTTCCATGTCACTCACACTTAGTGACAGGTAATGGAGTTGAGCATTTTGTTAATTAATATAGTTGCAACTAAATTTCTGACTATGATACCCTAGTTTGGCCTCTTAGGTGACTACAGAGAACAGTTCGCTTGTTTAACCCTCTTTTTAGTTCCCCAAGACTTGTGAATAATACTTGCACATTGAGATCTCCTGATTTTAATCACATGGAAAATAAGTAAAGGGTGGATTCATTTTTACTCCTAACTTACAAGACTCTTTTATTTCATAGAACCAAAAGTAAATTTGTCTTCTCTACTTACTTTCACCTGAAAATTGTATTTCAAAATTATATTTTAAACTGTATGTTCACTAAAGACTATTTTGTTTAATGGATGAGAGATGACGTCTGTGGGTTTTACTTTGACATGGGGAAGAGGAGTATTTGACAAATATCAGTGAAGGTAGGAGATCAGCTTCCGATTTCCATTATCCATTTTTGTATTTTTGAAGTTTTTGTTGTCAATATTACCATGACTAAAGAAAAGCGTTTAATAGTAGTAAAAACTTTGTGAAAGAGCTTTTAAAAAAAAAACTAAAAGTTTTACAGCTTCAGCTACTGGTGGCATTTGTGAGGAGAACCTTTCTTCCAAATAAATGGCAAAATGCTGGAGTGAGATAATCTCCTTAAGATCTACAGCCACTGGGAATTCAGAGGAGTCACAGATGTAGCATTTAGGTGATGGAAAGGTTCCCTAATTAGAGAAACAAAAGTTACATGCACACACCCAACAGTTTTCCCTTTGCTGTCTTCTGGAGAAGACATATAAAAGAAAACGGCTAACCTCTACTAACTCATGTGAATCTGTCCATGAAGAAAATGCAAACCCATGTTAAGCCTCATTGGATGACTGATACACCAGGCTACAGAGGGAAGAATAATATCTTGTTAATCAGTGCAAAGAATTTCATAAAAAAAAATGTAGGATGTACAAATATCCTTTGCTGAAAAGGTTCGTTAAACTTGATGTACGCAAAAGCCAATGTATTCTAAGCTCATCCTTTAAATAAACATAAGTAATTGCAATCTAATTTTCTGACTGTCTGAATTTCATGCTATTAGCTATTTATGTCACAAGAGTAATGAAGGTGGGTTGGAAGAATTTCTTAAACTGAAAACTTGGGAGCCCAGTTGTGTTTTTAACTGGCTTTTCCAATGGAAGGACATTTGAGGAACATTCCATGTTGCGCATACATTTGTGTCTTTTTCCAGCAAGTTTTTACTGAAAAGTCTAGCTGTCAGTTGGCTATTGTAATACCAACTGCAATGTCAAATGAATTTGACAGAGGACTAGAGATCTCAGAAGCATAAAGTTTAGAGCCAAAAGTAAGAAGCAGAAAGGAGAAAAAAAAAATATGTTTGGCATGGAGTAAATGGGGAAAAATCCAGTTTTTAAGGAAAAAGAAAGAAATGTTGCTTGATATCTTTGGCCCTTCTGGAGTAGCAGATCACAACCATAATTCCACACCTTTCTAACTTTTGGTATCTGAATTTTAAACCTACATAATTATACTTACAGAAATGTAATATCCTTGTATCTTATTTTCACTCCCCCCTCTATAATGCACATGGTGTATTAATAAATTTTTAACCTGCTTTATAATTTGTATTGAGGCATGTTTTAAGGGTCAGAGTTTATCTTTAGATTCAATAAATCTATTTCTACTTTTTTACAAAAATATTTTATTTCTGAAGTTTATTGACTTTTCTGTACCAAGTAATTTTATTAATGTTTTTAATGGAAAGACATACAGGACACTCTAACAATATGCATTTTGTTGGTTTTGTTTTGTTAATTCTCAGAAAACAGCAAATCATTTTTCATACCTGAAAATGTTTAGTCCTAATAAGTGATTAATATTGCTACAGACAAAAGTTCCCTAGTGTCGTGAGTTCAGCAGTATCAGTCATTTTTCTCCTTCTTAGTAGCTGCTGCAGCACTGTGTTTTGATTTTCAGCCTGGGAACAGAGCTGATAACAGAAATGTTTTAGTCTGACCAAGGACTTTCTGAGCCTCATGCTCTGCCAGGGAGGAGGAAAAGCTGGGAGGAAGCAGAGACAGGACACCTGACCCAAACTAACCAAAGAGTTATTCCATACCACAGTACGTCATGCAGGATGTAACTGAGAGTTACCCGGAAGGGCTAGTTCACTGCAGGGTTGGAGGAGGAATCGGCCGGTGCTTGGTTGGTGGGGTTGGGCGAGTTATTGGTCGGCTGATGCTGAGATGTTGTATTTTCTTCCCTTGTTATTCCCTTTATCATTATTATTATTGGTGGTAGCAGTAGTGGTTTGTGTTATACCTTAGTTACTAAACTGTTCTTATCTCAACCCGTGGGAGTTGCATTCTTTTGATTCTCCTTCCCATCCCTCCAGGAGCAGCGGCAGGGCAAGAAGGGGGGGGCGTGAGTGAACGATCTGTGTGGTTGGGTTTAAACCACAACACCTAGGAACAACCATACGTCTGGTAGCAATGGGAAAATGCAACTATGCATATCTAATTCCAGTTATAAGAGGATTTCTGTGCTCAGCAGAGTGGGGGCCCCAAGAAACTCTATTCTATTTCCTCCCCAAGACTTATATGATTAAGTCTATGTCAATTCTTGCATACATTTGCGAAATACTTTTTTTAAAGATAGCCAGTAGTGAGAACTTAATAATGCCAGCAGATATTCTAGTTTGCTATTAATTTCATGATCACTAATGTACCACTTGATTCTTTTTTCCTGCTGCATGACTTTTGGTCCTTTTGTCTGTGGAGGCAGAAAACTAATTTTTCCTTTCTCTTTGAAGTAGCCTCCACAAGCACTCACAAATATGCTCATACATAAATATACATAACTGTATATTAAATACATATATATAAAGCACATATATACTTCCCTCCGTCCTTCTTCCTTTACTTCCTAAGCCATACTCCTGGCTTAAGGTAACCCAGGTCGTTCAATATTTCTTTTCAAATTAGTCATGATTTTTAGATTTGTGATCATTTTTGTTTGTCTCCTCTGGCCAACATTTTGTTTGGAATGAACACCCAGTACTCTGCCAAGTATTCCAGCTGGAGTCTTGCCAGCTCTAAACAGTATTGTTTTGTACTTTTACTTGCTCCTCATATTCAGATATGACATCTACATTTTTTTGCAACAGACTGATACTCTTGGCCCATGCTCAGGTTAAGATCCACTATAGTCTTTTTTTTTTTTTTTTTTTTTTTGTGATTAACTGTTACTTAATGTTATCTCAAGTTTGTTTTATTCTGTATTTGTGCAGTTGATTACCACTGCTTTATTTGCTGTCTATTACATTTCTCTATACAGTTCCTCACTGACTGCTCCTTATTTTTCCCTCTATTCATCAGAACATTCTGAATTCTAGTGCTGTCCTCCAAAGCACTCTTATGCTTGTGTCGCCTGAAAATACATTCAAATAATAAGGAAACCATCGATCATCATTAGGCTGAGGACAAAACCTGCACAACTTCACTCAATAAATTCTTCTGTTTAAAAATGAATTGATAGCTGGTCTTTGAGCAGGGTAACCCAGAAATTTTGGTATAAAATTTTAATTTATTTCCATACAGTGCATGGGCCCCTAGTTTACCCAGGAGTCTAGAACATGGAAAGCATAAAGTCAAAATGGCCAATGGTTCTCTCTTGCTATGGAGGGAGTCTTGTCAGCTGTTCAATTTCTTTCAGTGACCTGTACCAGTGGACTCACACACTTGCAGATGTCTCACCTGTCTCTGAAGTCTCTAACCTCCTCTTTCTGTATCTTAGGAAATTCTGTATCTATTTCCCAGCTACTTAAATTAACTGAGCTGCCAGGTCATTGCTGAACTTTTCTCGTTAAGCACTTCAGCCTACTGAGATTCATATCTCAATCACTGCCAGGATGGGGAGGGAGGGGAGCACCACTGGGGACACAAGTCACCCAAAGTCACATGGCAACAGTGAATTGCATGTGGCAAGGCTGAAAATGCTTAATTCTTCCTTGTTAATTTTAGGAAAAGACTGAGAGACCCTAAAAATGTGTGTTGCATGGACTAGATAATGCATCCATGTGGCCTGAATAGTACAAACAAATTCTCAAGAAGATGAGAATCCATATACAAAGCATTTTAAAATTATGGTGGATGCAGTAACATTGAGTGTGCGTGCATCCCAAAACAATTTATCAGAGATGTGAACTCCCTTCTTTCTATTTAGTTCATTGGAACATCAACCTTGAAGCCCAGGGGTGGCATATCGCTGTTGACATTTATTATTTAGTCACTGTCCATGGAATGAGGGCAAAAAATGAGATTTAAGCCACCTTACCTTTTAACCTACCGATGCAAAATGTGAAAAAGTGCAGAGGAAATTATAAGAGAGTAAAAAACACAGAAGCAAAGAATAAAACCAGCAGTGGACAGAGAGTAACAAATGATGACAAGAAAGCATTTGGACAGTTAAATAAAAGCCTGTCTGGGATTTGTATACCAACTTCCTACCGACATCGGTGGGTGTTGTGGTCCCTGTGCTGCGGACTATATGTAGTCCTGAATTTATGCCTCCTGCTACAGGTAATCATATTTTGATGTTGCCAAAGCCAATCAGCATGTGAAAGTTGTGAGCCAGTTAGGTAACAAAACAAGAGAAGCCGATTTTAAACCTAAGGTGTTTAAAACCAAATGGCCATTCTCCTTACTTGCTGCTTTTATAGCTTGTGGGGTCACCTGGGTTGTGTTCACAGGCTGCTCTCTGAGTGGTTTCTGGCTGAAGCTTAAATTCCCGCATGGACACTTGACTCCAGAAGGGGGAGCTTCAGCAGGCACAATTACAGTAAAGTCAATTTACAATGAAATATTTAAATTGCTCCTCTCTCACAAATAGATTTGATACTTTAGGTCAACGTTGAGGCAGAATTTTATCTGATCAGAAAATAAGTAACTCTCTGACTCTTTCCTGTCACCAAGCAGTATCACTAATAATAGTAATTATTTAAAAAATAATACAAGTAAATATAATCTTAAATCTTCTTGAAAACAAATGTATTTAAACGTAGGCACATGTTTAAGGAACTTATGTCTAAAACTGTAGCATCCTGCATTGTTCTAATAGCTTTCAATGTGAATTTCTGAGAATAAAGAACAGTCTGCTTTCCATTCAGGCTAGGTAAAGAAAAAATACTTGTCTTTTTGTTTATTGACAGCTTAAATAATGAATAGTGACTACAAGCTTAGGTAGCTACCAGGGCATTTTATTAATTTGAGTTTGTTGAGAGGCCAGCATATATACACAGTTGTTAGGAACAAACTAACCTGCAGGCATATTCATGTGTTTTTATGTGCACAAGTTTGTTAAATCTGAAAGAAAACAGAAAAGAGCTTGAAGACAGAAGGTGGTAAAGATGATATAATTAAACCTTCGTCGAAATCCAGTAATAGGTTTTGGGGGACAAAGTGCTGATTAAGACTACAGGAGTCAAGAAAAAGAATGGTGAATCACATGTGTCAAGACCAAAACATTTTGAGTTCCTACATCTCCACCTTAGGGTAGAGATTGTCCTATAGCTTTCAGAGTAACAAGACAACTGAAGTATGCAGAGCTCTGCTCTTAGATGCTTTGCACAAATCATCTAACTTCTTTGGAGAGCTTGAAATGCTGGCAATCGATAACTGCAGAACTATCTCACTCTCAAGCAATGACAGCAATGCAGCATGTTCTCAATATGTCCCTCTCAATTTGGATGCTGGAATCATTCGAATATTTGTTACCTAAGTCAAGAGAATTTTGAAAACTATATTCTAGAGATATTTAGAAGACAAAAAGTCCAGACATTGTTTTATCCCAAATTTTATCTTTCCTGACTACCTGTTCATTACAGCTTAATAGCTAGTATTTTAGTTATCGAATACAGTTGGGCATTTTCAAGGGTTCAGCATCAAGGCTTCCAGCTCCTTTTTTAACATAGTTAAACAGAGGCAAAATGATAAAAAATTGTTTACACAGTATATTTAGAAGAAGATCATAATGTCAGACACATTGTGTCCAGGTACAGGGATTTCAGTCTTTTAAAATTTTGATGGACTATAATACCCAGAAAGTATTCACTTACAAACTTGGGCACTCATACAAATTATGTTATATGCAATCAGTGAATCTACAACTCTTTCAAGCAAAAGTTACTGGCTGGGCTTAAACCATGACATCCATTTTTATAGGTATTGACGATTGGCAATATGTCAGAGTAGCATTTTCCAAGATACTACTTTAAATCATACCAGATCAGTTTGGGATATATTATAAAAAATTAGAAAATTTATAACTAAGTAAAGTAGAATAAAAAAAAATAAAAATCATGGCTTAAATGACTGGAAAAGTCTTTTCTAAACTATATAGGGTATAGTCACTTCCTCTGGAAAAGATGATACTAGTCAAAAGCAAACATAAAATTGTTTTGTTTTCAGATGTCTTTCTATCCTTGTTGTACCTACTTACTATTTGTTCAATGTAAAGCCCATTAAAGTAGGCATTATTCTTTCTGTTGGTTTGAATGCAACTGTAAGGTGGGAGGCATCAGGAGTGTGCTCAGCAGGCTGAGGGAGGTGATACTTCCCCTCTGCTCTGCTCTCATGAGACCCCATCTGGAGTACTGCATTCGGCTCCAGGGACCCCAAAAAAGGAGGACATGGAGCTGCTGGAGCAAGTCCAAAGGAGGGCTACAAAGATGTTCAGAGGGGTGGAACTCCTCTCCTAAGAAGACAGGCTGAGAAAGCTGAGCTTGTTCATCCTGGAGAAGGCTCTGGGGAAACATTACAGCAGCCTTCCAGTATCAAAAGGGGGCCTCCAAGAAAGCTGAAGAGGGACTTTTTACAAGGGTATATAATGATAGGACAAGGGGAAATGGCTCTCAGCTGACAGAGGAGAGATTTATATTCAACATTAGGAAAAAATTCTTCACTATGAGGGTGATGAGACACTGGCACAGGCTGCCCAGAGAAGTTGTGTCTGCCCCATCCCTGAAAGTGTTCAAGGCCAGACAGAATGGGACATTGAGCAACCTGGTCTAGTGGAAGGTGTCCCTGCCCGTGGCAGGGGGTTTGGAACTGGATGATCTTTAGGATACCTTCCAACCCAAATCATTCTATGTTTCTATGAATGGACTTTAGAACAGAGTTGTCTTTCTTCTAATGTATAATTTCACCTCCATTTTATTTGCTGTTATGATACAAAATGTATCCTTAGCTTTCTGCTTTAGTTTCCAGATTCTTGATACTTTTTGCATTACAAATTCAAGTCTCTGGGCAATACATTTAGTTATTTTTTTGTGGATTACTTAGATATATTCATTATCCCTTAGGGTTCACAGTTTGCACATTTTATATTCACCTGCATATTAAAAGGCCATTAATATTATTTATTTGCTCCAAGTGAAAGCAGTAGCTTATATCTGGCTTTCAGAAAGGCACCTGTCCTGGGTTCAGCAGTAGCAGTCATTTTTTCTCCTTCTTAGTAGCTGGTGCAGTGCTGTGTTTTTGACTTTCGGCCTGGGAACAGCGCTGATAACGCTGATGTTTTTAGTTACTGCTCAAATGTTTGGTCTGGCCAAGGGCTTTGTGAGTCTCATGCTCTGCCAGGGAGGAGGGGAAACCGGGAGGAAGCAGAGACAAGACACGTGACCCAAACTAGCCAAAGAGGTATTCCATACCACAGCACGTCATGCCCAGGATGTAGAACTGGGAGCCGTTACCCAGAAAGGCTGGTTCACTGCCAGGGTCGGGCTGGGTATTATCTGTTGGCGGGTGGTATTGTATTCTTTTTCCTTGTTATTTCCTTTATCATTATTATTATTGGTGGTAGCAGTAGTGGTTTGTGTTATACCTTAGTTACTGGGCTGTTCTTATCTCAACCCGTGGGAGTGACATTCTTTTGATTCTCCTCTCCATCCCTCTGGGAACGGGGTGGGAGGAAGAAAAGGGAGGGGGGAGTAGACTACGTCATTCTGATTTACGGCCTGGGCTTAAACCACGACACACACATTCAAAGACATCAGAGAATGCAGAAGCTGTGACTTCCCCTGCCATTTTTTTTTCTCTTAGTGCAACATAGGCACTGTTATATCCTGCCTACCTTCTTCACCTCACTCTAAGCGTAAAAAAGATACTGGAGCTGGAGTTGAATGAGTGATCCAAAGATCAACCTAAGAAACATGGTTTAGGTGTGCGTCACAATTTCAGAGTTCCTCAGATTCAGGTATATCCCCAGGTCTTTCACAGCGCTGATCTATAATAGTAGACACGTATCATGAATGTTTAGACAAGGAGTCTATAAAAATTTTCAATGCTTTTGCTTAATACATGCACAGCAACTCAAATTGCTAATGAACAGCTTCCAGTATTTCATATGTAGTCTTTTGAATTAAGTCTAATCAAGATAATCTAGGTAATCGTCATTCAAAGCTTATTGTACAACTTGTTTTACAGAAAACATGTTGAAATAAAAGCAACATAAAGAATTCAAAATATGACATAATTTTCACTTCCACCATACCCTGTATCTCAAAACCTTGCATCAATTGCCTTACATTGAAAAAAAAAATCTCTGCTGACTGAAAAGTGCTCATAAAGTCTTTGAAATGGAAATTATGTTTTCAGGAAGGACAGTTTAGGTTAAAAAGCACAAAACTGGGCAATAAATAACAGCAGAAAACTGAACAGAGGTGGAACACTGAGGGTCTTAGACATATGTGAAGACAGTGGAAAGTGGACATAAAGCCTATCACATGAAAATGTCAACCTTTTACAGTCACTTTACATTTTCTCTGCACTGTTGCAAATAATTGATTTAGTACAGGACAACAGAGAGTTGAACCTATATTATATGACCATCTGGAAAATAGCCCTGAAAATTGGTTGGACTTAATTCACCATCCCTAGTTCTAATTTTTTTCATATTTGCCTAAACAGTTAAAAAGTCTTTTAGAGAATGACTTCACTTTCAGTTATATAGACAATTTCAGTACAGATGATATACACTTTAATATTTCTGGAGCTAAACATTTTTTATCTTTGTTTTGAGAATACTTTTTTGTATGGTGTAAAAAAAACCCCACATTGCAACTAAAAGCTGTTGGACGATGATGAGTACACATCTTCTTGCTTTCCTATCTTTCTATCAACTGTAAGTGCCTCTGATTGATCATTACTAACCTCTTTTAGACTTCTCTTTCTCACAAACACATAAAGTCACACACACATGAAAGGTAATTTCCTGTTTGGAAGCCTTGCTAAGCTTTTCTTTTTTTTTTTTTTTCTTTTCTTTTTCTTTCCTCTGAAACCTTCCAAATTTGATCAGCAGTGAGAGTAAAGGAAAATACTTAGGTAGAAGTGCTGTGCTTTAAATAGACATTAATGAATAATGGAACAAGGAATTGATATACATTATATACATTCTTAACTGTTCTGTCTGACTGAGGAACTGATGAAGAGTTATGCTGAGTTTTAGGTATATTTTTCCATTATTATAAACTGTTGGAGGACCAAAACCCACTCTTTCAGTTACTAGCAACAATTCAGGTTATTCATTTGGTAGCTAATGACTCTGGAAATCAGGGAGTCCTATCCATTCTGGGTAGTTCAGTGTGAAAAGGTGACAAGAAATGTAGAGAAATGTTGAGATAGTAATCACCCAGTGATGTTCCAGGCTTCATAATACCATGTGAAAATACCTGTAGCACAAGGATCAGGACTGAATATCACCAGCTTGCTTGATTTCTATGTTCCTGAATATATTGACAGCAGAGCATACAGTCAGTTGTATGCAGCTCACCAGTTCCCATAATATTTCCCTTAAAGAATTTCCGGAAGACAGCATGGAGACACTGGGACACTTTCATGGCTTGCTGCTAGTGTGCCACTAGACTCATGGAACTACAGAGCAAATTGCTCATGTTGAAATTGTCACACAAAACTTAGCTGAGTCATGATTTAATTTTATCCTTAAAAACTTGAGACTAGTCAGACCACATTTGTTTTCCACTTGATTTTTATTTTGTTATCCACAATGTATTTTAATCTGTAACAATAAAAAGCCAAACTTTAGAACAGAAACAGAACAGTAGTTACCCACAAAGGGAACTCCCCTGACTCTTTTTATTTAAACGTTCTCATTCATTTTTTATGGTCCTCACAGAAGGTATTTGTCTAAATGAAGAAACATGTTCTAGTATGAGAAAGGAATCAAAATGAGGGACATCTGTATTTGCCAGTTTGGGGAATCTACATAAAGTTTGTAAGTCCTTGGGGGAGTATTCATATCACAAAATCATCAGTGCATGTAGAAACTGCTGTAACTGTCAGTATTGTGGCACCTGTATCACAGATAAAGGATGATAAGGAACAGTTAATCATAGCCATCATCCGACAGCATGACCAATATTTGCACTAGGAAAGATGACCATTTTGAACAAATTTATTGGCAAAAAAGAAATTTTCTTGGCAAAAGATGAGCATAGGAGAATGTAGCTAAATGAAATTATAGAAAATTTTTGTAAAAAGTGAAGATGATAGAGCTATACTATGCTATCACAAGACAGTCTGACTGCAAGATAAGCCAAGATAAAACATATCTGTCCTGCAAGGCTGCATAAAAGCTTTAATGACACATAATGCAGTGAAACAGACTCAACATATGGATAAGTAGCAGCCCAGAACTTTGAAGAAAGAGTCAGGGAGGTTTATGTGGAAATTACTATTTTACCTGTGCATTATTTTTTGTTTTAGGTAAAAATACATTGGTTTAGACTCTTGTGTTACATGTGTGTATGAAAAATCTTGGCTGTTGTATGCCCTTGGGTATTCAGATGGAGTACTCACAAAGATTCAGTTCTAGAAAAGGTTTGTTTAGTGCGTTTGGAGGTCTGGGGAAAGAAGAATACACTATGCTAGGCAGTGGTGTCTTGGATGGTTAGATCACAGCTCCATTTCTACACAAGTTTCAGAGACAAGCTGTTCACAGAATGAATATTGTAGGGGACAGGAGAACTTGTACAGACCAAGGGAAATACAGAATCACCTGAGACACAGTAAAGGGGTAGTCGTACATACAATCTTGATGAATTACAGATACAGAATCACCTGAGACACAGTAAAGGGGTAGTCGTACATACAATCTTGATGAATTACAGATTTTGTCCTGGCTGTGCATGGAAGGGTGTATCTCACTAGTAGTTCTCAATTAAAAAAAAAAAAAAAAAAAGGCAGAGAAATTGGATTGGGAGAAATAGACAAAGATTTTGACGGCACTTGGTGGTACTTGAGGGACATGGTGTGGTGAGATATGGAGTGAGACACAGATATTTCAGTGTACTGTGTCGCACTCCATATCATTCCATATTCAGTATATGGAAACTTTACAAAAACTGACTTTTTATTGCACAGAATGCTTACTGGTGGCTTTCTGAGACTGCTTTCCTCTGGATCTCTGGATACTGTATAAAAGACTCAGTGTACTGCTGTCTTACATAACAAATAACAGTATTCACAGCTTTGTCAGTCAGGACTTCACAAATTCCTTGACAAGTTGGAACAACCATATTTTCCTTAGGCATTAAGAAATAATGTCTCATAGTGCCCTCTGAATAACTGGAAATGACGTCCTTCATTCCTGAATGAGGAAGATCTCATGGGGAGACCTTTGCAACTTTGTAGAGGTCTCTATTAAGTGGGTTGAACTCAGTTGCCTGCAGGAGAGAATTTCCACTCATTCAAAATGTATTGCAGAGCCAGGGTCAATTCTAAACAGCGATGGCCCAGGTCTCCCTAGGAAAAGACGGGAAGAAAGGCCCACTTGAATCAATGGCTACTTCTACATACTTGCTAATGGAACAGCTGTTTATTACTTAGTACCAAGACACCATCCCCGCCACTTAATCTTGACCACTTACAGAGCTGAATTACCCAGAACTGTGTCCAGCAGCCCTTTGGCCCGTGTCAGGTATCACTCTTCCAGGCGATGCTTGGACATGGTATGGGAATTAAGACAACCCACTAACTGCTCCAGTAGGGAGATTGGAAGCAGCTACAGGTGGAGTGCAGAAGAATTTAACAGTATGGACACAGGACATTTTATGTTAGCTAACATCAGTGCTAAAGAATGTTCCTGGGCATGTCTAACTTTTTACCCTGTTACATACTCCCTCATAACTAACTTCTTTTTTCCTTTTTTTTTTTTATTTTTATTTTTCTTTCTCTCTTTTTTTTTTTTTTTATTTATTTAATGATACCCTCCACTGAAAAACCACTATCAACCAATGAAACAAAACCTGGGATTTTCCAAATTGACATCATCTAGTGACTTTTGCTTCAGCTGTCTTTTCACTGCTCTTCCAAGAGGCAAAGAAAATAAGACAGGACTTTGCGACACTCATAAAATTGTTATTCTGTAGGGAGAGATGATCAAAACAGACCTGAGCAAAGCAGCCCTTCTGGTTCTCCTCAGAATGTAACTGCAGTGATGCTCATCCTAAAAATGGGCTCTTCATCCATTCCCTCTTACAAAATTTAGAGTATTTGAGCCCTGTAATGAAATACATTTTACATCAGATACACCATCTAAACAATTCCTGAAGCAGAGAGAGATCTCAGCACTTCCAGTCCTAATTAATCTGTAGGTTTCCTCTTGTGGTATGACTCCATCCTATTAAATCTTGCTGCAAAGTGGCACAAGTTCAACAGGGGACATGGAAAGTGTCTATTTATTCCAGAAAATTGTATCCCAGCAGCTAGGGAAAGCTTCTGGGAGGTGGATGCAGTAGATGTGAATTCCATCCAGCTGAAGCAAGAACCAAATCCAGTTCTTTCTCCAAGCCCTTGATGAAAAAGTTTTTGTAGCACAACCAGCTCCTCTGGTGATCTTTTAGAAAAATGTGGATTTTTAGAAGCCTTTATGTAGCTTATGTCCCCAAAGATGACTTTCATGGAGAAAAAAATTCTGGATTCCAGTGGGATGGAGGCAGAAGTGGTGGGCAGTGTTTTACTTTCCTACAGTGTGGAGTTTCAGAGATTTAACAACTTCAGTGTCAAACACGGACATATGACAAACTTGGATGCCATCACTTACAGTGATGTTTAGGAAGAGGAGGATGGGGGAACAGGAAAACATTTGTGAAATGAGCTTGACGTTACTAAAATCCTCCTATGCCCAGTTATTTAATACCTATGAGCCTTTTATTTATATGAGTAGGTTCATGTCAGAGCACTGGCACAGGTGCTGAAAAAATGATCATCGATATTGTTAAAATGCTAGTACACTGTCTGGCACAGTATAACTCTTTTCCAACTAGTCTATTCAGAAATCATTCTCAGGCATACATTGGAAATTAGCACAGAGTGGGAATCATTCCCAGTAGGCACTTTGAATGTTGCTAACTTGTTTTTGATGGCAAGAGAGCTTAATAGTAAGGATATGCCAGTTGGCTTCAGTGTCAAAGAAAGCCCTAGGCTCTGTTTAGTTTGCTAGTGTAGGAATAACCCTATTGGTTCTAACATCTAAATCTGACCTAAATCTTATTGTATTTTGCAGAGAAGGTGGAAGCTGTTTTGGGATGCTGCCCCTTGTGACTTGGAATTGATCTTGCAAACACCTATTCAGATAAATAATTGAAACTCAAACAGTTCCACTGATGTTAACAAGCTGCCTATAAAGTCAGGACAAACATTTGTGAGTGAGGTTTTGCAGAATCAGCACATGGTGGGACAGGTGCAAAATTGAAACTTAGAATCCTAAACAACAAAACAATCTGTCTCCTTTGGGTTGTTCGTCCATGCATCAACTGATTCCATGGCCTTTCTCCATGTAGTAATATGGACTTCCCTTTATTTGTATTCCCTTAAATAAGCAAATGGTGAAAAACCGGTCCCTTAAAAATTCTGTCTTTGTAAGAATAAACACATTATTCCTCACTGTGCAGTAGTTATCTGAATTACTGTTTCTTTTCATTCTTTCATCCTCAGTGATTTTCTCACATTGCTATTTTCTTTTAAAGAAGTTTCTCCCTTGAAGAAAAGGGAACATTATGTGCTCTCTGTACTAGTCTGAAATATTAAAAGCTAAGAAACAAGGTGTTATTAATTATTTAGAAAAGGAAATTACTGGCTATCATTATTATGCTAAATGCAAATTATGGTTATTACGTTAACGTCAAGAAGCCCCAGTGAGGAAATGGAAGATCAAGTTCCCCATGTAGTTTGAGCTGCACAAATATGAAAGAAAAAGATAGACTTTGAACCTCATTTTGAAAAGAAACAAGCAATAATGGCCAAGTTTAAGAATCAAAGGGCCAAGAAATGGAAGCAATCTCACAGTTCCCTCCTTTCTGCCACCCATGCTCAGTGACATCTGCCACAAGTCTTCATGCATCCCATGCTTTCCACAGACTCCACCATCTCTACCCCTTACACAGCGGTATGGCCTGGTTTACACCTCTCTTCATCTTTTGTTATTTCTGAACAATCCTAAGAGAGATTGCAGCTGTCCTCACACTTCATTTTCTACAACTAGCTCCCATAGAATTCTGATGATGCCTCTGCCATCCATCTCTTGCATTTTCTTCTCAGCAGATTAGAGTACATGTGACTTAATTTCTTTCTTTTGTGGAAATACTAAATAATTGAAATTTCAGCTGGAATGTTGTCCAGCCCAGACTACACCACCACTGGCTGAAGTGGTTTTTTTTTTTTCCCCCCAAATCTTTGAAAAATCCAACGACAGTTCACCGTTATGCCTTGCTGGGTAAGATGTCCCAGTGATGCACTTCTTTTCTGGAGAAGTTAGCTTGTCTCTAATCTGAATGTCCATAGCCACAGTTTGTAACCTTGTTACCACAATGACTTTGGCTCTGTCCGTTTTGTAACTAACGTTCAAACTGTTGTATGTTGCTGTTAGATCACCCCTAGTCTGTCTCTTAACCAGACTAATGAAGCATAGGTCCCTCAGCCCACTCTTGAGGAGTGGTGTGTGAACAGCTTGGCAGCCTCCTGTTGGCATTCACCATATCTCTCACGGGCTGGGAGGCCTCAAACCAATTTTTTCAACCCCTCTACCCTCCCCCTTTGCCCTCTTTCTCATTTTTTAAACCTGCCTTTTTTTTTCTACTTTGTTACAGTGTATCCTTTTTACAGTGAACCCCATGATATTTTCTCACTTCTTGGTCTACTTTACTTTACACATAGTTCCTAATGCTGTTCCCTTCACTCTCATTAATAACAATTCAAACCAAATCAGAAAAATACTCAAACACACCCTTGCATTTGCTTCGTCCTTCTTTTCCATTTTCCTCGTGTTTGTTTTTTGTTTTTTTTTTTTTTTTTTTAATGCAAAGCCAATTTATTTTCTTGTTTCCATCAAAAACCTGTTCAGGCATGGCTGCTGTGGGCTGCAGTCTATAAAAGCCCTATTACCTTTTTCATTCCAATGGCAAATACCAGAACCAACATTCCAATCTCATTCCCTCCTCTGCCTGCTCTCAGGAGTCATCCATCTTCAACATTGCTATGGGTTTTTCCTTAAAAATAAATGTCCTCTTTTGCTATGGTGACTCTGTCCTCTTCTGAGTCTCTGTTGCTATGTCCTGTAGAGACTCCTCTTTATCCCTTTTTCTTCTCTCTGTGGATGTTATATATATGTCTGCCCATGCTCCTTCCTCTTCTAAACATGGGTAATCCATGCTAATGCAACCACAATTTTCATTAATTTGCCACTTCTCAGTAGAGAAATCTCTTTCTGTCTAAAGCAAGATTTTGAACTGTTTCTCCAATATTTCCTAATAATTATCTAGTCACCTCATAGAGCACAACACAGCTAAACAGGTATTTTAAGGAAAAGTGAAAGAGCTTTTGCTTTTCCTTCCTAAATCTCCATGCAGATGGAAGTGCCTATGTTTGTAATTTGGCACACCAAACTCAGATATCCTCTCTATGTAATCAGGGATAGGTTACATTTAAATGGTGTGTCTTCCTTTTGTACAGTATCATTAAGATTCATCTTTTCCAATCATCCCTAGTCCCCATAATATAATCCTCTTGGGTGTTATTTGTGCGTCTGTTTTAAAGCACCTATGTACACTGTAGATATCTGCATGTGTGTTCTTTTCTTGGATTTCTTCTTAGTCAGTGTAGAAAAATAGGTACTTATAGAGTGGAATTTTTACTAAAATAGAAATGCAATCAAACTTTTTTTTATATATTTTTCCCCCAAAATTCCTATATCTCTTGACAGACTAGCTCATATGTAAATATTCATGCTGCAGATGTCTAAAATTAGGTAGAAATTACAAATCAATGTCGCCTCCATTTTTCTTTCCCTTTTTAGCATTGTAATTTCTTTCCTTTCGATCCTACCAAAGGCAAACTATCCCTACCGTTGTGTTTTAGCCCCAGCTGACAACTAAACACCACCCAGCTGCTTGCTTACTCCCTGACCTCAGTGGAGTGAAGGAGAGAATCAGGAGGTAAAAGTGAGAAACTCATGGGTTGAAATAAAGACAATTTAATTGGACAGAAGAGGAAGAACATAATAATAATTATAATAATAATTATAAAATAATGGAAATATACAAAACAAGTGATGCACAATGCAGTTCTTCATCACTCACTGGTGCTCAGCTACTTCCTGAGCAGTAGTCCCTTGCCAGCTTTTCTCCCAGTTTATATACTGAGCAAAATGTCACTTGGTATGGAATATCCCTTCGGCCTGTTTAGGTCAGCCATCCTGTGTGTGTCCTCTCCCAGTTTTTGTGTGCCCCTTCAGTTTTCTTGCTGGCAGGGCATGAGAAGCTAAAAAGTCATTTTTATGGTGCTTTAATGGGAGAAAAGACTATTAATGTTCAGTAAGTATACCCATATATGTTACTCTGTTCTCTCAGGGTAAGAAGGATGAGCCTGTATTTTAGACTGAATTTTACACCCATCTCTATGGGGAATGGCAAGCTATTTACAATAATTCAGAAGCATTCCTACCGGATAGTGCATTAAATACTTTAAATCTATTTTGTTCTATTCTTTAATCTGTATTATGAATAGTTCCATTCCTAATAGATACTACTGATTAAAAAGGTATGCATGTAGTGTTATTGTCTTGATCATCAATAGTCAGGAAGATATTTATCCTAATCTAATATTTTTCTTTTTGCTTTATTTGCATAATCTTCAGACTTATACATAAACAAAGAAACTTTTCTGTTGAGTTTATATAACTTAGGATGCAGAAAACTGACATTTTATTAAGTTCAGATTCACCTCATAGAACTCAGCCATAAATTTGCAGCAACTGAGCATAGCAGAAAGAACATCACAAGCTAGCCTAGAGAGCCATTGCACATATTTAGTATGCATTTACTTCCATAAATGTAAGTGCTGAGCAGCTGATCTCATTAAAATTTTGTCATATTACACTTAGGATCTCGATTTGCATTTTTTTTCTGAAAGCTGAAGTATCAGTTTTTGAAGTACTATTTTAAGCATTTTCTGCAGAGTGACAGATACAGATTTTCATTAGGATCATAGCAAGCTGTTGCCTAAAATTTCAGCTCTAGAGAACAAGTTCCACTAGAGCTACATAAAAAAAAAAAAAAAAGTTAAATTACTATCAATCAGGATTGTGGAGTCAGGGAAACAAAAAAAGCATATTCAGAGTTATGACCCCTTGAGGTGTAGTTCTTTGAGGAAAAAAAAAAAGGTAAAAAAAAAAAAATCCAGTTGACAAACAATTAGATTACATGGGAAAAAAAATCAGGAAATATTTCATCTTGTTTTGATGTGATTGTATGTTTATGGAAAAAATCATCTAGGTAGGACAAAAAAAGAATCACCTGAAATACTAGTGAGTGCATGCTTTGCTCTACTTTCTAAACTTGTAAAACCCTGTTTTTCACTCAATGATATGACTTTTTATTCCTGACCACATTCATACATTCTCATTAGTCTCATGATCCAGGTTCATAGCTCTGTCTCAAGGGAGACCTTCACTCATGCTTTCTATGCCCTCTGTTTTCTAATGGGGAAATGAACATAATTGATAGCTGTGTTTAGTTCCCTTTGAAGCTCTTGAGTACAGAACCTAGTGGAAAAAAAGACAAAAAAAGAAGTGGTTTGTACATTTATGGGGGAAAGGAGACTGCAGAAGGACAAAAGAGTAAGGAAAGCTGGAAGATGAAGGAAAAATAGAAGAAAATCATGAGGGAGCTGCAGCTGAAGATAAAATGCAATATAGTATCAGATTGCAAGAACAGACAGAAGTATGAGTGAATTCTGAAAGTTGCTTCCTCCAGAGATCTTGTGTCACAGATGCTGCTGCTATTGAAAAACAGAACTTAAACATCCATCAAAAGCCTGCTGTTGTCCTGGTGGGAAAATAAATAGTTCAACATATTGCTCATCTAAACCAAAGTTACCCCGTAAAGGCTTAGAAGGTTGTGAAACTTGGGACCCATGAAGGCTTCTCTCTATTCTCTCACTCTCCCACTTGTCTGCCTCTCTCCTTCTTTCCCTGTCTTTCTGTATATTTTCTAATTATAAGCAATACATATACACTAATTATAGTATATATATGTATATATGAATAGGTATAGGTATGTAAAAAAATGTGTATGTGTGTGTGTGTGCCTATACGCACTTATGTTTCTATGTACTTAAGTAGAAAACGTATGTGTATTCTTAAGCCCAACTGAAGGCAAGAGAAATCATATTTAGGAGCTGGATGAATTCTAAAGTGAGAGTGCATGCAACAATTTCATGTATGTATGCACACTTAAACACATTGTACATTCAAAGTTTTAATGCTCAAATGCAAAGTATAGATCAATGTTATAATTTATTGAAGATATCTATCAGAATTGGACATACTTCCAGAAGGAAAAAAATAAATCAAGTAATCTTGAAAGGTTTGGAATTCAAGTTGTATCCATACCCACTGTATCAACCAGTGTAGCTATTCAGCATCATTTTTAAAATGTGATCGGATGTGAAATCAGCTATTTTCCTCTGTCTTTTTTCTAGTGGGAAACAAAAGATTTAGACAGGTGTTGGATGGCATTGCTTGGAAACATTGCAGATCTAAGGTTCGTTCATCTAAATCTTTGGAAATCTCTAGCCTGGACAGGACTGAGAAGTCTAAGGTTCTTCCCACTTGTAAAATTATTCTTTTAAATTAACCTGCTGAGTATGGCATGAAAAAATGAATCAAAGCTCAGTTCCCACTTTAACGTTACTGCTGCTGGATTCTGCTTAAATAAATTAATCATTGTCAAAATAGTTAGATTTAAGGCCAAAACTTTATGTCTTAACGTCTGACACTTTATTTGGAAGACCCGATTCTAAACTGGATACAGGTCATATAGAAAATGCTTTCTTACAGTGTTTAGTTGTGCAACTGAAGTAATCAATTTTCTTAACTTAGTTTCTGGATTTATGTAGCTGCTAAAACAGTACGTATCCATCTCATTCTTCTTCTCCCTTTTCTTTACAACATCATGAAATTCTTATATGAGTTATTAATGAGGATTTAGACTTTTGACCTCTGATACTTGGCTGAGGACAAATTTATCAAAGCGGAGCTGTGTTAGAGCCAGTTGGAATCCATTGAGGTGTAAGAATCTATATTCAGTGTCATTAAGTAAAAGTCATAAAAAATACCGTTCTTTGTGTTTCTGTTCTTACAAAACTGTTAAAAATTTGTCTGTGCTGGCCTGACAAGTGCTGATCATGGGTGGAGCTGCTATCGTTGCAGTCTAGTTCAAAGAAGGTTCTGTAACACAACACAGAAAGGCACAGAAGAGAGACTGCTTCACTCTTTATAATATTCTTTCAGTTTTCCCACAAAAACTGCAAGTGGTACTTAGCCTAGACTCATAATTTTCCACAGACTCATAAAATAAGCTTCATTCTGTTAGAAGTGCTGACAGGAACCTCATGTAGCTTAACAAGGGGAAGTGCAAAGCCTTGTCACTGGGGAGGAATAATGCTATTCAGCATTACATGCTGGGGGTTGACTGGCTGCAAAACAACTTTGCAGGAAAAGACCTGTGATTTAGGTGGTCAGCAAGTTGCACATGAGCTTCAACAGCGTACCACTGTGGGGAAGCAGGCCAGTGACATCCTGTGATGTAGGAGAAGGAGCAGGTCAAGAGAAGTCAATCTTCTCTCCTAACCTCGTGCTGGTTGGACACAACTGGATTGACAGGTCTAAGAGAGAGAGAGGTCTAAGAGACCTAAGATTGATAGTATAAGAGCCAAGGGTATATTGGAGGGAGTCCATCAGAAGACCACAAGGATGGCTATGAGAAGACATGCAAAGAGGGGTGAGATATTTGGGACTATCTCCCTGAAAAGGAGGCTCAGGAGAGAACTTAGCAATATGTTTACATGCCTAATTTGGCAGAAGTAAAGAAAATTAACACAGTCTTGGGTAACCTGCCCTGGCTGAACCTGCTCTGAGAAGGGGATTTGAAGTACGTAATCTCCAAAAATCCCTTCAGAAATGGCGGAAATGGTATTTCAACCATTCTGTGATCCTGTCACACGATGCAATAGATGATCATCATCTGTTCAGCAAATCCTGCTAGAAGCCATCTCTGCACCCATCCTATGGTATGACAGTGCCATCACTGAAGGCTCTGAACTCTTCCCTCTCTTTTCATCCCCTCCCAGCCGCAGAGAGGGCATTGCAGTGAATAGTGCTTGCCAGTGACTTCCAGAGGCTAATGAAAAGCTTAACAGCATACCAAGAGGGTCAGTATCTTATCACAGCCTTTTATTTACACCTCAGTAGCATCAGAGGCTAGCTGCCTAGAGGGGAAAACCAGCCATGCTCTGAATACAATCTCTCCCACAGTTAGGGGTAACCCTCCCACCAGGCAGGTGTAGTGAGCCACATTGTTCCTGAGACAATGCAACCCTCATAATTTTCTATGTTGCTGGGTGAATAGAGGCATAATAGATAGATAAGCACAGATGTACAGAGGTACAGATGTATTCCTCTACAGGTATACAAAAGTGAGTATTACATGGTACAGTAATTTATGTGTTTATAATTATAGACATTTTTCCATCTTTGATTAAGGTAATTTTAACAGACTGTCACAGCAGTTTCAGATGAGTTCTAACACTCCACTTCTATAATTTTGTGAAGAAACAATCCAAGGCTTTAGAACTGGGATATCTAGAAGTGACTTTTCTCTTGTCCTCATTAGGTAGCTGGAAGGAGATTACAGTATATAGTGTAAATTTAATGTCACCCTGGCAGGAGGTGGCAGGTTAGGAATCCTGTCAGTCACTGATTTACTGCTTAACAGTAGGGAAAGGCTTTAGAATAAACCCCGCAGGAGCATTATAAGCACTTTTTTATTGTCAAGATGTCAGAACACAACACAGGGTAGCCACTAAGCTTAAAAGTGATTTATGAAAAAAAGACCACCTGGAGATTATCTTATTTTTATCATTTTAAAAGGACATAAAAAGATCATTTTTGTCATATCTTTTTCCTGGTCAGTACACAAATCCATAGAGGAGCAATTTACTCATAAAAAGGCCATTGATGTTATGAAATTGTTCTAGTTTCTGATGTTGCATGTCATTTATTGCTCTTACTTAGAATGAACTGTGGTACATTTTCCTAAGTTACTGTCTCTTCTCTCTCACCAGATTTTTAATTTCCACATTCAAAAAGCTGAATTTTCCCCAAGCTGCAGGAAGAATTCAGAATCCGCTAAATATTTTAGTGTTGAGAGATGGAGACCTGTAAGGAAGAGTATTGTTAAAGACTGTGGCATTTTATACTAATTTTCCATCGGCGGTTATGGCTCCAGAAAACTATAATTTAAGACATTCTACAATCCTAATACCAATCATATGAAATAATAGCAGTTGATATATAGAACCAAAAATAAAAATAACCTTTGTAAAGAATAAAAGCTTGTAGTAGAAGTTATAAATTGAAAACTTTGGTGTGACTGGATTAATGAAAAAAATTCCTCCAGATCCCAGCAAGCTATGTTTAAAGTCAAGGTCAGGACTCAAGCATAAGAGCAACATGAAACAAAGCAGGGTATTATTTTTAGAAATAATAGTACCTTGTCCAGAGTTGCACTTAGAGCTGGTGTAAATACAATAGAGTGCTTACCTGGTTTTCCTCTTCTGATTGTTTTTGGGTTTTGTTTTTGTTTTTGTTTTTTTTGTGTGTGTGTGTGTATTAACTGAAAAGTGCAGCTTTGTTTTGCAGTTACACTGTGTAGCACTTCTCCTATTAGATGGAGCTGGCTCAGATCAACTGAGAAAACATTCTGCAAATATGTACTATGGACAGTCTGACAGAAACTATTTTCATAATCTATAACATTCAGGCTGAACAAAACACCTTTTAAGTTTATGATTTCCATAGAAAAATGTCCTTGGGTTGCATATGGTATAAAACTAGGACTGGCTCAAGCTTCTCAGCCACACAGGCAAAACAGTTTTCCAAAGCCAGAGAGAAGGAAGGAGGGGAGAGAACCTGCTTCTCCCTTGTTCACAGCTGAGGAACTGAAGCGACAGATGGGAGTCAGGTCCGCGAGTCCTGGGTAGTAGAGACTCTGCAGAGCAAAGCTTGCTTTCATTCTGCGCCTGAGAGGCTGGAAGAGACAGGGATCCAGCTGCTGCTTTTCAAATGGGGCAGCATTCCTCCTATTCCCCAAGAAGTACTGATGCCATCTTGGCAGTCACAGAATATGAGTTTTCTAGGGATGAGGCACAATCAGCTGCTGCCTTCAGGATAGTGGGGAAAAAAAAAAGAAAAGAAAAGGGCAATTATCTGTTAATTGAGGAAATATACCTACCTTTTCTGTAATAGTCTGTCAGAATGATTGCTGTATTAGCTCTTGTGTTTCCAGAAGAAATATTTTTTCTTCTGATGTTAGATGGAGGGATTAGACTATTCATCTCCAGTGCATGTGAATAAAACCCCTTCAGAATACAAAAACACAGCATTTTGCTGTTTTTTTTTTTTTTTTTTTTTTTTCTCAGGGCGCTTTCTTCTCAGAAATGTAGATACATAAGACCTGGATATTGCAGGAGCCTAAATGGATTTTTACAACCATACCATAGATACAGAATTTTTCATGTTTGTCTACTCCAAGGCCACATTACGTAATAGGAAATCTGCACTACTCTGTGGGGAAGTCATGTGAAGCATGTACAGGGAAAGACTGTAGCAGCTGCTGCCTGCCCTGCTCCACCTTGGGGGGATGCTGCAATGGCAAACCAGCAGGGCAAAAAGATATGAGTGGGATTGATCTTATGGTCTCTGCCAAAGAACCTTGTAAGGACCTGTTATAACCTGCTAGAACCTGTTATGTTCTAGTTTCTGCTATTACTTTTATTGCCAAGATGGCATTAAAAGTGAATGGAATTAAAAAATTTCCTTATGTGTTTTACTAATTTTTGTCTCTCTATCTTGTATAAAGGACTCTTTTTTCCCCTTCCTCATTATAACCAATATGCAGGCTTTTAAAAGTTTATGGAAGTAAAAGATTGTGATTTTTTTTCTAGTGTAAGAAGTGCTAAGCATAAGGCACTCTGCCTGATCTGCAGCTTGGTTACTATTGTAGCCTGAGGAAAAACTGGGCAAAGACTACTTTTGTAGCAAAGACATCCCATTTTGTCAACTTAGCCTATAGAAACAGGTAATTTTTTTGGATTCATTCTCAGAAGCAGAGTTTGAGACAGAATGGGAAATTGTCCTGACCACTTAAGTTGCTCTTCCAGTTGGAATTATGAATTTGATGAGGGAATGTACCTTGTCTCAGTTTCTCTGTTGAGCAATAGCAGAACCCCTTTTTAGTTTATTCTCTCCCCTTGTGTTTCTGGTCAAAAATGGTTATAGAGCCATTACAGGAGCAGAGGAACATTTTGAGAAGAAATTACTAACATGCAAGTGTTTCTCAGTGCAATACCTGTCCACAATTGATTAAAATTTTACAAAAGCTGATAATTTTCTTGAATTAGTCAAATTTCTAGGGACTTTTTTGACACCCAACTATGTATTAAAGCAAAGTCTAGAAGAAAATAGCCATGAAACTTCAGAAGTGTTGGGAGAAAGAGATTGCCTGCTGGTTAAGAATTTTGTCCGAAGTGGCATACAGCATATTTTCCCTTGTTATTTGTAGCTCCAACGACAGGGAGGTTCCATTTCTATTGCTATCCAGGACCATGGCCAGGGAGTATAGGAGCATTTCTCCCTGAAAGACAATGTGCCACATTCACTGATGCTGTTATCATTCAAAGTGGTTGCAACATAAGCACATATCAAGGTATTCAGAACTGTCTTCTACAGGCTGAGCCAGTGAGAATTTCTAACACCTCAGTTCCAAAATTTAGCAAATCTTGCTGCCTGTTTTGATTGTGATTTTTGGTGACAACCCTGAAGTTCAGAAATGCCTGGATCTGGGAATGCAAAATGAAGACTTTTATCACATCTCAGAGAGTAGTATTATCTTATTTCTGACATGACCATTGTATTTATGGCTTGCAATATAACTTAATTTCAGTAGGGTTTTTTGTTATTTTTTAAAAGTTTTCCCTTGGTATTATGCAACCTCTTCACTGATTACCTGATAATCAACTTATAGATTTTGTTATTTTTAACCAGTCAGTAAAAGCTTTTAATGTGTTATCTGATTAGTTCATTCATTTGTTTTGGTTTTGGGTGATAAGTTAACTACTCTATAAAGAGGTATGTCAGAAACAAGTACACAAATAAGTCTTGATAATCTTAATCAAGTTCTTCTGTTGTTTCATACCTTAGGAAAATAGTAAAGAGAAAAAACATTTTTTCCCTTAATTCTAAAGTGCTTCTGCAAACGATAAATAAAACTGGTGTGGCACCTTGTGTGATTTCACCATGGAATTGAATGAAGACCAAATGCATTCTTAAATCTTCTGAAAAGAATACCTATTTACATATTTTGACACAGAATGAAAACAAACTTGTATAGTTACAAATTTGTGGCATTTTAGATCACTTAGCTTTTACCTACTGTATGACACTATACACAGAATTTCATCTAGCTCTCTGATGCCGTTTAGTGAGTTTAACAATATTGAACTTTTCTACTACAATATGCATATTTAATGTCTATAACTTTTGATATCCAGTCTTTTCTTACCATCCAGCTACTTATTATGATCAAATTATCTCCTCGTCATTTTTTAACTTGTTTGTGAGCAAAAGAAGAGGAACTCTTTCAGTGTTTCACTGTAGACCATTTTTCATTCCTCAAATAATTTTTATTAATTTTGTACCTAACTTGTGTGGGTTTTTCAGTAAGACTGTTT
This sequence comes from Lathamus discolor, assembly GCF_037157495.1. Lineage (NCBI taxonomy): Eukaryota > Metazoa > Chordata > Aves > Psittaciformes > Psittacidae > Lathamus > Lathamus discolor. Next base: position 71,812,582 of record NC_088888.1, on the reverse strand, counting down.
TGTAGAACTAATGTAAATGTCTTAAGGAAGGATATATGCAATTATCCCATAAACTATGACTTTTTTCATTGAGATACTAGTCATTATATACTGTCTGATTAAACCTAACACACAAAAACATCCGTTTGACTCCTGCACAATGACATTTTTGTCTTTCTGATGAAGATTGAATTTTTTCATTACTCTTATTCTCTGTCTCATTTCGGCCCAAGAAGTAAGAAAGTAGTTTTAAGAATCTGTAATTAAGAAAATGTAAAGAGCTTATGTGTGAAGAATTTGTTGCACAACAGCTCTTTAAATGTACTTTCTTAGCATTCTGAATGCTGCTCATAAAGCATTGATAACACATTACTTATTTTTCTGGACATAAATGTATCCACTGCTATGTCATACAATTCTATTTGTAAAATGGTTCTGTTGTAAGAGCAATTTATTGGCTCTTAAAATAACTAAAACTTCATGTTAAAACTTAAAGTTAAAATAACTAAAATAACTAAAACAAGTATGAAATTAAAATAGAACATTAAAGATATCAGCTGCCTTTTTTTTCTGAAAAAGTCAGAAAGTCAGAAGCACAACTAAAAAATTATCTGTTCAAACACTCACATATACCGTTACATTTATTACTACAATGATAGACATATTTATTAACGCTTTCAATTTTTTAATAAAGGAAGTGAGTGAGGTTGAAGAAATAGGAGAAAAGAAGAGGGAAAAATGGGGCATAAAGCATATAAAGCAGTAAAAGGAGGAAATAGCTCTCTGTCACAACTGATACAGGGGTTCCAGAGTGGCAATGGAGACCGCAGAGGTCTTGTTCAGGCTTATTGTATCCTCAGGATTTACTTTGTCAGCTACCTATGTGGAAGGTAAAGCAGTTTTGTTATAAATGTATTTCCATGTGCTAGTCACATCACAATATGTTTTATTCCATAGGATCAAATAGCATGTCCTTAGATATCTTTCCATTTCATATTGGATCCTATACATAGAAGAGGAATCAATGGATATGAGTTGAACTCTATGTAGAAAGAGGATAGAATCAGACACACAGAGAGATCGGGTATTAGAAAAAACTACCTACCTCACCATGCTCCTTTCTGTCAATTCTCAAGTATATCTTTTCTGTGGTTGTCCTGTCTGCTCTGTCTGCTGACCTAGCTTAGCTTTAAATTTTATCATTAAAGCTTTATTATAGCACCAAGTTTTCTCTTATCATTTTCTGTTCCTTAACATGCAATGAGTGTTCATGTTAAAATATGCAATAAGTATGCACCTTCATTGAGCAGGCATAATGCACACTTGCATGTAGAATTTAGAATTTCTCAAATCTATTTCAACTGATAAAGAATTGAGTGATTTTTGTACCGCACCTCTATAGCTAACTAACTGGCAATACAAAGCCGAAACTTTTCTCCAGAAGAGGGAAGAATAAAGGGTCAGCAATAGTTCAAACGCTGTTCCTGTTCCTTGCAGTGTGCTTCAGTTCTTCACATCTGCTGTTTGTGCTCGTTAAGAATTTTCATGTTAAGGTGAAAGGACACAGGGCAGCTTTAGGGAAGGCAGAGAAGGTTGTGGAACAGGGCAGGGACTGCTGCAGGGTTGCTACAGGGCAGCAATTGACCAGCTCCTCCCCACTGCCTCCCCCCCCCACCCCATTTATATACTAAGCATAACAGTCTATGGTATAGAATAGCCCTTTGACTAGTTCAGGTCAGCTGTCCTGTCTCTGCTCCCTCCCTGCTTGTATACCTTCTCACTGGCAGAGCACGAGGCACCTAAAAGTCCTTGACTTAGTTTAAAGCACTATTTAGGAACAACTAAAACATCCACGTGTTTTCAACATTATTTTAAGATTAAATCCAAAACACAGCACTGTACCGGTTACTAAGAAAAAATTAACCCTATCCCAGTTAAAAACAAACAAGCAAACAAAAACCCCAACAAAACAAAACCAAGCAAACAAACAAACAAACAAAAAAAAAAAAAAAAGAAAGATTATCCCAAACAACTATCTCTCCCCCCCCACAAAACCAACCCAGGACACCGTCCAGACATATTTGTTTTTGGCAACTCAACAATTGCAGGTGGTTCTCATTTTATAGATGGAAGGCATCTGAAATCACAGATCAGCAAATGCTAAGAATTATCTACGGAGAAGTGGGACACTGAGGAAAATGGTTCTGCCTAACATGTACATTACATCTTTAGCACAGATAAGCTTTAAGCCATTCACAGAGTAGTGTTTTGTTAACACAAGGACAGCTTCCCTATTTTACCTCATCTGAAAATTTGATTTGTAATTTTTTTGTTGTATTCTAGTTACATTCTCAAGCTAGATCCCTAGGAAGGATCAAAGCTTATTGTGGCAAATTCTGTTTAAAAAGAAAAGTAAAAACGAAAGTGCTGTTCTAGATTTGTGACATCAGACAAATGCCAGAAGGGGACAATGAGGTCCATTAGCCACATGAGGAGCACAAGGAAATTATAAAACAGACAGTGTTGCCTGGTAATCAATAATCTCAACTAATCACATTTGTAACTATATTGGGGGTTGTAAAGCGTTAAGCAATTAATGTATTACATATTTCAAAATGTACTACTTAATTTTAGTGAAAACAGCTCACAATATTTTTTCTTGTCAACATCTTTTATTGAAGATGTTTAGCTGTGAAAGAAAGATCACTTAAAAACATGTTGTTATGGAATCATTAAATCTTTTAAAGCCAGGCAGGGAGAAAAAAAAACACCCTCAGGGACTATTAATGCTTTGGGGACTACTTAATAGCATGTTTCATAATGAAATGCTAAATCAGTATGATTTTGTTTAATCTGCCTTTGTTTGTGGGCTTCTCCCCCACTTCTTGATTTTTCTCTATCGTGCCCATAAACTGGTTATTTTTAAGGAAAACTAACACAAAGGAGCAGACTGGTTAAGTGTGGAGCTCAGCTAAGAGTGTTGAATGACTTGGGAGTCAAATCTTTCATATAAATATGCTTTATCTAAGTGCTTCAAATTCAGAATAAAGTAGCACTTTAAATATTTGAACTGGGGTTTGAGACGTTATGTAGGAAATATGAACACCCAGTTGTACAAAAAATGATTTCTGGTGGTTACACTCTTAGCATGCAAATCTCTTATGCAGATCTGAAAATACCATTCTGACATTCTACAATATTGTAATCATATCTTTTTGTTCTTATCTTTTTAAAACTGTAAAACAACATGTAATTTTTGGAAAAGAAGTTGAAACAATACGATGGTGACCATGTGCAGCAGTGTAACGGTTTTTCAGAGTACCTGAAAGTCCCTTTTAGATGCTACCTTTCTGCTTTCACTTTGTTGTTTCCAGTGAAGATTATGAACAGGTAGAGTGAAGGAAGTGTTGGTAAGGGACTATGAAAGCCATTAAAGGAAAGTCAAGTGAAGTGTTTCAGAAAATATTAGTGATCTGTGATCTAAATCAGCAATGTTCTTTCAGAATAATGTGATTGACAAACTTTCTAGGAAGCTTTCTTTCTTTTCTTTTTTTTTTTTTTTTATTGGAAGCTGTTGTGATCTAGATATTTTCCAAATCTGTTGTTCTTCTCTATCATAATAATCCTTAGAAATATTCTTTCCCACCTAATCTTTCCTTCACCTGCTTCCTGATTGTGGTGGTGTCTGTGGCCATGAATTCCCGATGTTTTTTTGCTTCTAAGCATGAACTTCAGGCTGCTGTGGGCTCTGTCAGGACATCTGTCCACTCCTGCCCCTGTTCCCCTGCCCTACAGATACGTGATGTGTTGTGTCTCCCAGCTTTAGCTCAAGGCGGAGGCTAATGGGTCTTGCCGAGTTCAGGATTCAAAGAAACAGCTTATTATTGAAAGAGGTAGTTGCTGTCAGTTGGCACTGAGTTCAGCGGATGGAAAGCTATGCCGTTCAGCCTCTCAGGAAGGAAAACTTGCTTCTCTCAATATCAATTTCTGGCAGCACTGACTGATTTCAGGTCTCTGGGAGAGTGCCTGCCTTTCAGTGTGCTGAAGTAGTTCTCTGACTGGCCTCTGATAAAGCTTTCTAGGTGGGATTTTCTTGTCTTGATTCTATTTAGAGCACCCAAATAAAGTTATGACCATCTTCAGAGGGGAAAAAAAAACCATCAGGGGCATGCTGGTATCTACTGCTGAGAACTGAGCAGTGGTCAGACCCCTAGACATGGCATACAGGCAGCAACCTGCAGGATAAGGTAAAAGGAGTGCTTACTGCTCAGCAGTAATAGTAAAAGCTTTTTCTGCTTCTCACTTCACCCCACCATTAAGTAGGCTGGGAGTGCACAAGAAGTTCAGAGGGGACATGGTTGACCCCAACTGACCAAAGGGATATCCCAAACCATTTGGTGTCATGCTCAGCATATAAAGCTGGAAGAAGAAGAAAGGAGGGGATGTTCAGAGTTATGGCTTTTGTCTTTCTATGTAATTATAACACTTGATGGAGCCCTGCTTTCCCTGGGATGAGGGAAATTTTCATTCACATACTTATTTCCTTTCCTGATGGTAATTGCTTTAGCTAACTGCAGCATTAATTTTGTTACTGATCACTAATGATTATTTTCAAAGCTAGAAATTTATATTATGTCTAATCCTTGCCAGTCAAGCCTCCATTGAATCAGAAACATCTTTGTTTCTGTCAGTGTTTGTTATTTGCACTCATTTGCTGGAAGCAGAGCACTAAAAGCTTGGGAGAACCCACCTGACAAATATAATTTGCTAAGCTTCTATGCCTTAAGATAGCTTAATTGGGCAGAATACTGCATTTGAAAGAAGTTAAAATTAGGGCAGCAGAATGACCAATAATTAAAAAAAAAGTCTTTGAAAAGATTGCTTTGGCAATTTTAAACCAATTCTGTTGATTACAGAAAGAAAAATAAATTTGTCAAAAGAAAGAAAATTTTCTTGCATTGGGAAAAAAACCCAAAACATCATTAATCTTATCAAGTTCAGTGGATTTTTTTGTTTGTTTTGTGGTTGTTTTTTGTTTTATCTCTGCCTGGTTTGTGTCCTAATTAATAAAATTAATGAGCATAATACTGAAGCAAGCTTTTATTAAATGCTATTATGCAACCTAGATCATGAAATAAGCTTAGTTTGTATGAAACTGGAAAACATTACAACACCTGGCAGTTTACTGTGCATGTATGTATGTGCATACTGCATATAAAACAACTTACCGTCAGGAGTTGTTACTCATTATTGACATTTGATTTCTCCATTGCAAAGTACAGGATATGAGATCTTTGCTCCTTCCCTGATCTCAATGTGCTGTATAAATGGACAAGTTAAGCTTGTAAGAGATAAGCTTGTAAGAGTTAAGCTAATGAAAGCATGGTGAGGACCACTTTAGGGCTGCATTCAATGGACCTTTTAGCTAAAGGAGAGAGAAGGACTTATTAAAACAAGACGAGATGTGCAGGCAGATGTGTATCTAAACCAGTTAGGTTTTCAGATGTGACTAAACTGGGTGTCTCTCTTCTGGAGCAGCCTGGAAAATGGAAGTAGTAAATTGGTGTCATTGACCTTTTCCCAAGGATCTTTCAGGATCTTTGATCTGAACATATAGAAGAATTATACCTTTTTTGTCTTAGGCAGCAGCTATCTTGATAATAATAATCTTCCTCCTCCAATCTTTTCCTTTATTTTGTTTTTAATTTGGACCATATGGAAAAAGCAGGCCTGTGTATCTAGAGGGACTGAATAAACTCATGTTTATGGATAGAAGGATTATACGATTATCATTCAGAAGTATGTTATATCATACCTACGATTAAGTAAGTTGTAATTCTCAAGCATAGATGCATATGTAATGTAAACATTCATACAAATATGTATGATATATATACATTTAATATTCAACACATACCATAATTTAACTACATGGACATAGAAAAGAACTGTATGTGGACATTTAGCAGAAAATCAGACATGTATGTTGTCCCTTTCAGAGCTTTTCTGCAGAGAGGGAAAACTTTACGCTGGATTCCTAAATGGCAATCAAACCACTAAAAATATAAAGTGACTGTGAAAATAAATGCACCGTATATGTTTGGTACATATATAGATATATTCAGCCTTTCACGTTTATGTTTGTGTGTGAATAAATATAGTTATCTATGTATCTAATACATTTATATCTCTGTATCTAAAGCAAAATAGATTAGTGTAAAGGCGATATGTCAACTAATACTCTTAAAAGAGTTTTCAGTGATGCAGATATATATATACACACATACATTTTTATGTCTGTGTGCTTATATTATATACATATGCATATATATACATGCATACATACATTTGTTTATGTAAACTTTTTAGCTTTCCACATATGACTGCTTGGAATGATGCCACTCAAAAACCAAAAATGAACTTCTTTTTGATTTTTTTTCTGTTATTCTATTTTATTGTTCCTTTCCTTTCTCTCCTTTTTTTTTTTTTTCAAAAAGAGGGAATAATTGCATTTTTTTTTCTTTTCTTTTAAAAATATAAGAAAACAAGAGGATTCTGGGTTGAGTTTTATTTGCCCCCTTTTTTTTTGTTTGTTTGTTTTAGTTTTGAATGGACATGGAATCCTTGTATGGCTGAAAAATATACTTTTTTAAAGCTCAATTTTGTCTCCTCTTTTTTTTTTTTAGTCTTTTGTCAACTTGACTTATGGTCAAACAAAAATGACCCTAAAATAATTATATTCAAAATGAGATCAATGAACAGAGCATTCTGAAAATTACCATGCACTTTAAGCTGTTTTCCCCTGCATTTCAAAAATTTTAAAGTTTTTTTTGCAAGTCAAATGATGCAACTGATAGTTCATACTTTCAACCTAGTTTTACTCTATATAAGTCAATGAAATAATTTACAGTGAAATATAGTGATCTGGTTTTGGTTTGTTTTTGGTTTTTTGTTTGGTTTTTTTTTTCATAAAATCATTGCAAATGTATGCAGTTAAATGGTTCCAAACATCAGTTGATTGTCAAAGTAGAGTGGGCTTCAGTCTTGCTTAGGGTAGTTTTTTGCTTGTTTGTTGTTTTTGGTTTTTTTATGAAGCTTTTCATATTCATCCACGTTTCAGTGATCCTTGATATAATTACTATAAGCCATGCAAGTTTGTAGTTGTTTGTTGACCTTGTATGGGAAGTTATTTAAGGTTGGAAGCATTTCTAGTTAATTTATTTTTATCCATTTAGGTTAGCAAAAAAGTGAGTTTCTGACAGATTTTACAATAGCTCATTATCTAGCATAATGTGAGTAATGTAGATAAAAACTCTGGAAAGCTTCTCAATAAAGAAATGTTGAGATTCATAGGCATTAAACAAAAGTCATGTTCTTCATTTATGTCTTTTCTGTAATTAGTTCCTACATTGCATTGGATTGCTTATAAAAATATTTTTATTTTGTTTTGTTTTAATTATGCTCTGTTCAGTAGCTAGCAAGGGTGCTGGAGATCCCTTAGCGAAAAACAGTTTCTTTTAAATTGTGTTCGTGTGTGGAAATGTAGGGTCAAAGATCCAAAATTGTTCCACTTGGACCATATTTCTGCTTCTCGGGGATCTTGTTCTGAGATAACAGTATTTTGCACAGTAATATGTGTGTTATATTGTTCCCATCTCTACTACAAGAGAAGATGTTAAAACTCACTGAAACATTTTGTCACTTAACAGAAAACACAAACTGGGCTTGGTATATGTGAGGGCCAAAGGCAACTGCTATGCATGCAACTGTGCAGGTGGGGCTTTGCCTGTTGCTTACATGTGCATATCACCCTTCAAGACACCCCTAAGCTGAGCAAACCAAAGATACTGCACATTTAGAGGTCGCTTTTTCAGAAATGGCAGTAAAATTGTCTGGTTTATTGTTGGCACTTTTTCATCTCCAGAAATTGCTCTCCTGAAGGAAAACATGATTACAGATGTGTGCAATGTGCAATCCTCACCAAGTACTTCCTCCTGAAAATAGTCATACTGAAGCTCGTGGGAACATTTGCCGCTATTTGCAAGAAGTTAATCACATACATGAGTCTTCAAAGGATTGTGCTGTTAGAGTGACTTGAACTAGCTTTGCCTTTTGCTTTTGTCAGACAATAAATAAAAAAACCTCAAAACCCAAAACAAAACAAAACATGGTAAAAAACTTTAAGTTATTAACATTTAAAAGATTTTCAGCGAGGCCAAATAAATATCAGTTTATGAAACAACATAACTAAAAATAAAAAATAAATCAATTAAAGAAACACCTATGAGAATTTTCAAAGCTAGCAAAATGTTGAATAATGTGTCCACTTCTTGGTTTAGACCACTGGTAGATAGAGCTTGAAGACTACATATCTGGAATTTTTATATTTTTTAATCCTTCAGACAGATTTTCAGATACTGATTCAAAATCTATTGGCAATAGCCTGTGATTAACAAGGAAGTAGTCTGTAGCACTGAAATTTCCAGCCTAGTATTTCCTTAACTTTCCAGCTATTTCTGAATTTATGCAGAAATATATGTTACAGGGCCTGGTCTTGTAGGGAACTTCTGCCATTTCAATATTGACTGCAAGGGCAACCAAGAAGAGCACAAATGATTCAGGATTTTCTGGAGTGTACTGATGACATTTTCCTGACACAGGTGACTGAGGAGCTGACAAAGGGGTGATGTTTTACCAAAACTCCTACATGTAGACAGAGAAGGGCTGGTCAGGGAGGTGAGTGCTGGGGTAAAGCCTGAAAGCTTGGCTGCAGTAATCATGAGACAGCGAAGTTCAGGATCCTGAGAAGAGCAAAACGAATATCAGAATCACGACCCTCCAAGAGAGCAGTCTTTGGCCTCTTCAGAGACCTGCTTGGAAGAATCCTGTGCGACATTGTCCTCAACATAAGAGGTAACCAGGTTACCTGGTTGATTTCACAGATTGCCAGTCTATCCCAATGCGCAAGAGTCAAGAAAAGCTGACAGGAGGCCTGCACGGTTGAAAAAGAAGCTCCTAAAAAGACTTGAACAAGAAAAAAGGAGGAAAACAAGATGTGGAACCAAGAGCAGGTGCTCCAGGAAGAGTTTAGAGATACAGTTTGAGCATGCAGGGGGTGTGGTTAGAAAAGTTAAAGACCGTCTGGAATTATATGTGGCAGGGGGTTTGAAGGGCAGCAAGAAGAACTTCTACAAGTATCTGAGAAGCAAGACTAGGGTAAATGTGGACCCACTGCTAAATGTGACAGGAATTGTGATCAACATCAAGAATTCCATTTGGGGCCATGGTCGATACTGTTCAACACTTTCACTAGTGATCAGGATGATGGGACAGAGTGTACCCTCGACCAATTTGCAAGTGATACAAAACTGGAAGGAGTGGCTAGTATACCAGATGGTTGTGCTGCCATTCAGGGGGACCTCAACATACTGGAGAAATTGGAGAGCAGGAACCTCATGAAGTTCAACTCAGGGAAATAGAAAGTCCTGCACCCATAGAGGGGGAGAATAATCCCATGCACCAGTATGTGGTGAAGGCTGTAAAGCAGCTTTGCAGAAAAAGACCCTAGGGTCCTAATAGACCACAAGGCAAGCATGACACACAACAATATGCCATTATGGTAAAGAGAACTAGTGTATTTCTGGGCTGCATTAGAAAGAGCAATGCCAGCAGGTCAAGAGAACTGATCCTTCCCTGCTAACTCAGCACTGGTGTGGCAACAACTGGAGTTTTAGGTACAGTTCTGGGCTTTCCATTACAAGAAGATATGGACTGACTAGAGCGAATCTAGTGAATGTCCACTAAGATAACACAGGGACTTAAGCATCTTTCACATGAGGAGAGGCTGAGGGAGCTGTGATCCTTTAACATGATGAAGAGTCAGAAGGATCTTATCAATGTGTATAAATACCCGACTGGCAGGAAAGTAAGGGAAATGGACACAAACTCTTCTCAGCTGTGTCCAGGGCAAAAATGCAATCAACCCAAATAAAACTGCCTGCAGCAGTTGTGGAGTCTCCGTCTGTGGAGGTATTTAAAACCATTGATTGAACCATCTTGATTGAACAAGATCTGGGACAGCCAGCTCTAGGTGATTCTGCTTGAGCAGGAGGGTTGGACTAAATGGTTACCAGAGGTCCCTTCACACCTCAACCATTCTGTGATTGTGTGATGATACATATATTTAATTTTCACATTGTTTGGAAGTTTTTTCACATAAATTTGCTCACTACATTTACAGGGAATTCATGAAGATGCATTTACTATCTGTCAAAGTTACAGAAAATCTTTGCATGGTCAGCAATCCAAGAAATGCCAAAGAATTCTATGGCAGTTCATTTTTATGATTTCCTTATCCTCTGGTTGAAGACAATTGATTGCAACTTATGATGGTCCCAGCCACACTTTTTCCACCCAAGAAAGGGATCCAGAAAAGCCTGGCCTTAGAAAAAGCTATAGAAGTAACACTGTGTAATATGAGGATCTGTGTCAGCCTGAATGACTAATAATCACAATTAATGGTCTACAGTGAGTGAATAAATGCATTTGACAGGTTGTCATGGACCCTGACAGCTTCATGACATGGGGGAATCAGCTGTCTTCTGACAGACTTTCTACATATTCCAATCTTCTTTGATTTTCGAGCAGTCCTTACGGCCCTAAGACTGATGTGATACCTATATTGTGGCTTCAGGATGGCCAGAAGACTGAGGAAGGATAATGGAAGAATCTCTATTCAAATACATCATGAACTACTGTTATCACTTGGTCCTACTAGGGAGCTAAGCTCTCTTTCTGAGCAGTGATAACTCAGAAGTATCTTTGGTGTAAGCTCCATATTCCCCTCTTGTTCCCCTGTTTATGTTCAACACCTATGCTTCTTCCTCAAGTCTCCTACTGCTTTCCAAAGCTCTGTTATCACAGGCTGCATGCTATGGAAGTGTTATTGTTTTCCATGCAAAAGTACAGTCCATGCTATTGGTGCGTACTGAAAGTGACACATTGCTGAATGATTTGATCATTAACTATTTTTTCCAGATGACCTCTTCTGATTCAGAGGGAAGAATGGGCAACAGTTTCTTATTGATGAGCTTATAAAACTTAGTTTTTCTTTTTAGTGCTCAGTATATACTTCCTGCACACTTTTTATAAACATTAAATCACTTTTTTGTCTAGCAGTATAATTGTAAGATTTTCAAGATTTATAAAAAGACATTAAAGAGACTTTGAAACAATTCAGACTTGGGTTTTGTTTTTTTTTCAAAGCACTTAGTTTTATGCAATATTTATGTTAAAAACCCTTCCTCTAAATGGCTTCTGTATTAGTAGCATCTACCAGTTCTGAAAATCAGGCCTCATGCATCACCAAGAAAATGTATTTCCATGGAAAAATCAAGGGTAGAGTAAAATTCAGGATAGAAATCAAATTAATTCCTTCCTTTTTCTCATGAGGCCTCCTGTTCTTTGCCTGAAAATCTCTATAACATTCCATAAAATATTTTCTGTCGTATGCAAAGAAAAACACCTAGAAACAAATTTCAATTAAAAAAATGAATCACTAAATTTTCTAATTCATACGCTACAGGTCTCTAAAGTTCATCTAGCTGCAACTAAAATGAATCTTAGAACTTCTGGCTACATTGTAACCTACCATTTTAAGTCATAAATTCGTGAAGGACACTTTCTCTTGGGCTGTTTTGCTTATTCTGTATGAACACTGACATCAGTTTCTCTAATATGAAAGCATTTATTAAATTGTCATTTGTCATTCATCTCAATTTCTTCTTTTTTTTTTCTTTTAAGGTACTTGGATATTTTCTCTAGTGCATTTGAGTTAAAGATGTTTATTATTAAAAGCCATTAGCATAAGTCCTGGTTACTAATGGGCTGGAAACTCTAATTCATCATCTGACATTTTACGAGAATATCAGCCAGCTTCTCTTTAAGTACATGTTGCAAACATTTAATAGAATCTTCTTGTCTCTGCATAATTTTAAAGTTAAGCGAGTGTTAATTATTTAATTTTATAGCTCTTTTTTTAATTGCTATGTTGTTGAGACTTTTCTTATTATTGGTATTTCAAACATTTGTGGTTTTACTGGCAGCTGTGACAATTATGAGTTTTTTTAACTTCATATATTCATTTTTTATATTTCATAATATTAAGACACTTTAAACATTAAATAAATTAACAAATACCTATTTTAGTGTAAAATATCTGCTTTCTACATGAATAATAATAGTTTTATCCAATGCTGTGTCCTTACTTAATTACGGAGCTATATTTTCTTAAGTTTCGACTAGCCCTTTGTAAAGATTTCCTTGTTTTCAGTCAAACATTTTTAGTCTTTTGTTTAGTTTGGTTTAGTTTCATTTAGTTTCATTTTGTTTTGTTTTTACCAACCCTAACAATTTCTTCCCAGTAGCTCTATTCAGCCCTGGGAAATTATTCGCCCAAATATTCTTGGTTGCAGCTTTCCTCTCTTTGCCTATATATGTCACAAAATATGAGTTTTGAATACAATGATTCAACTAATATTCATTAATCAAAATTAATTACAAAGTATACAACTTTTGAATACATAGAGTTATTTTGAAAATAATAAAATAAATATTTATATTTTTAACCTACTCCAATTTGTATCACCAGTCTGTCTTGCACTTTCAGAATATCTATTAGATAATTCTCTCACAACACCTCATTTTTTTCCTGCCTCCATGACTGCTACTTCAGATATAACCCTTGCTATTCTCATTTGGTCTGTTGATTTGTAGCAAGCATTGATGAAAGACCCTACTGAATCTTGGGGTCCTTTTGCACTTTTCATCATTTTGTTGTTCTTATAAATGCTATGGAAGATTTCAATCTTCAAACTATATCATCAAATGTTTCACCAGTTTTCAGCTATAGCAATTACAGCAATTTTCTTATTGCTAACTGGAGTTTCTGCTGCTTAAACCATTCTTTGATTTTAAGCAGAAATGAAAATTTCAACTAGGGTTAATTTTGTAACCTCCTTCCTCTCATTGTCTCATTTACTTTTACAGCTAACCTCAAGCTATGAATATTGGATCTTGTAACTCAGGTTATTTCTTCAGTATGGTCCTCTCCTGTTCTGGAATATAGACACATTTGCAACAAAACCAGCTTCCCAGCATTAACACAATAGCAGAAACACAAAAAAATTTCTGTCTGAAAAGACAGACAGGCTCTTTAGAGTTCAATTTGTCCCATCCTAAATGTGATATATAAGACAAGGAGGTAAATCACATTTTGGAAATGCCTATATTTGCATTAGCTTGCTAAGATATTGTAAGCCAAGAAGCACACATGTGACACCTTCCTTCTATTGGGGACTTCCTTCTGGGACTTTGCAAGTCTTTAGATTTTACTAGGTCTTTAGAATCTAAACATTTTTTTTCAATTTGCATTTTCAAGGATTGTTTTTTTTCCCAAATGAGCATACATTTTGTTTCCAAATAGACATAAACAGACGATCTTTCCTCAGCAGAGCTTAATTTTAATTGAGCAAAATAATTAGATGATCTGATCTTTATCATGCATAAATTGTATGTTGCAAACACAGTTCTAATTTAGTTAAGGGAAAGAATGCAAAAACCTTAGAATTATGTCTATTTAAATTTGTTTAACAGCTTTCTGAAAAACAAAAATAAAAAGTTAAATTTAGAGGTAGAAGACATACCTCCTGGAAATTGTCTCCCAGCAAGGACTTATTTTTAACAGCCTACCCCTATAGTTTTCAGTTTTCAACATGGGATATAGTTATGCTCTTACACTCAGAGCATCATGCTCTCATATTTTAATATTTAAATTAAATTTTAAGATTATTGATTGTATATTAAATATAGATTTTTATATTTATGTAATTTATAATATTAATTTTAATCAATTGAATATTGACAGCTTTGCTCAAGTTATATGCCCAGTATGAGTTTGTATATTTGAAAACTGTATTAAGCACAAAATACCAATTGAGATTGTCTTTTATTTTGGGGTAGGAAGAGGTTAAAAGCATAGTGTTAAATCCAAGGGAGTTATTAGGAAATTCTGCTGGGAATTTGACACAAAGCATTAATGAATCTAGCAGCAAGTGCCACAGTATCTTGTGCTTGAGGGTCAGGGATATTATATTTCTATGCCATGCATATATTCTTTCAAGTATCAACTAACTCAGCTTCACAATGGCACTTTTATACATATGACACTATTTGATATGCATATTTTCAGGCAGTAGTTCTAAGTTAAGCAGTACCCAAAACTCCAGCCTCTGTTCTTGTTCATTGTTCATGCCTTCAGCCACTCCTTATATTCACCAGCAAAGCAATCTGTGTGGGTGCACACTAGGATGGGGAATTGATCCTGTTAGAAAAAGTTGTTTTTCCTTTTGCTAGGTTCCCTTTTAAATGTATCAGTTAACCATTTTAGTTCACCATATGATCTCATAAATACTTAAGGCTAGTACAGAGATAGAAATGAAATTTAATGTGGTTTGGAATTAATTAATTAATTAATTAATTAATGTGGAAATGGGTCATGAATTCCTGAAACTGGCTTCTGTGGTGTTATTGTGGAATAGCTACTATGGCCAGAGTAAATAATCAGGTCTACCCAAAGGCAATCAAGATTCAGTGATATGAAGAATTTGGAGCAAAAGTGAGTGCAAGAGAGATGCTGAAAGAATGAATGGGGAAAGAAAAGAAAGAGAAAATAAATGCATGCAAAAGGCCAAATTTTAAATCAAACCACTAATAACAGGCCTGTATCTAATTTCTTAAGTGTCTCACTTTGTAATTTTAAAAGTCCTTTCATGTGTAGAGATGGCAGAAATGCAGGGCTGGGGAACAACAGTGTCCTGACAGCTGCCCTCAGGGATAGATAATGTTTGCAGAATGCACCCTAAGACAGATTTCTGATTTTTCTCCATGCTGTTTGATTTTTTATCTAAACCAGAAAAACATGTTTCTGATGCAGACCTTAGCAATCATTTTTTATCCACTGTGCCCCTTCCCCTCCACCTTACCTCTCCAGCTATAGGCTACAGGAGTAGGGTCAGACAGACAATCTTTCTGAAGAAAGTGAGAATTAGAGACTAAGGTAACAAAGGGAACCTTGTGGTTGGTGTCTATTACAGGCTGCCAGATCAAGGAGAGCCTATTGATTTGAGATTTGATTTGAGAGCATTCTTACTCCAGCTCCTCAGGAGGCATCATGCTGACAGCCTCTTATCCTGCTCGGGAACTTCAACCACCTTGACATCTGCTGAAAAAGTATCATGGTGAGTGACAGGTAATCCAGGACACTTCTGGTATGCATTCAGGATAACTTAAGCCAAGTAAGGCTTACCAAGACAGGCCTACCAGACGGGATGTGATACTGGACCTGCTGGTCACCAACACAAGTGAGCTAACTGGTGTCATAAAGATTAGAGGCAGCCTGGACTGCAGTGACCATGCACTAGTGGAATTTGCAGTCTTAAGGGATATAGTTCATGAGAAGAGTAAAGTCAGGACCCTGAAGCAAAATTCCAGCTCCTCAAGTAGTCAGTAGGACCACCTGGGAAACTGCCCTCAAGGACAAGGTAGCAGAACAGAGCTGGCAGATCTTTAAGGATGTGGTCCATAGAGCTCAAGAGCTCTCAATCCCTATGTGTAAGAAATCAGGAAAGGAAGGCAAGAGACCCACATGGCTGAGTTGAGACCCGCTGGTCATAGTAAAGAGCAGGAAAGAAATGCACAGGCAGTGGAAGCAGGGGAAGGTATTTCATTTCCAGAGGCTTCAATGAGTGCAGAACCAAGAAAACTGCTGAACTGCCAGGGGCTGTAATCCTGTCATTTTTTGTAAGCAAAGTGAGGTTGGGGCTGTTCATTGCTGGCTGGAAGAATTTCGGGGAGAAAAAGGGGCAGTAGAGCATGACAGTACTATTTTATTTGAAGATATTTCTACCATTCTCACATTTATAACTTTAGATTTTTATTAATTTTTTATTAATTTAATAATTTTTTTTATTAATTCAATCTCACGTTAATGATTAATTTCTCTTAAAGAAGATGAATTCAGTCTTGCTGTTTTAAACTATCCTCTGGAATTACATGATGTGTTGATTAATATATAAGTGTTGAGGAAAACAGGATAACTTGGGGGAAAAATAAAAAAAAAAAAAATAAAAGAAAAATAGCTGAAATAATGAAGTAGCAAAGCTGGACTAAGCTGAAACTGTGCCAGAACATTAAACTGGAAATCTTCCATTGAAACTACACTTCACTGAAATGGTACTATTGCTAATAAGTAATGCTAATGTAAATCAGTCACAAAGTGCATTTGAAGCCAGTGGCAAAGCAGGCCGTAGGTATCTCACTAGCCCTTTGGAGCCCATCTTTGCTCAGTGGTTGGGTGAATTGGGTGTGTATTTTTTCTAATTTGATGTGAAACACTTGCAAGAAACACTTGCAGGTCAGTACTCTGGGCAGACTTGGCAGAACCTCAGCCTAACAAGTTTGATGAACTCTCTGAGCCTGAACATATTCAAATACATACTCAAATGCCTCCAGAATATCCTAACTGCCAGGGTGTGAGGCAAGCCTCCTGTCAAAAATGTCCCACTATACATGGGTACTAAGAGAACAAGCAGAAGCCTGAGTCTGCAGCCTAGAGATCTGCAGCCTAGATCACATAACTGAAAATGTCCTGGTTCCTTTCTGGATCTTGCTCTAGAGTCCTACTAGTTTTGGGTTTGGCATCTGACATGGAACTACTTATATTCTGGATTTGATCTTTTTAGCTTGTAAGCTGGTTGAATATCTTTTAACATCAAAGGTAAATTTTAATTCTTAAAGATTGTTAAAGATATTTGGAAGATACAGTTTCACAGCATGCACAGGAAAACTGCTTGGTTTGTTTGGGGTTTTTTGGGGCTTGGGTCTTTATACTTTTTGAGTGGTGTTTATTTTAGGGGTTGTGTTTGGGGCTTTTCTTAGGGGGTCCATTAGAATTTTCTGTTTGGTTTTGTTTGCCAGATCTTGTGTAATTTGCTCATAACAGATAGTACAATGGTTTATTGAACAATAAAATCTGCAGACAGTGAGTGCCATTTTCCATTGCCTCAGTCTTTTAATATGCTATCCAGTTAAGCTTTCTCTACGGAGACTGACCAAAGAAACAAGAATCAACAAGTGGTATAACTCATATCTATAGATCATAGGATCTTCTCTCAGGGCAAGATATATTTGGCTAAGTGGAGAGGATGTGTGAAATGCAATCCAGTTAGCATCAGAAATGTCTCTGCTGAAAATTACCAGCTTAACAAAGGAGTTCCTTTACACTTCAATACGAGATAGAAATCTTTATTTAAGCTTTCAGAAGTTATTGATCTTTGTTTGAATACATAAAAAAAATCACAGCCTGGAAGATAGCCCCAGGGAAAAATCAACAAGGAAACTTTTTAATAGGAAGAGTCTTTATTGATTGCTAAATACAGTGGACTGAACTTTAGTTTTGATATAATTCTTTTTACTTCAGTGGAGCTGAATATATTGGGGCCTGAGTCTTCAATTATCATGGTTACTGCTGAAGTCTTTACATACATCCTTTTTTATTGAAAGGGAATAAAAATTTTATACTGGCATCAAAAAATCATTGTTTCAACTGGAAACACAGTATTGAAAGTAAGTAATTAACTTTCACAGTATCTTTATCAGGCAGATAAGCACTACTACTTCTGTTTGGTAGATAAAAAGTATGGGCTGAGATACTAACACCAGATCACACAACAGTTTGGTGCAATCTGGATATAAAGTCTAAATTTCAAACCCAGAGCTGTGTTCATAAATCCTAGATCACAACTGCTGTTTGTTTCAGGTTTGTTGTGCTGTATTTTTGACTGGTTTTTATTTATTTATTTATTTGCTTATTTATTTATTTTGAAATGTTACCTCATTTCAAGCGTCTGCGTTCTGCATGATTTGAACATATGTAAAATATAGTTTTGAATATGTAATGTAAACCTACACATTTATTAGCACATGTTGGTGACTGAAAACTGAGTGATTTATACTGCTACTGATTCCAGAATACTGTGTTAACATGTTGGCATGTAATGTGAAATTAATGCCCACATCTTTACTAGTAAATTAAATAACACCCAGGAATTTTCACAGGCATCAAGCCAAGATTGTCTATATCGAAAAACCTGTTACTTTGCATATGCCATTTAGCAATCTTTCAGACAATTCCCAGTCACAGCTCAAGATGTAAAATATTTTAGGGATTGTTTCTCCTATGCGGTTTACAAGCAACCATCCTGCTTTGGAGATATGGGGAATGTACTACCTTGATCTAGACCAAGCTGTCCCTGTTAGCCAAAGAGCTTAGTAAAATTCATGAGCACTTCTTAATCTCTTCTATAGATACAGCTACTAGATCCAAAATTGTGATCCAGAGTATGTACACCACTCATACATTAGAGCTTCCTTTCCAACATGATTTTTTGTCTTTCATTATGGACATTTCAGGCTTCAGGACATCCAGTTAGAAATTGTTTTACTTATGCTTTGAAGGTGACTAATACAGTTCTGGGAGAGAAGTACTTTATCAATTACTCTTTTTTTTTCTTCAAGAAACTTCAAAAGTTGAGATAATGGGTAATGAGTTTGTTTTCCCATTTTCTGTTCCATAAACACAACCTTTTTTTTTTTTTTTTTTTTTTTACTTTTAAATGAAAAGAGTGTCTCGAATGCTTCCTAAAAGCCATATTTGGAAACAAAATTATTGAGTACTTACTTGCATAAGCATTCCTTTGACAGGTAAAAGAAATGAGCCAAAGTTAGTTAGCCAAGTGCTGTACTTAAAGTGATGACAAGGAGACTTAAGTATATTAAGACTCAGTGGTTCCTTAAGGAGCCTAATTTTGTTATGTGAATGATAGCAATATCTTAATGTTTTAAGGAGTGAGATCTAGTAGCTACTCTACCAGACAACAGAAAACATGAGTTAGCATTTACATTTGTTCTCCAAAGAAAGCATATCATCTTTTCTGTACCAGCTGCTAATATCATATACTGGGGAAGGGAGTAAGGAATGGCTTTAAGTACAACTGTAATCTAAATGTCACCATGTTGTTTTTTAATGGCAAATGAGTTTTTGTTTGTGCTAACTTTCTTGGTAATCACCAGGAATAAACATGTTATGTGTCAATTAAAATACTCGTGTACTTTTTCAATCTTTTTGTCTTCAGAGAAAGCACAAGAGAAGGCAGAACTTTTGCCTGTTGAAGAAAACTGACGATTTACATATAGACAAAATGATTTTAATTTCTGATGTCATATTTTAATTTCTGGCACCAGGAAGTTATCTGATAATGCAGAGGAATCAGATTTGTCAGGCAAAAAGAAACATCTTACTGCATAGTAACTTGTCAGGTTATTTAGGTCGATACTGAAAACAAATTGGCTGATGCAATGTTTAAAAGCATGCAAGTGATTTCCAGCAATCTTGTCTGAAGTTTGCAGAGTATTTGTTGATAGATTTTGCTCTGAAAACCTCAGTACTTATGTTGGCACATGGGTTATGGAGATTATGGAACATTCATCACTAAAGTTCTTTTTGCTGAGGTAAAGGAACTTCTCCTAAGGATGTACTAAAGATATTTGATCCTCTTCCACCCAAGGATAAACACTACATGACTTTTTCAGGTCCCTTAAAATATTACTTTTCCTTTAACTCTGTATTTCAGTGAACTAAACATTATAAGTTTATCTTCGTATTACTATCTCCTTAGTAGATTGACAGTTCTCAAAGGTGCTACATAAATGTGCATCAGTATCAATAAACAGGAACAAAAAGCAATCAGAAATATTGAAAGGGGGTAAAGGTCTGAAGAGTGATTCAGCATTACAGAAAATAAATTTGAAAGTGACAGCTCGCCTTTTCTTCCTCGCTATTCTGCAATAATCTGTCAGTTTTGCTCAGCAGAGTCCTGACACAGCATTGTGCAAAAACACATATTTCTCATTTTTTTGTGGCACCAGCATTGAAGTAAATTCAGCTGTTACTGTTTTGCATGTACAACTCTTCGTACAGCTCCGTGGGGAGCTATGTAACCATAAATAGAGATGATTTATAGTGCTGTAAGAAAATAAGAAACATTAGTAGTGTTAATAAAGAAAACTGTCTAAAGATGACATTTTCACTCCTAGTAATTTCTAGGGGCCACGCAGCAAATTTTTGTTATGTATTCACTAGATATCCATCCTAAGCTTTGACTAGAGACAGGCTAGTTAGGAAAATGAATGTTTATCATTTTGGTACTTGCAACCACTGCTGTATAAGGGTTTACAGTATATGTTTGTCCAAAGTAAAGGAATGTTTGTAAATTCTGAAAAAAAAATAAAAAAATCCATTGTATACAAAAAGACAGGTTCTGTGTAGCTTAAACAACAACAGCAACAAAAGCTTATTGATATTATTTTTCTTGTCCATTTTCTTTTTGCCTTCCTTTCAAAAGAATGTACCTTAGCAGGTGAAACCACAGTTAATAATATTTTGGCCAGAAAAAGGGTCAAAAAACAATGTCTTTAACAGAGCAAGGCTAGCATTCATTTCCCAGGTCTTGGAAAGCCAATTAGGCCCTGCACTGGGCCTGTTTTTCTCTAGCACTGAGATTTCAACTCAGATCATTGCAAGTAACTGGAGTTTTATTTTCCGGCATTACTGTTCTTTTCTTTGCTTGGTTTCATCTAGTTTTTTCCTCAGGAAGCAGGCTCAGACTTCAATAGGGACTACAACATCAGCAACTGTCCATCTCAGCTTCTTTCTCTAAAATGAACAGTGGAAGCCTCAATATTAAATAGCATTTTAAAACCGTTAACAGAAAACATCCTTAGAAACAAAAAGGACACAAATGCAAGAAACTACATCAAAACTACCTAACATTTTCCATTTAAAGAGCTTTAATTGCTTTTTTTTTTTTTTTATGTTTCTTTTTTCCCTGTCTCTTATAGGAGAACTAAGGCTTTTTGGTTACAATTGTTTGCCATAGGATGAAGGATGATATCATAAGTCTAGTCTTGAAATATCACTCCCTTTGCACTGTCTGGTGTAGAATAGAAAAAACTCATGTCAACAGGTCTGACTGAACTCCATTAAAATGGCCAACCTTCACACATACATCTTCTAGGTTTGTGCTCTTTCAATTTTCTTTTTAATGGCTTTTCTAAATATTGGAAAAGCCATATGCATCATAAACTAAACCTGAGTGTTTGCAGCATGCCCTTGAGGTCACCTCATTGTCTTTGCCCACACAAAGATATGTTTCTATGTCCACATCTATACTTTTATGTATAGCTGCAAAATTGTTTTCTACTAGCACTTGAGATTTAAACAGGAAGGGCAGCTATGTCTTCCTCTGGATCTTAACCTACAACAGGAGACACAGAATCCCTAATACTGTGTAATAATAGTTATATTCCCCTAGCTCAGGTTGCTGAGGCAAGTGCTCTTGGATAACAGGGTCATGCCATCTGTTCTCAATGGTATCAGTAGTGGTTTAGAGAAATGTTTGTGTATGTTAGAAACAGCCATAAAGTGTTATAAACTGTTGGTGGTGTATTTTACTCCTACACAATCCCTAGTTGCATGATGCTGGTAATATACAGCATTGTGTTCTCAAGGAGTGAATAGCAGCTGCAGAAATAGGAAAGAAAAATCCAGTCAGGAAAGCCCTAATGAAAATTGATTGGAGAAGCTGGAGGAGAGAGATATAGTATATCCGTTCAGCAGGAAACCTAGCTGCAGTTATTTTTTTCTCCCTTTTTCATCTAACTTACAAGTTAGAAACAAAGATAAACCCAGATCTCTGAATCCGGAGGAAAACTAATACTGTGTTTAGTGTGCCAAATTTTCTTCTGGTATATCTCGATACAGCTTAGATGACTTTAATGGAGTTTGGCCATTTTTCACCAGCCAGGAATCTGGTCTATTGTAGTAGGAAGTATTCTTACAGAACTTGCTGGATGCTTTCAGTTATGTTCTTTCTGTCATTGCAATTAACATACCTTTATGAAAGTTTGGAGATAGTTTTGAGGTAAAGGGCTGAATATTCTCTGATTACTGTAATCAAAGAAAGAAATTTTCTTTAAAATAAAATTGTTTGGATATTTTAAAGTCACATTGAAATAGTATGCTGGCCAGTATTTTTTAAAGTGTTTTAAGTGATGCAGATCTGAATGCTCTTAAATTGTGCTCTTTCATTTGAAATCAATGACAAAATTTATTTACCTGCTTCAAATGGAAGTCCGATGATATCTTTAATGTCTAGATACATGGCTTGTGATTGACCAGGTGACATGGAATTATGTTGCATATAGTTCTGTCATAAAGCCACACAATAGTAAATTCCACACTTGATAAAAGACAAAGAACTACAAAATACACTGTGCTACTGTAAGATTACAGAACCATCCTTTAAAAAACAAAAAAGACTTCTTAATGTGTCTAAAGGTCCTGTGTAAATGTGTAAAAGCTGTCAATGGGGTTTAAAAAATTATTATATGGTTATGCTTTTCTGAATAATTACAGTCTACTTTTTTCACTTTTGATAATTTTAAAGAGAAGAAATACTTAAGTGTGGGTTTAGGTACAAGAACATATTTCCAAGTGGATGGACAGTGCGTGTGTAAGAGAGACCTCTAAGTGTGGAATGCTGGTAAGGAGCTAAATATGATGTAGGTGGGGTGGGCTGAATCAATAGGTTTGAACAAGAGAAGTCAGTTGGTGTGAGTGCATCTAGAGTTTTGAAAACACCAAAAAAGCAATTTTACATTGCATTATCAAATGGAGAAAAAAAAATTATTATTACGTACCTATCCATTATGCTTTGTATACTTGTTTGTGCAGAATAGATTGTGTCTGGCTTTTGATTTAGCTGACAAGATACTCGATAAATTATAATTATTTTTTTTTCTATATGCAGCAATATAAGTTAAAAGTGTGCTACTGTGTCAAAGAAGGCCAGCAGGACGCTTATTACGTCAAGGGAATCATCAGTAGAGACAAAGATGTCATTATCCCTCTCTACTCAGTGCTGGTCAGGCCACATCTGGAATACTGTGTTCAGTTTTGGTCCCTGTTGTGCAATGATGATGTGGACAGGTTAGAGAGGGTCCACAGAAGGGCCACATGGCCTGCTGGAGTGGCTGAGAGAACTCTGTTTCTCCAGGCTAGAGTCTTCTCACGATGTTCCAGTATTTAAAGCTACAAAGAAGGTGGAGACTTCCTTTTCACAAGGAGCCACATGGGAAACACTAAAGGAAAATCAGCAGAAGATTCTCCTGGGAGATTCCAACTGGAAATGAGGAAAATTTTTCACAAAGAGCAACCAGCCATTGGAATAATCTCCCCAGGGAAGTGGTGGACTCCCAAGTGTTGGACACTTCTAAGATTTGGCTGAACAGGGTGCTGGGACATCTAGCCTAGGTCATGCTTTGCTTAGAAAGGTTGGGCCAGGTGATCCATGAGGTCCTATCCAACTTGATATTCTGTGATTCTATGATTGATTCAGTGAGTTTTCACATAAGGTAGGAGTTACAGAGTTGCTGACACTTGTCAAGTCTGGAGGGGATTTTGTGCTTAAGCATGATGCGAAATGTCCAAAGATTTTTAAAGAAAACAAAGGGTTGAATAAAAAAGCCACACATTAGTGTATCTACATCGTTTAGGCAATCTCAGATAGTCAACAATTGAAAAGGAAGTTTCGGGATCAATTTCGACATACATGCTCCTCAATTATTATTTGTTTATTTTCACTGAATGAAGACCTTTTCAAGGTTTTTGGCCAGGAATAGTGGGGAACTGTTGCTTAACTAAGAATGAAGGCCTCCTTGGCTGACTAGTTTTCCTCAGATGTTAAAAGATCTACTTCAGATGTTAAGAAAAGAAAATGTATTTTTACCTTATTTGGAATTGGGTATCTGAAAAGCTTATCTTAAAGTATGAATGTCTTTAAAACTTAAAACAAAAAGTCTAAGCATGTAAATAGCTCTCAAAGCCTGCTACTTCAAGCAAAAGGAGGTAAAAGTTATAGAAATTGGAGGGAACAGGAGTACAGATATTTTGTTATTCAGAAACTCAAAAAAGGTGATTACACTGTGCTGCCATATGGGAAAGTCAAGTTCATTGTGGAGGACAATGAAAGAAGGAGGAAATCTTTGAGGAAATGTAGGACAGAAGATTAGAAGGAGAATTTGTGCTGACAGATGTGATCAAGGCTAAAATAATGACATCTCCACAGCATGAAACTGTGTGGTGGAAAAAAGAGAAAAAGTATCACTGATTGAGCACTGAATTTTGTCTTACCAGAAAGCAATTTCTAACCTAAAGGGAGAGCTTAGAGATCTTATTGTCAGAGTTGCATTTTTTTTTGTGTAATACGGAGTCAAGTTTAGCATCTGAATCAAATGACAAAATAACTTATTTGCAGAGTTAAATTTATTAAGGATATTCACTAAATTCAGGGATTTTTTTGAAAGATATACAAGCTAAGTATGGTTTCCTGTAGAGATGCTGTATTACCTAATGACAGCTAAACATCATGGTGACTGGCATGTTAGAAAAGTTGAAGATAAATGGATTACTGTAGGGAACAAACTATTAGTTAAACACAAGAACACTGAGAGGGGGCATCTACATTAATGTTCAATCAGGAACACACTTTCTAAGAGATCTTTCTTGTATCTGCTTTCCTCAAAGTCTAGCATTTAGTGTCTTCTCTTCCTTCTCCCTGGTTCATATTGTGGAAAGGTTTCAGAGCTCATGAACTGAATTTCTCTTCAAGGCATTTAAATCAGATGATATACTCCAGGCCCATGCATAATGTTATCCAACTCTTAATTGAGTGGCCACCCCCAGATCAGACTAAAGCTGTGCCAAAGTAACTTACCCTCACCATCAGCTGTTTCACTCCACAGGTTTATTCCCATTTGGTTGTACCACTTTTTAATGTAGACCACACTTAACCATCAGCTTCATAACATGCCATATGCTTCTCTTTCGCCACCCAGAAATGGATGCAACTTCATTTATACAGATCAGAGGGAGAAGAAGAGAGTAAATCAAGATGAAGACATTCAGTTATAAATGTTTCATGCTAACAAAAATATTTACACTGAGTGAAAACTTGCAGCAATATCAAAACAAATTCAAACATGGTCTTGTGTCTGGAGATGTTTTCTTCATGCAGCAGAAGCAGATATTTTATACATCCTAGCAAAAATCTATAGGTATACACACATATAGGTTTATATAAACATGAGAAAATATTCAAGGTTCTGTAATATGGTAGAAATGCCAAATTATAAGAAAATTCAAAATTAATTAGATAGTTAGCAAAGTGCACTGAAGGGTTTTTTTTCTCTTCAGTACAGCAAAAGTACCGGCTGCACAGTGCTGTGTATGATTTATTTATAGGCTGCTAATGAAGACATATCTAATCATCATAATTAATTGGTATTTTTGTGCTTTGGGGCCTAATCACAGAAACTTTCATATGTTGGCTCAAACTGTTCTTAGCTGTGAGGCAAAAATTCACAAGAAATCCTGATTTTCCTTTGTTCAAGTTTGCTTTTCCATTGAGCTTAACTACTGTGTGATGACTATAACTTAACCCTCGAAACAGCCTATGTTCAAGTGCGGTAAAGAAGAGCTAGGAGAGGATGATTTGCAGCGATAACATTACATACAACTGTTTCATATTTGCTGTGGGAATTTGCTTAAATCAGGTCTAATTTTAATCCTGTTTAATCAGCATCACATCAGTAAAAGAATCCAGTAATTTTTGTAAGAATCCATGCAATTTCCTGATATTTCTTACTGTTTTTTGTTCACATGTATATGAAAAAATACAAAATTTTGTACAGCTCTGTAAACGTGCTATCTGATTCTGATTATATGCTCATGCAATTGTCTACATTATCCATCATTCTACTACTGGTCACTTGATATATATTATGAGTTAAAGGTCTGGTTTCAGTGTAATTGCTGAAACTAAGGTGTGTTTTATTATATATGAGAACAATTCTCCACAGTTAGTTATTATAGAATGAAATTCTGTTTTCTGTTTTAAATTAACATGCATATATAAATACATATAGTGCAATATGGAAATATATATGTATACTTTGGCTGCACAAATATGAGTCCTTCTTGTTTAATCTTTCAGTTATGGCTGACACATATACCATTTCATGCTCACTAAATAAATATTCTCACCTTCCTGCATCATAAATCACTTGAGTATGATAGACCTTCACTATAGCAGCAACGACACTTTAATTTTTGGCTAATATAGCTGTTCCAAAAAGTAGCTGTAATAATCATCTTCTATCTCATCAGGTACTGGCTACCAGGCAAGGAGAACTGTATGCTCTTTGGAAATGTATATTATAACAGACAAATTAATAAATTGCATCTTATTAATTTTTTGTTGTTGTTGTTGAATCAAAACTCCCATATCTTCTATTAAATACACTAACCTCTACTGTGTTACAAGTGATATTTAACAAAATAATTCTACTAGATTTTTTTCTTATGTTTACCCCTCAACCTTTGCCAGATTTTATTTTCTCCGCATTCCAGAAAGAGCAATTTTATTTAACACTTTAGCAATATATATCTCACACCTTTATTACATTCCATAAATCTGAATTTTCAAGGATTTTCATTGTCCTGAGTCAGTAAATGATATTTTCCTAAGTATTTGTGATTGGCATAAGTTGTCTGTCTCCAAATACTTGGAAACAGTCTTGACAGTTGACAAAGACACTTTGTCTTATTTTGAATGTTCATGAATATGTTATCAGAAGCAGGGCACTGTGTAAGGAATTTGCTAGAAATTCTTGTGTAAGGAATACTGGAAATTGAATTGAAGACCCTTGCATCCCAAAGTAATTTATCAATTGAATGAAAGAAGAATCACCATTAAGAGTTAGTTCTAGTAGAAGCAATTCTTAGGAACTATTTCTAGGCCTCCAGACAAAGCAGAGTTAAATACCATTAAATACTTCCCTTACTTGCAGTAAAGTGCTTGCTGTCAAACAAACCAATACAAAGATGTTCCAGTGCAGTGCTTAAATGGCATGTATACCATTCCAGCCAGTGCACTTTATTGTATGAAGCTAATTAGGTGCCCCTAGGAGTAAGGTGTCTTTGCTCGAACTTAAATAACTGGTTTCCTATTACAAAAGAAATAACTTTATTTATCCTGTTCAAGGAGGAAGACATTTAGTTATATTCAAGTGTCCTATCTGAGTTCTAAAATAAAATTATTTGAACCATTTAATAACACTGTTACTCCATTCTTCCAGAGGAGAAATGGGAAAAGACTTCATGGCTTATCTAACCCTAATGGGAGGAAAAAAAAAACCAAACAAAAACCCAACCAAAACTAAACACAACCAACCATGAAAAAAAACCAACCTACAGCACAGCAACAGGGACACAGTTAAAAGTAGCAACACTTATATCACCCTTTCAGTTTCCTGACATGAGCTGATATGGCCATTAATACTACAGTTGATAACAGACACTGCTCTTGCACACACACATACATCATCAAATTTCCTTTTGAGTTTCACCCTCTTTAATTCCCACTGAAGTCAATAGCAGTTTCATCTGTTTAAAGGAGAGCAGAAATGGACCTGTAGGGATATTTTTCCTTTGTCTTAAGTAATATATTATTAAGTGTAAGCTTTAACAGAGAAGTGAAACTTGCATGGGGACTCACCCACAAATAATTTTGTTTTAATCCTTGTGAAATAGAAGTCCCTTAACATATAACTTTCTGAAGGCTAAACCCAAAAAGTTCTTTAATGAATAAAAGATTAAGAAAATTGTGAATAGATGTTCTACATCTACATTTCTTTGAAATCATAATTTTTGAAGATCCACAAACAGTGTCCATTTTCCATTTGCCATTCTTTAGCATGCAAGACAGTAAAAAGAGGTATATCTGACCAGGAATCTGAGGAAGTTATGAATTTTGAGACTGTGTTATTAAGTCTTCACTTCTTCTTCTTTGTTGTTTTCATATTAAAAAAACCCCAAACCAAACAACATAATGAAAAAAAAACAATAAAAAACAAACCCACCAGCAGAAAATCCTCACCCATGCCCATGAAAAAACAGATGTCCTTTACAATCTGAGTAATGTTCTGCACTTTAAGAAGACATAGCTTCAGATTTAGATGACCCTATAGAATGCTTTTGTTTTTTAGCCATCTGAGAGACACAGGAAGAAAGACGTTATTTCACGTATATTTTACTTACCCATGTCATAGAGGCAGAAATACTCCCTTGTGGAATTTGATATATGATGATCAGGGTTGTAAACCTATTCTGACTAATCATGTTTATTCTGATTGATTGAGCTAATTGAAAAACAACACAGATATTCCCTGTAGGTGCATTTTTCTCTATTATATTTGTATGATAATAAAAAAGGGATGTTTTCAATTCTCGAAAAATAATTATCTTGGCTCCTTTTAGCCTGCCAGAACAGATTGCTTGTCTGACTGATATTAGTCTAGCAGGTAAGCAATCTCTTTTCAGAGCTTGACCATACTATTTTAACCATTAAAGGTCTAACTATATTTTTGGAATTAGGTGTTCAGTTCCTCATTCATAATGCCATATACGATATTTTTTCCTGAGTGATGCTATCTATATCTGCTTTGACACTGTTGCATGACCACAGAAATAATTCTTAACCTTCTCATCGAGACCACCACTCACCTCACACATTTAGGGATCTTACCTACTATATTTCCTTGGCTCTCAGAGTATGCTGAAATGCCCAATAAAACCTTACACTTCACTTATCTTTGTTATAGTGAACCTTGTGCTTAGTGGCAGCTATGCATCTGTGCCAGAGAAATGACAAAGCTTGAAATAACCTTTCATGAAGAATAAAAAAAGTGCAAGCTGAGATATTATGCTTAACTCCCTAACCAGTACAATGGCTTCCTCAGAAATTGCACAGCATTATTTTCTTACTCATGAGATGCTAAAGTATTTTCTTTTACAGAAAGTAAAAAAAAAATAAAGTGGAGATTAGCTTTTCTTGGGTTACCTTATGTGACTAATACAAAGGTGAATGAACTTTAAAGTTTCAAAGGCTGAGACAAAATGAAAATCAGAATTTTTTGGTGATTATCCAACAAATATCTAATTGCAGTTTAGATTTCATGTTTGAGATATTAGTAGTTTGCATCATGGAGTCTCTAGCACTGTTTCTTCATATTTTGATAAAATGTAGTGTATATAAAGATGGTTAACATATACAATAAAGAAAACCTTATCAATATGTTAAATCTGTGCCTTCAGAAAACACAGTAACTTTAAGGGGAGATAACTGCCTGATTCTTGTCACCTAACCTGGTAAACTAGTCAATTAAAAGTAAATGTTTTTCTTGAAAGAGAAATGAAGATGAGGAATATCTTGTGTAAAACTCCTATATAGTAATTTCACATGGATTGAATTTCCATTACAATATACCTCTAAGTGCATTAAAGTTGTGTCATGATCCGTGGCTTAGTTGATAAAGAAAGCAGCTGTAATCAAAACAACAACAGAAATATAGGAAAAGTGTTTCTGAGATCAGCAATTACTTTATAGCCTTACAGAATTCTCAATTCAGCAGCTGAAGGTTTTTGGTTTTTATTTCAGTTGAGCTGAACCCTTGAATTTCCTTTTAAATTCTGAATTTATTCCAGCTAAGTACATTGAAAGTGAAACCATAGATTGGAGCTTTCATTTAGCTCTATTTTTTTTCCCCCAACACATACTTGGTCACAACAAATATTCTTAAGAAATGTAAAAACAAATGTGAATGTTTGTACTAACTGAGGAGGACAAACATTTACTACATGAACTTTATTCTAAATTTTAAAGAAAGATAAAACAATTGTTTTCTGAAGTATTTTGTAGATTAGCACGTTACATCTGAAGCTTTGCAAGATTTTCTTGAAAAAGATTCCCATAAATCTGTATGTGTGCAAAAATTCAGGACCGTTCATGCAGTTATATTGAAAGTTCCTGGGAAGTTTCAGAGTCATTCAGACATGAACCAGGAAAAATTTTTTGTCACATAAGTGATCAGAAAAATGGTATAAATGTAGCAAATAGCTGAGCTTTTGTTAATAGATCACAAGTTGCCTCATTTCACAAAAGCAAATAAATAGAATTCATAGAATTATCAGTATGAAAAGCTATTCCAGGCAAAACTTTGGCACTGTTCAGCATCAAAAAAATAGTGATTGACAGAACTCTACTGTTTTTCAATCCCTAGAAATAATTTTCTTTATCTGTATGTATCACAAAGTGATTTGAACCAAATAGCGGGATATTTAGAACACTAAAGAGAAAACAATT
This sequence comes from Lathamus discolor, assembly GCF_037157495.1. Classification (NCBI taxonomy): domain Eukaryota; kingdom Metazoa; phylum Chordata; class Aves; order Psittaciformes; family Psittacidae; genus Lathamus; species Lathamus discolor. The sequence goes on along the minus strand of NC_088888.1, from coordinate 71,782,166 downwards.
TCTATTGTTTGATGGAAAGTGTAATTTTACAAGGATACCCAGTGACTCATCCTATCACTTCACTGCATGCGCATCTAAAATATGATTGATTCCGACACATTGTTACCAACTAATTATTGGTGAAAGAATCCTATGAATAAAAATCAGAAGCTATTTGTTGGAAGGGACATCACAATGCTTTTCAAAGGAGTATGGGTTTGGTCCATGAAATAGTTTATTGACTTATTTTCTCATGATTGTGAAATAATGAGCAAGTGTTGCCTCATCATAAGCCGTTTTATTTTGTGCTGCTTGTTAAACAGAAACCGTATTTGATCATGATCACCATTAGCTGCCATTTCTTATCAGTTATGAGGAGCTGTATTAAAGTATGTTATACAGTTCTAGAGAATTTTGTTCTATTATAAGATACATAATGCAACAAAAGGTGTGATTGTGTGGGTTTTTTCTTTTGTTTTTTTCTTTTTATCTGTTGATGTGCTGTTGGTGATTTGGTCTGAAAAGTGTAGACTGCGTTGCCTTTCTCATCTATAATGTAGATATAAGGACAAAGCTAGTCACATCAAGGGATTTATCTATCTTCCACCATTTATGTGTTTCCTGCATCCTCTTTCATGTGCAGTCTTTCTGAAGATTAAAGAGCTGGCTAAGCCAGTTCCATCTATTTTCTCTATATTGCCACAGTATCGCTGTGTTACTTTCTTTTTTTATCAGGTAAGAAAACATTTCTTGGGATAACTTTTTTGTATTATCTTACCTAACTACAGAAAGTGTGTAAAAAGGTAAATAAAATTCATGTCAGTGCAACAAAATATTTCACTATCAACACAGACTGATGGATCTTCAGTTTTAGGATCCTCACTAGAAGAAAGACATTGAGTTGCTGGAATCTGTCTGAAAAGCAACAAAGCTAGTGAAGGGTCTATAGCACAAGTCTTATGAGAAGTAGCCATATTTAGCTAGCAAGTTTATATTTAGTTAGCAGCTCAAATTCAACTTGGCTAAACTGTAATGTCCTTCCTTTTATTCTTCAAAGTGTTCTTCACGACATTTCCTGATCCGGATGGACAAAGCGATCTTTCTGCTGCAACCTCAGTTTAAATTCAACTCAAGTGACACTACAGGTCCTCATATTCAGGGTCAGTTAAATTGTTATAAAAATTAAATTCTTTATCCATCTGTAATTTCTCTTGGTTTATAAAGCTAAATCTCTTGTCCACGTTTCTTACATTTGTTTCTTCAACATCTACTATATTAAAACCAACCAAAATTAACTAATATCTGCTACTTCAGAAAGATGTTAAAAGGACCCCATCACTTTGTTATGTATTTTTTTGAAACCACTTAATGGATCCATCTGTTAACTTTGATCAAGCATAATATCTCTCTACTTTTCAGGACATTCTTAATCTCTTCCTAGCCTGCTGAAACGTCAGTTCTGGATTCAAGCTTGGTTCAAAATTTTATCTCCAAATTGTAAATCGTTGGTTCATTTTAAATAGTATGGTCCATAATTTCTTCTGCCGTGTCCTCCATGCTTGAAAGTATCTTTCCATTTATAGCTGCCAAACAACAGCATTGTCTTCCTTCTACTGCCTGAATGATAACACAATAGCTTAATTACTTCCATCATGTTTTCTGATTCCTTGTAAAATCTTCATTTGTCTGAATGCATCTACTCTCTCTTGTCCTGAACTATGGCTAGCAGTTACTTGAAATAAACTCCTTTTTGTTCTTTCAGTATGTTGTCTTAATGCCTAATACAATAGGGTCTTAGTTCTTAGATTAGGCTTGAAACTCTGGTGGACAGTGAGCAAAATTAACCGGATGATGACTGGGTTGTGGAAGCTATCACTTGTACTTGACATCAGAAAGCCATGAAAGGATAAGTGGCCTAGATACTTCATAATTCGCACCACTGAAATTTGGCAGTAGTACACTATGAAGCTAGTGGAAGCCCACCAGTGAGGTAACATGCACTGTACATGAACAGAAGCAATCTCCTTTGGCAAAGGGTATAAAGCCTTAATAAAATAGACTATCATTTTTACAGAAGAGTGGTGGTGGTTGTTTTTTTTACTTGCCCATAGCACATTTTAGCAAATCCATTTGATTATGACAAAGCTGAAGATATCCTTTCAGTGACCTTCAAAAAGGGCATCTATCTCTCTTACTGCACATGATCCACTGAGATCAATTTCCAAAATCCTCTGAATGTTAAAAATATTTCAGGTTCTTTTCCAGGCAAAGAGGCTGTGACAGAAGGTAAAAAGGAGCACCCTAGGAAGGTAATTCAGTTATGTGCAAAGAACCACTTTATCTTTTTGAAAAGCAGATAAGGTTCCTAGCAGGAGAGGACCACATACTCAACCAGCCTTATGGGCATATGCAAGACCTCATGCCACCATCAAACGTCTTGATGAAGTGGAATGTGCTGTTCTGTTAATTAAAAGAACCTCTTAGTTAAAATACATTCCTTCAAATATAAATTAATTTATGTGAATCCTTAGAACGTTACATTTTTCAATCTGTTTAGTTTCTAGTATTTTGAACTGAAAGTGTAGTTAATTGTAGGTGGAATTTAAAAATGCAGGTCTAGTGAGTTGATTCTGATCACATTGGCTCTCATGCAGAATCCTGTAGGATGCTCCTTCAGAGCTTCATAAGCTTTTCCAAAACATGAAATCTGAAAATTTCTCTTTCCTTTATGTGAAAACCTCTGGAGCATGGAACTTTTGTGCGGCTTTTTTTACTTCCGTAAGTTTTTTGTCTGTTTTTGTTTTGTTGTTGTTGTTGTTGTTTTGTTGGTGGTTTGTTTTCGGTTTTGTTTTGTTTTGTTTTTTTTCCCCACAAAGCCACACTGCCTGCCAGTCCATGCACAACTTCCCAAGATACATCTCTTCTACCTCTCTAAGTTTAGATTATACATACCTTACCTTGTACACACTACTAAGACATCCAGGCTGTCAGAGAACTTCAGAAGCAACAGCAATTCTTTTATGGGAAACATAAAACCAAGCAAATATATTTCCATACCTTGGAAGTTTGTAGGGTTGATTCAATGTTGTTATGTCATCATGTTGGCATGAATATTTTTTTTTTCTAAGTAAGTTTGTTAATGCTTTAGGGAAAAGGAAACCACTTTTTTTTTTTTTTTAAGAGGCCAGTACACTTATACAAGGCATTGAACAAACGGCTTTTATTTAGACTGTACAAACCAAAGTAGGTAAGTACATATTAAAATTCTTTAGGAGGAACAGTAGTGTAGAAATGTACTAATATCCTTCCATATTTCATTGATATTATTAGTGCGTTTATATGACCATGGGAATTAATATATTCTGTATTGTCCCCTGTATGCGTTTCTTCCTTCCTACATACTAGAGAAAAAAATACACAACCCCCCAAAAAACTTGCTCCATGATCATGTCCGTGACTTCCTTGTCTTCCTTTCCCATTTAGGTTCTCTCAAGTCATTCAAAGTGTAGTTTTTCTATAGAATACCCCTTTTCTCTACTAATCAGTCCTCTCTTCTCACAAAGCTTGAATATTGCTGTCTTTGAGATACCTACCTCTCAAAATCAGTTGACAATGTCCAAAAATTTCACAATATGAACATGTACATGAATACAGACTCAATTTTTGGCTACAATAAGTAGATTTATTTAAGAATAAACAAAAGTTAAAAAAGTAATTATTACTAATTAATTGTTATCTAAGATAAATATTTCAGAATATTTTATATAAGTACAAATATATCTAAATATATATTTATAGTGAATAAATATTTGTATTAAATATTTCAATATTAAATCATATAAATATTTTATATGATCTATATTTATATCATATTTAAATATACATATAAATTTATGATATTTTAAAAGATTTTTACTTGAGTTATATTTGGTCACCAGAAAACTGTCATATAGGCAAGTAGAGAGATTAGCGCAGATGTGTGAGCAAAAAAATCTATCAATCCACAGATTAATAGAAACAAAGAAAAAAAATAGACTCAGTTAAATATCACAGTGGCGATAGGATGTTTACCTCATATGCAAAAGCATAATTAAGTGTAGAGACAAAATCTAGTTCCATAAATAGCTACCTACAATCATACACAATTGGCATGTCATTATTCATATTACACAAAGAACAACTGAGATCAGAAAGCAATATTAGTCTTATAGAACTGAGTTCCTAATTAAGTCCTCATCCAAATAACTAAGCTTTGCAATCTCTTCTTCTCAAGTATGTTCATTAAAACTATCTGACAACGTCATATGCAAAACATTTTCCTTCTGTCTGTTCTCTGTAAGAACAATGTGAAACTCTGAAGGAGTAGAACGGCTACAGCATATCAGCTCCGAGTTAAGAAAATCTTCTGAAAAGAATGAGAAGTATCAAGCAAAATGATGCAATTTTATTCTTAAAAGGAATTGTCTTTTTTTCTGCATAACAAGGAAATCAGTCTTTGTGTATAATTGAACTGAAAGATATAACATCTGAGTGTGACAACACAAGCATTTACGAACAGTGGAGTGCTCTGGAATAATCTTGATGGATATAATAACAAAAGGAAAAAAAAATTGGTCCCTGTCTTGTTAAAGAATGATTGATACTTTCCCCCAAGACTACTGAAGAAACTGGGAGATTTTCTCACTGCTTTTTTTTATTTAACTATTCAATTCCTTTTTTTAACCTTCTTTAAGGTACAAAAATATACTACATACCACACTACAATACCAGTGTCATTTGAGTTCATGTTTAAATGCCCAAACCTGCTTAAAATGGCTAGATTAGAGATAGATAATAACAAAAAATTTATAAATGCAGAGATAGAGATGGTTGTGAAATCTTTCAGGGTGATTGTTAGCTTAAAAAGTATCCAAGTCAAAACTGTATGTTATGAAGTATATTTCATTAGTTTACTCAGATGCCTATAAAGTCATATAATTAGGATGCAGTATATACATCAGTGTTTGGGTTTGGTGATTTGATCTGGTTTCAGTTTGGAAGCTGTATTATGGTGACTTTTATCTCTCTAAATGGAGATTGAATTTAGGTTTTTTCCTGACCCACTCTATGCAGATGATGCCACCACCATCTAACAGTGTTTTCCTTTCTCAGACTTAACCTGAGTGCACACTACAACCCAGAATCTTGGAGCAGACATTAAGACATGGTACATGGCTGCAGCATACTCTCTAACCCCTCCAAGCCCTGATATAAACTCTTCATATAAGGGTTAAAGAAAATTTACAGGTCTGGATTAGGAATATCAAATTACCTTCTTGCATGTTGGGACATAGCATGCTCTTCTGTGTATTTAGGCATAGGAGTTCAGTTTCCAGCACTCAGTCCTTGCTTCTCAGGTATTCAAAACCTTGACTAGAATAAGTCCCAAGACTTATTACTCAAGATGAATAATGTCTTTTCTATTTTAAAACACAAGAAGGGTTTAGAACTATGGCCTCTAGCAAATGAGGGTGAATTACAGAGAAACAGAAAAGGAACTTGGTGTTGGAAGAGAAAGCAATGACCAGTGAATGATGCATCATCTCCACCTACTTTAACCTGGGACATTAGATGCAGCCAACAAGGGGGCTGAACAGACAATTAGAGAACCATAATGCCCTATGACTCACTGCCATTTTCCCCACATTTCTGCTTTACAAAAGAGTGAATTTCACTTACTGGAATTACATCCTTAATGGACTAAAGTAACCCCATGGTAAATTAGGCCACCTATAAACAATTATATGAACACTGAGATAAATTCATCACTGTAGTCCACCTGCTTTGCAAAACAACAATAATGAAAAGCAGGCCAGTGCCTGGCCTTTGCAGACAACTAATGTGGTTTTACAGCCCGTTTCAACACAAGAATAGTTCATAGCAAACAACATATCAGTGAATCCAGTGTATTGCACACTGAGCCAATTCAATATAATGTGAAAATAATTTATGAAAATTGCATACTGGGTTGACCCTGGCTGGATGCCAGGTGCCCACCAAAGCCACTCTATCACACCCCTTCATCACCTGTACAGGGAAGAGAATATGTAATGAAAGGCTCATGTGCTGAGATAAGGACATGAAAAGATCACTCACTAATTACCATGACAGACAGAACAGACTTGACTTAGGGAAATTAGTTTAATTTTCTTACCAATCAACATCAGGATAATGAGCAGGATAATGAGAAATATACCCAAATCTTAAAAACACCTTCCCCCATCCCTCCCTTCTTCCTGGGCTCAAATTTGTTCCCAAATTCTCTACCTCCTCCCCACTCAGCAGCACATGGGGACAGGGAACACGGGTTATGATTAGTTCATCAGATGTTTCTGCCACTCTTTCCTCCTCAGTGGGAGGACTTCTTACATTCTCCCTCTTCTCCACTGGGGGGTCCCACCCATGAGAGACAGTTCCCCATGAACTTTTCTGAGTCCTTCCCATGGTCTGCAGATCCTCACACACTGCTCCAGCATGGGTCTCTTCCATGGGTGCAGTTCTTCAGGAACAGACTGTTCCAGCATAGGGTCATAAATCCTGCCTGCAAACCAGCTCCAGTGTGGGCTTCTCTCTCTATAGGGCCACAGGTCCTGCCAGGAACATACTCCAGCATGCACTCCCCTGGAGTCACAGCTTCCTGCAGGCATCCCCCTGCTCCATTGTGGGGTTCTCCATGGGCTGCAGGTCGTTATCTGCTCCTCCACACACCTCCGTGGGCTGCAGGGGGACAGCCTGCCTCACCATGGTCTGCACCACATGCTGCAAGAGTATCCCTGCTCCGGTGCCTGGAGCACCTCCTCCCCTCCTTCACTGACCCTGGTGTCTGCAGAGCTGTTTCTCTCATAGTCTCACTCCTCTCTCTGGCTGCAATTGCTCCTGCACAGTAACTTTTTCCTCTTCTTGACTATGTGATCCCAGAGGTGCTACCACCATTGCTGATAAGCTGAGGCTTGGCCATCTGTGGGTCCATCTTGAAGCCGACTGGCATTGACTCTATTGGGCACATGGGAAGCTTTCAGCAGCTTCTCACAGATGCCACCCTTGCAGCCCCCCGCTACCAAAACATTTCCATCCAAACGCAATACAAGTTCCCTTTTTTTTCTGAGGGAACTAGGAATGAAAATAAAATAACCCCTAATTTTAATTAATATTTGTGTTTTAAATAATTGCAACTATTTGTTATAAGCACAACTAGAATTTACTACCTGTTCAGTCTGCTAGTCGTATCTTCCAAGCCTGTAATTTCTCTACCTGTTTATAGAACATAACAATTCCTTACAGCCTTTCTATCCTTTTAATTAAAAGAATAACAAAATAAAGTTATGCATTCTGAGCATGTATGAAGTTGTATACTTCTTATTTTTTAAGATGAATGGGGAAAGCACCAGCACCACCCTTTCCTTTCATTTAGGTATTCCAAACCTAAATAAAAATACCTTGTTTGTTTCCTTGATGTTTGTGTTTTTTCTGTGGGTATTTTAAATTTATTTTATTATTTCTATTTCTGGAAGTAGTTTTTACTGTAAACAAAACAAGAATGTATTTATTTTCACGTCTCTTCATGCCGAGGGACATGATGACGCGTTGCTTTAGAGATGCATCTGTCATATTGAGCTGCATAAAGTGACATGATTCAATGTGACATGCTGATGAACAGTGTGACACAAAGTACGTATTTCAATATATCATTCAAGGCAGAATTACGACAAGGGAAGTCCCAGATTTAGAAGGAATAGAGATCTCTAGATTCTGCTTTTATTTTTTCTTTCTGGAAACTCTAGAAATTGACTGAAAGATATGTCCCTTGATAGCAATATTATATTTGCTAGTGTCTTCTTAATCACACAGGAAATATAACTGCTTTCTTAGTATGAATTATTAGTCCAGCTACGAAAATATCCACCATACAATATAAGTAGGAGAGTTACTTTTAAAATTATTTTAAAATAAAGCTGAATTTTGCTCTGGTTCTGTGTGATATCGAGTTGTGAATAATGTAGGCAGAAAGAAAAGGTAAATTTCCTTCAAGAGAAAATTACAAAGAATTTTAACTGACAGCTGTTGCTTATGAGAATTCACTTTTGTACAGCAGTTATTCTACTGTAGCATTACTGGACTGTACTATATCTATGATATATGTAGGAGTTTGAATGCAGAAGGCTAACAATATTGGTTACTTAAACATAAAGTTTTACTTCTAAATTACTTGAACTCCACTCATGTTCTGTAAGCAAGGCCAGAGGTGAATATATACTAGGAGTTAAAAGATTTATTGTACAATGCAACTTTAAGAAGCAAGGTTTTTCTCATGCTTATTTATTTTTTCACTAGGTTTCATAGTTTATTTAAATTAACAGAGTTTCAGGATAGAAATTACAAAACATCCTAAGTTGCTAAAATGAATTCAGAAAGAATATTAAAAAGAAAAAGTGGAAAAATAAAGGGATTCTGTCTTGAAAAGTTGCAGGAGATGCAAAAGATGATGCTCTGTTCTCAGTGCTGACAGAATTTTAAGAGAAGAAAAAGAGCAGGGGACAATTTAGGGTATCTCCATATGTTCATGTTGTATATTTGGCCCCACATCTGAACCCACAAGTCATTTCTGCATTCGCCTGTAACTCCCCAGGGTTCAAAAAAGCCAGCTTTCCTGGATAAATTTCAGGCCTCTCCCAGATATACTATGTGGTAATGAAGGATGATGAAAATCAGATCACTGACAACTCAGAGATGCTGAAATTTGCCTGTCTGTGATTATTCCTTGTACTAAGGCCAAATCCAAATTTTGATGTAGTCCCAGAGGAACCTCACCATTTACCTTCATTGGTTTCAAACTGAATTCTTTTCCATAACTGGTTCAGATTAGTAATGCAGACTTCTAGAAAATAAATGGGACCACACAGGAAGCTGTAAGACCCTTTTAATGAGCACAAGTACATGATTATATCAAGCATCCCTGATACACTGCTGAAGATACAGGGACACTATAAATTGCTACTGTACAGTGATTAAAAACAACAAAAGGAAAAGAAGGAACTTACAGCACTATGGGCTTGGGTTTTGTTTTTTGTTGTTTTTTTTTTTTACTATCATTTTCTCTTTCTCCATCATCTCTGAATATTAGTTCTGTGGCCTCTGGTGCAGGCAGGAGGCTTTGGTCTGTATTCTCAAAACCAAGAACTTTCCTTTTTAGAAAAACAACAAAAAAAGGCCCAATCCTCCTATTTATTCAAATTCAGTGCATGTGAATGAAAACCCAGACCTGCGAAAGTTATTGGCACAACTCTTACTGACTGTACTGAGGCCAAGATTTTATTTGTTGTTTAAAAAAATATGTCAGGGGTTTCTTCAGACTACCCGACTGATTTAATTTAATTTCACAGCTTTAAATATTCACTCCATTTGCTAATTATAGATTCTGCTCTGTTCCTTTGCATAACCTTACTAAACAAGGTACCATTGTAAACTTTTTGGGTCAATTTAAATGCAGTTGTAGGTGATACAAGTCAGTACAGAATTTGACTCATTCTATAAATGGGAGAGAAATTAGTGAACAGCATGTGAAATGGTGCTAGCTTTGAAGAATAGATGATTATCAATAATTATGGTGCCTATGATGAGTACTTTGACTTTTACAGTTCCCTGTAATTTACATGATTTAGATGTGTAGAAGGGAGAGAAATGAAACAGCTTCAGTCTATTTGGGGAAATAAAAAAGAGTAGAACCAAACCTCCATTTCTTGAAAGAGCAACTACATAGACTACCATCAACACTATCAGCACTTAAAAAGACAATGATAATGTGAAAGCAAAAATAATGTGATAAAAGAATTCACAACTAATATCAGGAAAAATGAAATTTCAACATTGCTGTCACTCTGCTGACTGAGTTGACAAGCTGAGCTGATGTAGGGCTTTTTTTAAGCTGTGATTGGCCTGCCAGCATGGATTTGTGTTGTCATGCTGAGGGTCCCTCTAATAGCCCAGAGGTAGCAGGTGGCTGCTGACTTACAGAGGCTTGCATCTATTTTATTATTTGTTGGCTCTTTTATCCCTGACAGATTCAAACACAAATAAATTCAATCAAGAGCCTCCACCTTTCTGTGATTCCATTTGGTACCTGTAGCTAGCTGCAGCAAATTTCTGAAATAACACGACAACAGCTCAAGTAACATGACTAGAAGTAAACAAGGTGTTTTATATCCTGAGTGGTGATGACTGGGCATTTGAACCAAGGAAATAAAAAAAAGAAGTTTCTTGTGGAGCTCACTATGGGAAAAACAGTGCACTTTAAGAGAGAAGCCTTAGCTATTTTTTTTATTTTTTTTAATTTTAAATTTTCATGTGAAAAATAAAATATTGCTTTGAATAAGAATTGAGCCAAGGTAGTTTTCAAACTGTACCCAAAATCATTAAGTGCAGTGGACAAGAATATATATATATATAACGTGGTACAAACTAGTCATACTTTAGCTATGTTACTGAGTTGCCATGTTCTTTTCAATGTGCGGGTTGAAAGTGGCTTTCAATCACTCTAAAATGACTAACAGATCATTTGCCCTATCAGTGGTGAAAAGCTGACATTCACCAGTATATTGTGCTATGTGATGATCTAAAGGAGTTTGCTAACTGAGTATCTGTCCATGCCTCAGGTCTCTCAGTGAGCGCTTGCACATCTCTGAGGGCCAGGTTACTGTATCACAGGCTTCCCCCTGAACTGAGGACTGCTAAAAACTAATCTCCTTTGAAAGGTGGGTGTGGAGCTTGTCTGCATTTAAGCTGCTTTAATTAACATCAACAGCTCATTTTCTTGAAGTATGTCCAGAATTGGTTGAATATGAAGGACAGATTTTACCAAGATCTGTATCACTTTTGCTCTGTACAGAAAAATAGGAAGAAAATATCAACTAATAAATATAGCTACTGTACATTTGTATATTTTCTTTTATTTGTCCTCTTCACAAAGATTTCTGAGAAGTCTGACAGTAGCTGTTCAATCTAGGTAAAGTTATCCTTCATCCAATTTATGTTTCACATGAATTATGGGGTAATATATACATAAAGCAAAAGCACATCTTTCAAGAAATGTCTACTCAGTCTAAGTGAGGCAATCACTCTTCCACCACGTGTTTAGGCTGAGAGGCTTTTAAGGCATTTTCATGTACTGGGAAAAGGAATTTCTGACGAAATTTTCTTGCTGTTATCCAGGAGGCAATATTCCAAATTCCTATTCAGTTACTTGAACATATTGCTGAATTGCTCTTCCTTCAACAGAAAGAAATAAATAGAGGTACAAATCTAGAAATTGAACGTGGGCACCCCCGGACCCACCTGGCTTTATCCTGCCACAGTTTTCCCTTTTCTCCCATAATCCCTCTGCAAAGAGCAGAAGTGATGTTAGGACATTCAGATTGTTTCCATACAAACTCCTACTACAGTAAATCTTCGTTTTCCTCTCTAAGAGAAGCTTAGCAGATCAAGAAAGATGGATGCAGAGAAAATCAGCAGAAGTAAAAGCATGTGTCAAAAGGCAAAAATACTGAGCTTTCTAGGTTAGCCAAAATACAAAAAGTAGAAGTGAAAAATTTCCCGTACCGTGATCCAGCAACTGTAATTCAGTTGCAAAACTTCCAGCAGTTGTTTTCTCTCTTTCTTAGGAATGCCCTCATACAAATGCCTATTCTATCTTGAATTTAGCTGAAAGTTTCTTGTACTTCTCATCTATTTCAAATCACTTATCATGTTGTGTATATATTATTGTATATGAGTTTGTTGCAGTGAACACATTAAGACTTTGTACCTTGAATCTTTTGCCATATTATTTTTATATAAACGTTTTTCTTAATTTGTGATGAAGGCTGCCAAGTTTTGTCTGCCTACAGAATTTCACAGCGCACAGTCCTGCCATCTAGCTCATGAGTCAGCATTTCTCCATGCTATCAAACCTTGCTGCATCAAAAATAAAGTTTCATATAATTCTGGGACAGTAGAAATTCCAAATATTTTAGGCCCTGAAAATTACAAATTTGAGTGCCATTTTTTGTATTCTGTTAGTGGTCTGACCTATCAGGTACAGTCAGTGAAAAGCTCCAGTAGACTGACCCGTGGTCTATATTGAGTGGTAATTTATATTCACGAGTAAACGCAAACATATAGTGGCACAAATACTTAAGTTTGGCCAACTTCAACTCAATTTAGGATCCAGGGACAGATTATAGAGTAGAGATTAAGCAGGTGTATGTTTTTCTTTTTGACAGATAATTTCATCACTGGCAAAGGCCTGGGAATAGGAGGCATCCACTGCATATTTTTTGTGCACTTCTTCCTTTAAATCTAAATATGTCCTTGAGCAGAGAGGAACAGAAATGGGTAATGAAAAAGAAAATACCTGCATTTTTGTGCCACTTCTTCCAGATACAGAAGTTCCTTTTCCTATTTAGCCTTTTTTGACTTGTTTCTCAGAAAAAAAAAACCAGAAATAACCCAAACACAAAAATCCCAACCAACAAACAAAAGAATGAAACCCCAAATGCTACCAAGATTACCCAAGCTGACAGATAAATTTGGTGATTCAGAGTAACTAGACAGACATGCATGAACCAAAATGATGAACTGAGAAATTTAGGGGGTATTGTGATTTCGTTGATTAAAAAAGAGAAGGCACAGAACAGACATGATAAAGACTGTTTTGAAGAAACAAAAAGCCTATTCTGATTGTCCACAATGGGAAAGACAAGAATCATATATATATATACACACATATAAAAATCAGAAAAAAAGCTTTAATTTGGACAAAAGTAGGGAAAAAAAAGAGATATTGTTGGTACAGAATACCTTTAAAAGATTTAGAAAATTCTAGGGGACATATCAGACCAAATGTGTCAGTCCAGGAAAGGATAAACAAATTTGTAGCAGTCCTTGTAATCACAGCTGTGCTGTTTTCAATTGTTTTATCTAGTCTTGTAACAGTTTAGGTGTTTCATACCTGCATATTTGGCTAGTTCTGCTGAAGAGGAAATGGGAGAAGAGGTGGTTATTTTAGCAATACTTGATTCAAGTGACTTGGATGATTCAAGTTCCCAGATTTGGGTAACTTTGGCTTATTGACTTTAGGCTTCAGAATTCAGCAAAAAGCAGGTGGTATATCTGTGTCTCACAGAAGTAGAATGCACATTAAATCTCCCCAGCATTTTGTGAGTCTGCTTGATGCTAGCAGAATAAATGTCGTGGAAGTCCTAGAAATAAAGCATTTAGCGAATGAGTCATATCCTTGTCTTCCGTAGTACTCTCTGTATTTATTCCAAGTAGAAGAATCTAACCCAATTAATTTGTTTAATGTTTCCAAACACGTCTTGGAAAATTATATTTGCTTTCTGCTGTAAAATTAATGCAGTTTGTATACCAGTCGCCTCCAATAGGATAAATTCAGACAGATGTCCTCCATATATATCTGTAAAAAAGTGTACTTGATGCCTGTGTTATGAAAGAGATTCTGAACCCTGTAACAAATTCAAGTGCAGTGTTTGAAAGGTTGCTTGGAAGATTTGCTGGTGACACGTTGCATGTCATATGGGTAGACATATCTCTCAGACTGAATTCAATGCTGCAGGTTCATTTCTAATTTAGAAGATTGTGTAGTGTATAGATCCACCATATGTTAACACATATACGCCACACCTTTTTCTATACTGCTATATCTACAAAGAAGTTTCAAAAAGATGAAACTTTCTGTGCATGTGCAGATTAAACACCATTTGCACCTGTGAAGACTTCATTTGGCCTGTTTGCATACAAACTTTGGTGCTTGCCTAACCAAACAGTATTTGTGGGAGTCCAGTGGCCCTCTGCCTTTTGAACTTCCCAAACAAGTTTATCACATCTGATGTTATTAAATATTTAGAACTGAAAAGAAAATTACACTTAAAAAGTCACTACTTGAGTTGAAAATACAGGTTTCAAGTTGTTCAGTAGAAAAGCCAGACACTATGAGTCAGGCAGTGTGTGCAATGCTTTAATTTCTCTAATAAGACAACATAATAGCCCATTATTGTTTCTACATGCCACCTTACTGTGCTCTTTGAACAAATTTTCTGTCAAATTTTCTTTTAGCCTCCATATATTACATTTGTATTGACCCTGGACCCTTTCAAAACATTATGTCAGAGAAATGTTGAAGTGTTTCACTAAAAGTGTTCAAAGCCATTACAGCCTTCCAGTAAATATGTAGTTATTCTTTCCATTAGACCTATTACACGGTAGTTTATTATTATGGTTATGAATATTTATATCTATGTATGTATCTATGATTGTACTTTTATATGTATAGATGTACATACATACATACTGGCAGAGGAACTGTAGAAATCTATTTATTTATTATTAGAAACATTATTACATGTACATATATATATACACAAAGGTACATTAAGAATTTGGAGAAAAGTAGATCAATTGGATCAAAAGTAACCTCTGAAGCTGAGAGTCCTTATGGGTTCTTGAGTTTGATTCTTGTCTTCTGATCCGTTTTCATTAATGGGAACAACAAAGACAACATTCAGATTGAGCATCCATAAAATCTGAGTATATATGAGTGTACTATCAGTTATGTACCCTGCAGGCTTACAGAAGACCCTAAGTTAACACGCAAACAATTTCTGTTCATTTATTGTTCTGGGATGTGGCGCTCCTAAAATGTGGGTAGTGTGAGCTTACAGGACTGCTGGGAACCTTCAGGTGTGTTGTTTAAACATGCCTACCATGAGTAAATGTGGTATAAAAGCCCTTTTATTTTCTCCATCTTAGACCTTCTGAGATCTGCTCTTCTCTCCAGGCAGTCAACAAAGTCTTTATTCTTCTGAGGCTAGGAAGCACTTCCCAATTTTCATGCAAAATTTATGCATGAACACTTTGTACTTGTTTATTCTTATGCACATATTAGCTTTTATCTCAAAGAACTCTTCACCTTTTCTTGGCTGCTTTTATCCTGATGTGTTTATTGACTAAAGTCATATTCCCTCCCAGTCTTTGTTTTGCTAGTTTAAAAAAATTGTAAGTAAGTTTGCAGTAAGTTTGCAGTCCCTTCTAAAGATGTGTCTTACCTTCCTTTAATCATAATACATAGCTCTTTCCTAGATTGATTTCAGTTTGAATGTGCTTCACTCTAGAATGTATGACCGGAATTATATACAGTATTTGAATTGTATCTTTCATATTTATACAGACTTTGCTCTACTTCATTACTGGGAATTATTTACTTGATTAGTTTCCTAGTTCAAAGATTCCTTGCTGGTATTTTCAAACACTAATAATGAAAAAAAAAAATTATTTTGTGTATTCAAAATATAGCTTCAGATAGAAAATGAGCTCCAAACCTTTAAATTGTTATTAGTTATCTTGGTGATGAGAAAGAAGGAAAAGCTACTCTGCGGTTTCCTACTGCATATGTTAAGTGATTTAAAGAATTTTGAGATATTTGTGGCATTGCAAAACAATGGTGCAATACAAACTGCTAATTGTAAATATAAACAATAACAGTACAGACTGATGACTGGTGGAAATGTATAACTAATTGCAGTGCATAAAGAGCTAATAATGGAATGGAGGAGAGAGCTATGACAAGAATGTGCAGTTATATAAAAATAACCTTTACACAGGAAATTTTAAACTCTTTCAAATCATCATGAATATAAACACAAAATACCAAACACAAACACAAATGTAAATACATGAGGCGGACCAGCATTTTCTTTGGAAGCGTTTAATCTGAAAGGAAAAAAAAAGTGTTGTTGATAAAATAATGATATTTTTTATGAAACTTTGTTTGTAAATGTTCTTTTTTGCAATAAAAAATGAAAAGTGTGTGAAGGAGAAGTTGTTGGTACCTCTATCTCCCTTTACACCTTTTTTTTTAAGACACAAAATAGAAAAATAAAAATAGAAAACTAAAGTGGGAAATATTTTGTCATTTTCCTCCAGTTTTGGTTGTTTTGTTTTGTTGTTTTTTTTTTTTTTTTTTTTTGTAATTGGAAAATCAGTTTGTATTTTAATGAGAAATTTTAATCTCTGTTTACTCTCTCCCATAAAATGAAGTAATTTATTTCCTTTTATTTTCTTGACCATCCATGTGCTCAGTTTCTCACGCATGTATATCTCTTAATTCCATGCAGTAGTCTGGTACCATTTCCTGATTCTCTAAAAAAAACCAAAGCAAGCAAGCAAGCAAACAATCAAACAAACAAACAAACAAACAGACAAAAAGCACAAAATGTTTCTGGATGTGGAATGAGATTTTTGACCTTCGGGTTAATCTTCGTTTTGTATTACTGATGAGCCGCGCAGCAGGCCAGATCCCATCTGAGCTATGAATTATATAAACACAAACAAAACCCTAGAGTTGCTGTTTGAGTAAATCAGCTGTCGAACTGTAAGGAAAAAGATGTGAGATATCTTCAGGCTGGGAGAGAGGAGGTGAAGAGTTGTAGTGAAAACAAAGAAAAAGTGAGATAATTCTGGTCAGTGTGAAAGAAGGGGGATTCACTACTGAAAATGTTTATAGGCAGCAAAAGGAATTAGTGAGGATGAAACTGCAGACACAGTCATGTAACTTTTTAAGAAGTTGTAAGCAGCAATGATTACCATAGAACAGTGTGCAAGTGTTTTCCAGAATGCATTGAAATGCCAAGCAGAGATAGGATCTGACATTTTAGTAGTAAACAGAACAGACTGAGCAGATGTACACTCCAAAGAACCTTGGGTGTAAAAATAAGTAATCTCCATTTGGTATCATAGAAGCAGAATTAATAGAAAGATGCATATAGAGGAGTATCATTATCAAAGCAGTGAACTATGAAAATTATATTTTGCTGAAGAACTTTAAATACAATGAGTACCTGAACAAAAGTTTTATTTGTTAGCTGTACAGGAAAAGATACACCGTGTGAAGGAAAGTAGAAGATGCACTAAATGTTTGCTGTCTCCTGGATCTGACAACACAGAGGTGATGGAGTCAACTACATCGTTCAGGTCTGAGTCTCACATGATGAGAGCTTTCAGTGATGAGAGACAGCGTGATGCTGATCAGAGAAAATTTGTAAAAAAAGAAAAGGAAAGAACTGTTTGCAAAACAAACAAACAAACACACACAAACAACTTATTTTTTTACCATTTTTCAGCTTGTATTTTAAAAAATCAGCCCACTGGTCAGAGAGACAAACCAAGATGTTGTTCAGATGGGAGCCACAATCTTCAGTGTTTGTGGATCTGCCCATATATTTGGGCAGGTACAAATGTTTTTCCAAGACAACTGTTATTGCAGGAAAAGGAGGTACTCACACATAGAAAAAGATATATTGGAAAACAATGTTCTGAAAATATTCTTTCAAGGTAAAATGGAAAATTAAATGCATGCAAGGTGCTTCAGTGCAGTTGTGGCAAAAAAAGACTAATGATATTTCATAGTCTGTCAGGCACATAGCACTGATAAGACCTGTACTGCAGGTTTTCTGTAGTTTTAGCATCTGCATTCTTTTAAAAACGTAGATAGAATGAAAATGATAAAACATAAACTCCTCCATACTGCTATCCAAAAAGAGAACAGGAAATTATATTCCACAATGCTTTTCCTTTTTAAAAATAATAAAATTAAAATATATTTGATTTGATATTGATTTTGTTCCTTCTTTGAGGGTTGGATTAGATGACCTCCTGATTCCTTTCAAGCCTAACTCACTCTAAGATAGTATGATAATGGCATTTTTCATAAAATAATAGGAGCAAAGGGCATAAAAGCAGCTATCTAATGCATTCAAAAGAGAAATTACACATTTTTCACATGAAGAGACCTAGTTATCAGAAAAAAAAAAAAAAAGAAGATTGAAAAATGCTTGCAAGAGAAGTATTGTATTCTCTTGATGCTTTCATTTTAAAGCATGTTTTTGCATGTCTTCTGGATGATGTGCTGTAAGTAAGTGCAAGTGACTGGTCTCCATACAAGGTTAAGCAGATAAAATGCAAGGTCCTTTGGTCTGGAATGGGTTAAAGTGGCTGAAGCAGTTTTCAGTCTGGCTTTTCATTCTATGAATCTATGAATCATATTAATCTTTTTCAGAGTCTGTTGTTTTTTTTTTTGTTTTTTTTTTTTGTTGTTGTTGTTGCTCCTTCCTCAAAACAGTTTTGTTCTCTCCATCCTGATCTAAAACAATTCTTTATGAAGTGACAGATTTCCTAAGGGAAATATCACAGTCTCATGATTCTATTTGGTGGCACTAAGTTGATTCTATTTGGTGGCACTAAGTTGGCCTTTAATTTTGGGACAAGTAAGTTTAGAAGCAAGTTTGACACAGCCAATGGTATGTGAAAAAAACATATTTCTGATCTCAGATATCTTTACAACTATTTTATAATACACGGACTCACACACAAGCTAATTATTTCTTTCCACAGACAATTGAAGATGCAAAGAAAAGACTATAGAGATTACTTTTTGTTTGTTTTCCTTTGTATTTTTTTTAAGAACAAAAAAACTATTAAAGATAAAATATTGATGTCTTATATGGTTAATATTAAATATTCAGGTTTAGGGTTTAAAATCTGCCTATGGCATTTGAACTCCTGTCTCCTATTAATTTTAAAGCAAATAGTCACCTAAGCTTTAATTTTTAAGGAATGTTTTATCTTAATCATTGCATCAAAATATCAAGTCCCCTGAATAGCTGTGTTAAATATAACTTTCTTTCTTGTTTCCTTTTTTTTTTTTTTTGTCAAATAATGGCATGCTAATATGTTAAATACCTTCCTCATTTCCTTTTTGAGTATAGATGGTAATAAGATCATAGATAATAATTAACTGACTGATAACACTTTCTGATGGGTATTTAAGTAATTTTTAAATGGTGACACTTAAAGGAATCTCTTTTTGTGCAAAATAACCAAAACCAGCTCTAGGTGTTAGCAAGCTGCTCTTTAGAATCCGAATACTAGGGAATTCTAAATGTAAAACTATTAACCGGTTGATTCTTGATCCCTGACGTAAACTGTCATCCACAGTCCAGTCCTTGCGTGCTCATCTCCCTGTGGGAAGCACACTCTTAAGAAGATTACACTACACAAATAACAGAACCAGGAGAGAGTCCATTAAACCTCTCACATCATTACAAGCCTCATTGTTTTGCAGATGAGCAACATAAAATAGAACATATACATGAGGCCTCTTACTGACTCTCTGGATACCAGGGATTTCAACTACCTGAACCTAAGTGATTGCTGGTAAATGAATAAATAACCTTGAGATAATCCTTCCTTTTTGCAGGAAAAGTGCCCTGCTTAAATGCCAGATAATGAAAAATTTTCCAGATTTCCTTTATCGTTTTTTTAGTTCTCTGTTTTCCATGTATTATCCTGTAAGTGCTATGGTCACTGCTTTCTGCCTTCTGCTCGCATCAGAAGGCAAAACTGGCATTTTGGAGGGAATCTTATTAAGCTGAGGAGGGCAAGGGAATAAAAAAGAATGTAAATAGTCTTCATGCAGTATCTGATTTAAGGCACAGGTCACTTCTGGAAAAGAGATTTTTCATGGGGACCTGGAGTTCTAAAGTTATCAATTTCCATGGCTATATGTCACAACAAGTGGATAAAATGTGATTTATTCAAAATTTAACTGGTTGGTTTATCTTTGTAATGTGCTCTTACAAAAGGTATTTTTCATTTTCTGTGCTGGGTGACTGTTGATCATATTTCATTTATTCATATTTAATATTAATTTTCATGTGATTTTTTTTTTTCAAATATTATTTTTCTCAAATGTCAAAATCCTGTCTTGTTTATTTGATTTTTGAGCACTTGCAACAAGGGCAGGTAACTCTAATTTTAGATCAGAAAACCAGTATGCTGGCCTTTTAGGTGTCTCATTTAGTGATAAGGTGCGTACATGCAACTAATAGCTTGCTTAGCCAATTCTAGCTTAGTACTAGCATTCTTTCTTAAAGAGAAATGAAGAACTATAGAATAATAAATATTAACCTACTTGGACCTCCAAGAATAGCATTTAATCTAAAACTCAAATCTATGATGATACTTCAGAAAGGATTATATAATATTTTTCCACTTTAAGGTGAAGTGAGCAACTAAAATCAGTCAGGAATCGATGTGGAATACATTCTGTCTATTAATTTTCATTTATCTGATCACATGCACTTGTTCATTTACTAGCCTTTCTTAACACTGAATGTGTTAAATCTGTTACACTAGTAGTTATCCTAATTAGTAAGTTTTACTCACATGTTGCATTTATATACTTCTCTTTCCTGAAATATCCTAAAATTTTGGGTGGTTTGAATGAACATACTCCTGATTTGAATTTGATCTCCACCAATTTAGGTTCTATTAATGCAGCTATCTGAGTTTAAAAGGACTACAAATAGTCTCTAAGAACTCTATTCATGACTCTGGATGTGGGATTCTGCACTTCCTCTGAACAAAATGAGATGTGAATGGGACTCACTGTTTGTGTATGTTTAACCAAAGGGGAAATAAAACATCTCACACCAAGTATGCAACTAAAATTCTTCACAGGTGATGGAGTTTTTTACATACTCACTGATAATTATACCTTACTTATTTAGCCTAAGTGCCAAGAGGCAGTGTTGCGTGAAAATGAAAAGGTTTACTGACTTAGTTAAGATTTGCTAGGAATACAGTGATGCTCAACCAAAGCAAACAAACTCCAGGATCTACAGAACTGGTTCTCAAAAGAAAATAATACTAAAAAAAAAAGGTTTTTCCTGTGACTTTTCTAACTTTTCAATTCTGCCTGGTTGCAACTGTTGAAAGACGAGTATCTTTTTTTGCAGTAGTAGTAAAATCAGATTATTATTGTATATAATTTTTTTTCAGTGTGAATCCTGACTAAGAAAAATTAAAAAGAATGTGGGAAAGAAAACCCCATAAGCTAACAAATAATGTGAACTTAGGTACTTTGTAATTCAGTGAATTCTAGGGTTGATCATTCCTCACATCTCACATACCTATAACAGTGAGAAAACTGGATTTTTTTCCCCTGAAGAATAGGGACTCTGCAAATCAAAGAAATAAAATCACTTAGAGCATGAACTCATGTAGCTTGGATGTGTCTAGAGGAAAATATCTTAGACAGTCAGACAAACAGACAGAAAGTAGTTGGCACAATTTATTTATCCTCAGATATTTCTCATAAATCCATTTAATTCCCTCCCTATACTCTGAAAGGAAGGTAACATCATTCCATGGTTCTAATCACAAACACTTCTCTTCTTCTCATGGAACTATTAAATTATTTTCCATCAGTCCTTGTAGATCTATTCACTTTCTTCAACTGCTTTTCTTTTGCACAAAGTCAGTATGAGTCGGCAAACTGCTTATAAAAAGCCTTGGATTTGAAATGAAGGGCTGTTGCAGTTTATTGGTCAAAACCAAGCAGAATTACTCTCTGAGGAGTTAAAGGAAGCTTACATGGAATCTATCTGTATTTTACTTGTATCCTTAGGGTCCCATTAGTCCCTCACTTTCATTATCCTAAGCACCAATTCATTTCACTTACTCTCACCTTTCCCCATGGCCATATTGCTTAAAATACCATGATGCAATGATTTTATTGCTTTGTTTTTCTCTATAAAAATTTATTGACATAATAAATAAGATACAATTTTCTGATGTATTTGTGACAATAACTATACCCTTACACATGCAGATATTGAATTCATGCCCATCATAGAAGCATTTTATATGAAGACAAGTCCTAGAAAGAAAATAAATAACATGAGTGTGCCACTTATAATTGCATAATAAATACCTCTCCACTGTAAATAAATCACATACTGGTTTAGTTAGGAATAATCACTTTTACTACTAAAAGTTTTCATACTTCATTAAACAGTTGATACTCTATGTTAGAAACAGTGGTTATAATACTAAACACCTGAGCCAGGTTAAAAGAAGTGTTTGTTGTTACAGAAATGAGTGTGCAGAAAGATGAGTTTAGTTACTCTAGCGGGGAAACAGCAGGTACCCTGTTCACTTTATGGTTTCTGAATACCTTGATATGATTGAAAGCCAGCTCTTGCTTAAACTGGGTTTTACAAGTACGGTTTGGTCCTTTCAGAAGTGAATGAATATGTTTGTATGATTAATAGTTTGTGGGGAGAAAGAAAAGACTACCTAAACTTTGTACCTGTACCTTCTCAAAAACTTGAGACTACCTCACGGATCTTTGTTAGTAGATTTAAGAACTTTGTGTCTTGTTTCTAATCTGAAAACAGGCATAAATATGAGAATCCTTCTTTTCCCACATAAGTTATTTCTCTTCCCACACAGGGTTAAGTTCAAAACCTATAATCAAGTTTATGCTGACAAGTACCATCCAAAGACTTCTTGCAAATCAAATTGACACTGCTTTTTGGAAATGAGAAGCACAATGAAAGAAATGAAAAATATGTAAAAATGGGATAAGAAGTATGGGGTTAATCACTGGTAAGAGTTCTCAGCCTGCCTAAGCAGTAACCAAGAGCATAGAATCGTAGAATCATAGAATGGTTTCAGTTCAAAGGGACCTTAAAGAACATCTAGTTCCAATCCACATACTGTGGGCAGGGATACCTTCACTACATTAGGTTGTTCAAAGCACCATCCAACCTGGCCTTGAGCACCCACAGGGATGAGGCAGCTACAACTCTTTTCCCTTTTTTTTTTTTTTTTTTTGTTACAATGTATTCAACTGACTTCTCTGTGTTTTAGAAGACAAAAATTCCTCAAGTGACCTAAACCAGCCTCATCTATAGACTGTCACTTAAGTACAACCATGTATCATCAAAAATAGGTTGCCCAATGCTGTAACTGAAGAAGAAAGCAGATGTCATGTAAAATCAGAATTGTGTGAATTTTCTATTCTGTGACAGATTTTTAAGGTGAACTTCTTTTTCTATAGCAGTTTGTGATATAAAGTAGAAAATTAGGAGTGTATTAAAAAAGTTATGATATAGAAAAAAATATAAGTGAGCATTATAAACATGCTAGAACAAGTACAGTATTCAAAATCCTCCCTCAAAGAAGTCCATGAACTAATTTGCTAAAAACTTCCCTTGAGATGCCATGCTGCCTTGCCTCTGTAAAGTAAAAACGAATCGGACCTGAGTCCACCTTTCCATAATTTACGTTGATCCTTTAACCTGAAGTTTTAAAATATCCATTACAGTATCGGTAGTATGATTTAGTACTTGTGGTATTATTGACTTTTCCAATAACAACAACGAAGCACAGCAAATCATCATAATGACATTCTGGAGAAACCAATTAGGAAATCAGGACAGAACGTTAATCTACTCTAACACTCAAGCAGGACATACTTATCAATCCTTATCAGCTTGGACTCTGTCTAAAGAGCAAATACTTATCATGATCACATTGGGTAATAATTCCACATAAGACATCAACATACTTAACCTGTTATTTTCACAATATATTGAGAGTAATCTGAGGTATAGTGGGTTTGGTTGTTGGGTTGGGGTTGTTTTTTGACAGTTTTAGTGTCTTCTCCTTCTGATGGCTATGAAAAAAGAGTGCATTAGAGCTAACTGTACTAAAGTACTTGAAAAAAACTGTCCCTGAAGTAAAAAAAAAAAACAAAACCAACAACAAACCACAACTTCTGATAAAAATCCCAAATGGGTAATGTATTTGAAGTACTGCGTACTGTGTTGGTAACTAACATGAAAAAAAAATACAAACAAATATACTATTTCTGAGCTTGGGATGTGAAGTAAGAAATTAAAGGCAAGAGGTGGTCAAAAAGAGCACAAGGAGAGGTTACAAATAATCATATCCAATGGAAGCAGAATACAGTGATTTTAGTATTAGATTTATGAAATAAGTATCAGGTCCATTTATACTAAAGATCAATTAAGGGAGCTATATTCCTTCACCTTGCAAGAATTAGCTTAAGGGCTAATGCAACTAGGGTTTTTTTTGGTGGGTTTTTTTGGGTTTTTTTTTTTTTTGTTGGTTGTTGTTTTTTAAGTTCAGTATATCCATTAGGATTTACTTAATTTATGTAGCACACAATATACTGGAGAGTTTTCTCTAAAAACAGAGGGAACTGGTAAATGGAAGCAAAATAAACCCTGCAAACAAGCAGGTTTTTTGTTAAAATATCTCAGGTTAAACAGATTATGCTTTTATATCCATTATTGTCTACAGATTTAAGTAAACCTGTATATATTTCATGGGTTTTCAGCAGTCTGTACAAAATGCCACCTAAAAGGTTAGATTTGGAAGAAAATATGCTAGAATTCCTCTTTTATATTTATATGAACCACTTAATAGAGATTTATTACTGCTTAACAGAAGAGCATGGGAAGAATGGATGAAGCCTTGACCCAACCATCTTGCCGTATGCTCATATAGTATAGGAGTGATGCAGGCTTCTAATGATCCAAGCTGGTAACAAGTTTGTAGGGTTTTTTTAGCACACAGGAATAGTGACACTAATGACTTTGCACTGTAGTAATTATTTTCTCTTAATTTTAATCATTAAAAAAAAAAAATACATAGTCTAAATTGGTCATCTAGTTTCCATCTGTTGCAAGTGATGAAAGATGAACATCCCTCACTTAGATTAAGAGCAGTTAATGAATAGCTAAAATGGTTTAAACATTAACAGATGATAAACTGATGGCAATATAGGTGTGGCATTAGTTTGTGTGTTGCCAGTTACATGTGAAAAATTATTCTGAAAGCCCAGATATATGCTCAGGAAGTCAGAAATCCTTCCGGACATACATAGTCACACTGCCTGAAGTGTCTAATCTGACTAATTAAGTGCTAACACAGTCTTTTTTTCTGCAAGAACCACCGACTTCAATATTAGCCTAGAAAAGAGCCAAGAGGTACAAAGGTTTCTGAAAGCATTGTGATTTCATCCTGCCTAGAACTCTATCAAGAGTTCTTGATAAAAAAGCACATCAGCTTTTAAAGAAACAGTGCTTAAAACACAGAACAGACAGTTACCGTTACTTCTTTCTCTTCTTTCTTTGGCACCACAGACTTTGTTGACCACAGACCTCTTACCTGCATGAAGGAGTGCTGAAAAGCTGACAGAGTGTTTATATAATACCTTTATTTTCAAGTTAGTACAAATAAAATTATACCAAGTTTTATACACATACTTTGCACTGATGATTTGACTTACCAAATTTTACAGGTGATGTAATGACACAGTGAATTCAGAGAAAAAACATTTTTTCTGAGATATAAAATGGAATATACTTTTAGAAACAAACATAAACAAACAAACAACAAAACCAAACCAACACAAAACAACAAAACCAACTTCCAAACCACAAGGAATGGGCAGCACCTTCCACAATAAGCAATGGGCATGCTATGTATATCAAATTATTAGTCTGTGTGCTTGCAGGTTATTCCTGTGGAGCCATATGTACATGATTTTAGATTTCTTGCTAGTGTATTGAGGAATAGAGTTTGAAGACAATGAGGGGAAAAGAAATACACAATTGATGTAATAGAAAAAGTTTTTGGTGTACATGACTTCATTTTTGTACCGAAAGCATCGCTACCATGTAAGTCTTTTATTTTTAATATAATGAGCTTTCCCTGTGCTCCATGATTCAATAATCTGAATCAATGAGGAAAACCCATATCAATAAAAAGGGGGAAAAAAGCCCAGAAGTAAAAGAAGCAAATTGCCATAAAGGAAAAACAGAAGCCTAAGCTAAAAATATTGAGGCATATACACTATAGAAAGTCTGTCCATAAACACATAAATATGCACACATTAATAATTGCAACTAGGTTTCACTACAGCCATTATCCTACATTTTGACCTACAGTGAATTATCCTTTTGATTACCAATACAGTCAGAAGACTGCACTTCTTCAGCCCATCTACCATCTGACAAGATTCATGTGCTCACTGGTCCCTATCTTCTTGGGAAGTTGCTTTTCACTAAAGAAGACTCAGCCTTGATAAAGGAAATTTCCAAATTCCTGACATGTGTGTGGATTTTGAGAACAGTAATTAATAACAGCATAAAATAGTAACTGGGAGGAATAAAATAGACAATGAACCTTTGGACACATCACAATCATTTGGTTTTAATTTAGTGGGAAGTTCTAAGTCAGTTCTTTCATCTTGACTGGATATCCTCACAAGGTGATATTTAATTCAGAAAAAAATTATATCTCTTTTGTGCTATTGGTACTATTGCCAAACCCAACATAGCAAAGCCTCTGGCACTCAGCTTGTATTGTAATATATGCTTTCTGCAAGCAGTGGCTAGAAGAAAAACATATTCAGACTGTGTATCTTTCCTTCCCCCTGAATTTTATCACAATGAATTCTGGAGTTAAAGAAAAGAAATGAGGAAATATACATAACCCAAATTTGTTGTATAGCATAGAGATTCTGGCCATAAATAAACGTTTGCTAACACTCAGCTTCAGATGCATCACATTTTCCTGTACCCATGAGAGGCGCTGACAAGCAGAAATGTTGTCCTCTTTGATGAAGATGCAGTAAGATAGACAAAATGTGATACCAGCAAGTTCATAAGAAATGTCAAGTGCTTAGTGAAGAGAAATGGAAAATATCAAGCAGTCCTGCTTAAATAGAGTTTGGAAATATCTAAGATGATGACTCATCAAAAGTGTACCATTAAGCAATCTGTAGAAAAAATAATCTCTTAACATAAATGACTCAAAAATCCATTGAGCCATAATGTTTTTCCATGGTAATTATATCTTTGTACTGGATATATTTTAATTATCTGAAGATATAATGGGTAATGTATCTTTGCCTAATTGTAGGAAATGTAGTGTGCTTTACTATTAACTTCCTAAGAGCCTTTTAATAGTGCGTCTGACATTTGTTATGGGGGCAGTAAGTGTTTTGAAGCTTAAGAGACTTTTACACAGACATGTCCACCCATGATGCTGAAAAGACTACTGACAAGGAGGATGGTGGTAAGAGAAAAAAAAAATTAACCATCTGTCATGAAAAATCTTGGTCGCAGAAATGATTTCTAAGTGTATTTGAGGAGGACTATGAATACAGTGTGAAATTCTGAGGAATTTTTTGGTAGGATTCAGTTCAGATGACAGGGACCCGATGCTGAGAATATTCCGCAATACATTTCTCATGGGCTCCTTCCTGTGATGTTAGAATTCCTCTTGCCAGAGAAAAGCAGGAAAGGCAGTCACTAAAGTAGTCTTCCAACCAGATGCTAATTATTAAACATTGAGATGCTCTGGGCAGCCAGAAAACTAGGGTAAAATACAAGCGCTGTCATAAGGATACCTTATTCAGTAAAAAAGGAAGACACATTTTGGCCTAGCTTGCTCTGCTGAAAAATATTTCAATGCAGGTCGTTTTTTAGTAATTGCAGAGAAGTAGATTACGTTGAAATTTTCATTCCAAATTAAAGACTACCCTTCAGAAACACTGGATTGCAAAAGTTGTTTTTGTTAGGATGCTGATATTTCTCTAAAAAGGCTTTGCTAGTCATGATTTGCTCACTATTTGAATAAAGAAACCCATGTTGTGTGACTGTGTTCTCTCATGCCTTCTTATAATAAAGAAGATACCAGCAAACTTCTGCCACTCAGTTATGCTTGTTACATATAGTGAATTTGAATTCTTATGTCCAGAAATGAACGTGTATGTTGTGTCACTATCCCACTAAGCAGCCTACTTGGTTTTAACTTGTATTTCCAGGTTGCAGCCTTATGGTACATCCCTTGTTCTTAGAGAAGGATACTTTCATTTCCAGAATTTATTTAGGAGAGATCTATCTCCCACCATTCCACTAATACTCTCATCTGCTTCAAAAAGGCTAAATAATTTTCAAAGATGTTAGGAGCTATATTTTTAGCGACTGCTAATATCTTCTTGGGACGTTCCTGGTACAGCAATGTTGGCAGACCTCATTACAGAATCTCCTGGTCTGTCATGTATTAAAACTGTTCCATGGTATCCAAGCACTTAAAATACTTGTGAGTGTCAGGGTCGCAAGTAGATGGACATTACTTTAGTTAAGATTTAGATGCCAGGAGAATTAAAAACATCAGAAAAGGCAGAGATCTAAAAAGTATTCATTCAGCCAGATACATGCAGTACTTCAAGACAGGCATTGGAGAAACTAAACAGCTTGCTGATTCTGATTTCAGTCAGTGGCAAATATCTGAAAGGTATATTTACATGAAAGTAATAAAATCCAAGATTCTTTGACAGTTTTGATAACAATGACAAATGCCATGGTATTTAAATAGATAGAGAGCAGAACCATCAAAAGTGAAGGTTTATCTCACAATCACATTCAGCTAATAAAATTCCAACGATTTTTTATTTAAATGTTTTGTATTATGTGATAACCTTACTTACATTGCTTAAATTGTAATAAAGAAGAATAATAACTGCTAGCAATAGGCCAGGTATAATTCATTTAAAGCATCACACTTATAAAAAGGAAAGATGGCTCAGTGGTAAGAAAAGCTTGTAAGACCTGAGATATCCTAGACTGAAAAAACTCCTTGTGCTGCAATGTGTCTTGAGGATAAGTACACTGGAGTTGTTAAAGTATCTGGCCTCTAGAGTAATGAGGGCTGTGCAGGCAGGACAGACTAATAAGCATTGCACTTCATTGTTTGCTTTGTGGCATTCTGATGATTCTAGCATAAAGAGAGCAAACACAAGGAGGCCTGAGCTGGGATCTGCTAGCCTGGTGGGCAGTTTTAACAAAATCACTTAATTTCCCTCTTTTTCGCTCTATAACCATGGTAAATAATTCCACTTTTCTTTGAAAACCATCTGCAATTGTTTTATGATATATATTATTAGAGGGTATTCTTGCTGTTAATAAAATTGTATTTTTTATTTTTTAAAGAAAGGTGTATTGAAGGTGTAAAAAAAAATACCTGTTGTGAGCTTATACCTCCATTTAGAAGAAGGAAATACATTTTGCTCAAGACATATATTCTGTTTTGGGTATTTTTGTTTGGTTTTGATTGTTTGGAGGTTTGTCATTTTTTTTCCAAATCTCAATATGTTCTTACGGAATTAATGGAGAAATATGGGAGCCCTCCAGTGGTGAAAATAATGTATCTGGATTTGATACCGGAGCTACATTTCTGTGAATATTGTCTGTTTTCAACATCGTTACCATAGTTTTGTGACACATATGGATACTGATCCCCTTTTGATTAACAGGACTTGATGACACTTAACATTTGCCTAGACTTGCATATGAACATATTCCCAGGTGACATTTGTAAAAACCAAGAAACTCAAATTTGTCTCGTGTCACTTCCTTTTCTATATAGACAGGAAAACCCTTGGGGACTCTGTTTATTTGTTCTCTTCCCTCTAGAAACCACATGGGTTAATCATGTTCTCCTCTTCCATGGGCTTTTCACCTTAAAGGGTTTGTGGATGAAAAGGAATTCACAACTGCAGTAATAGAGATGTTTGTCTAGCCTGATCTGCCCATTCTTTGTCTTCTTTGATCTTCATGTTAATCCACTCACCATTTGCCTCCAAAACTGCATTCTCCCATGTAAAGCTGTGGCATACCCTTCTGGAAAAGCTCTGGACACCTGGCCCACCACTCCCTTGAAACTGTAGCCTCTGAGCAAATGGTACTGCTTTACCAAATGAACTCACATTTTTTACTTCTATGCTTAATCAGCCATAAAAAGATGGGGTTACTATTTCTGTGGACAAGCCTTTCTGTTGCACTCCAGGAAGAAAGTGGAGATCATAATTTGCTTCCCAAGGAAGTGTAACTTTAACATGCTCCATTCATGTATGCACAGTCCCTTGGGACTACATTCCTTCCTTAAACATGCTAATCTGTTAATAGTGCAGATAAATCCTTAATAGGGATCTCCTGCACCTTTAAGTCAAGTTTGTAGGACTTCTGGATGTTATAAAGTTAAACATGCCAGCACAACTGTCAGATGGTGTCTCCTAGTGAAGTTACAAATGTAGAGTTAAAAGCAGTTTCCTTGTGAGCGAGGCACATATAAAACACAAAAATCTGAAAAACAGCAGACTTCAGAGAGCCTTTCTGTAACACTGGAAAAAATGGGAAATTGAGGAAAAGCAAAGGATTAGACACTTGCCTTCTTTTAATGAGGATAGCTTTTGTTGGAAGCACATGTTAATAAAGTGCATAGAGCTACCAAGAATACTTCTTTAAAGCCCTTGGAATCTGAGATATTCATAATCAGCCCACAGCAAAAGCTATACAGCCAGAAGTCCACTATGGTACCACTATCTACAATACAATTTTCACAGGTAGAACTTAGAAAAGGCACAGAAAAGCTCATTTTACTGATACAGATGTGAGTGTGTACACACATACACTCTGTTTTGCATCGTGTTTAGCCAGAGGAATATTCCTGAATACAGATGGAGGAGGAAGAAGTGTGCTTCCTTCTGTTTTTTTTTTTTTTTTGTTTTGTTTTCATTTCTGTTATATTTCACTTCAAATCTAAAGGCGGGCCACTGAAGTATACAGAACAGCAGAAATTGTAAGAGACCGAACCTACTTTTCATCCTCTGACTTTGAATTTCAGCATTTTTTACTATGTTTTATGCAGCAGCTACAGAGGCCAGGCCTCCTATTGTCATGGAAAAATAAAGGTCTTATTTAACTGCTGGTGGAGCTGTAGTGCATGATGTGTGTTTGTTAGTCTAAGACATCTGCTCTTTGTGTCAGCAACTAACTCCAGACACCACAGAGTGTCCCCGTGTCACCTGCCAGGCTGTGTGCAGAGGCAGTGGGTTGGAGCTGCACAGCGCCCTTCAACAGAAGAGGAAAGGCGCAAAGAAAATGTTTGTTTGCAGTGGGGACTAGGTGACAGGAAAAGAGACACTTTCAGCTGTGGCTGAAAGGTTATGTGATTAGCATGTGATGGATACTGGCCCCTTAACCACTGGATGGATAAGGATGACTGACTGTAAGGGAGGCTCTGAACTATGTAATCTGACAAAAACAGTGCTGAGAGGATGCTGATTTTAGTTTCTAGGTCTGCATTACACACAGTCCACTCACCATCAGAAGATATTCAAAATGCTTAGTGGATCAAGCAGCAGCAACCTTGTAGTGCATGGCACTTCTCATAACCATGCATACATGGACCAGCATCCCATCTGGGTGGGGGCCACCTCCACACTCCCTTTGCACTGGCATTTTTCTCCACTGGCACATTGATTTCCCTCAGGGCCCAGTGGCCCCATGCCACTGCCCATCACCATCTCACAGACCCCTTGGAGCACCAACAGATTGTGGGCTGCGCTTGCCTGAACCATATGCCAGCGATGAGTGTCATAGCTGTAAGCTAATAGTCCAAGAGGTGTTTTTTTTTTGGCGAGGGCAGGGGTACGAATGGGGAAAATAAGAATATCCTGCATTCAGCTGTAACAGTTATTTTTCTCACTCTTAATAGCTGGCGCAGTGCTGAGTTTCGCCTTTAGTCTGAGAACAACACTGATAACACTCCAGTGTTTCAGTTGTTGCTCAGTAATGCTTACCCTGATCAAGGACTTTTCAGTCTCTCATGCTCTGACAGTGAGGAGGGGCACAGGAAGCCGTGAAGAAGCAGAGGCAGGACACTTGACTCAAACTAGCCAAAGGGGTATTCCATACCACGGCATGTCATGCCCAGTATATAACCTGGGGGGAGTTACCTGTAAGGGCAGATTGCTGCTCGAGTCAGGTTGGGTATTGGTTGGCAGGTGGGAGCAATTGCATTGTGCATCACTTGTGTTTATCATGTTTTTTTCCCTTCCCTTTTTAGTTTTGTATTCTCTCCACTTGCCATTTCCCTTCTTCTTATTATTAGTGCTGGTAGTAGTAGTTTTGGATTATACTTTAGTTATTGGACTGTTCATATCTCAACCCATGGGGTATACATTCTTTCAATTCCCCTCTTCATCCTGCCCAGAGCAGGGTGGAGAGAAGAAGCAGGGGAGTGAGCGAGCAGCTGTGTGGTTCTGAGTTACTGACTAGGCTTAAACCCTGACAAATTAGAAAAAAATCAAAATCTGTGGTTTATAAGCAGATTTAAGACCTGACATGTTTATTTGTCTGTAACAGTTAAAAAAAAAAAAAAAAAAGGAAAAGGAAAAATGGTCCAGTTGTGTTTGTATGATAATAACGGAATTCTGCAGTTTTGACACGCAAAGAGATTTTATTAAACTTGTAGCTGTCAGTTGATCAAAATAGAAATAGAATGGACTAATTTTGATGAATGTTTACTTAAAATTTACAGATAGTTTCCTACTTTTAGTGAGAAAGTCAATTTTTCCTTGTTTCCTTGTTTCCTTTGGCTGAGTGTTAGACTTGTCACAAAACCTTATCTAGAAATCAGATTTCTCAGCTAGTTGTCTCATGAAAGCCAATGGACAAGGAAAGAAAGATCTTCAGGTAGTATGTCTCCAACATGAAAACTTGTATCAAGTAAAGTATCATCACCTGAGTGTACGTCCCTTTCCATTCATTGTTCGTGTAACCCAGATGACTAGGTTAGACTTTGCCTTATGTTTAGATGGCAGAATTAGATAAGAAAACTGACTTTCAAGGTGATAAACTCTATACTTTCGCTAGGATTTTTATTTCAGTAGTTAATCCTAAGCAGAACTTCACTTGGACATGTATTTCACCAAAAATGTGATACCTGTCTCCTATTGCCATCTATTGCATTTGCATTTCAAATACTGTTTTATTTTTGCCTAAAATCACTCAGTGGCTTCATAGCAGAATCAGGTAACACTTTTAAACGTTTAAACATAATATATACTGTGGAAGGATTAATTGCTTTCATTCTACAGCTGTAATTTTACCAATTTATATCTAAGGACCAAGATTACCAGGACCTTGTACTATAAAACAAAAATATCCAACAGTACTTTTACCCTTCTACTGAGTCTTAATTCTTTCTATAAGCTAAGCACACTGACTGAGTTTGGTCTTCACTTACTTTTTATTTTAATGATGTATATTGATTTTCCTTTCTGTATACATGAGCATGTTTAAGTAGAGAATGTAGTTCAATAGATTTTACAGCTCGTAGGAAAAAAAGTCACATAGCAACCATAATGTTTTCAAATATGAGAGCATAGTCTGCAAACAACCTTCTCCAGTGGTTCAAGCCCAGCATTAAGATAAGATATTCTACAGTGAACACACAAAAAGTTTGTCCTTCAGATTCTGATAGGATTAACACCATTATAATGCATTTTCTCAAAGAAACAGGAATTAAAGAGCAGAAAAAGACAATGTATGGTATTGCCTACACTTCTAAAATCTAAAAGTAAGAAAAAAAGATGAAAGAGGGAAATTTCACTCTGTCATTTATGCAAAATTTTTCAGAATCTGCTGAGGTCAGGAAGATCCCTGGACCCCTACAGTTTTCTTGCTTTCATTTTCATGGAAGAAAAAAAACCAGCAGTTTTTGTCTGACTTTCTTTTTGTTCTATCTTTCATTCACAACCAGAAATATTTGTAACTTCAGTGGGAGTTTTGGCATATTGCAAAATTGGTGTATGATAATTTAAAGATTGTTTGACAAACAAACAAACAAAATACATGGTTCGGAGACAAATTTCTAAACTTAAAACAGATTTATGACTACCCGCTGTATTTATCAATGTTTGTTTCAGACCAGAATCAGGTTTAGCTTAAAAGAATGGACATAACACCTCATTAGTTTTAACATGTTTCACTGCAATGAACTCACTAGCTCCTATTTTTACTTTAAAGCAAAAGTCAATCTACATGCATTCCAATATAAGGTATTTGGATGTTCAATATCATTGCAATTTGCCAACAAGACATTTTAAAGAACTGTGATAAAAAATTTAAATACAAGTATTCCCAGGGTTTTTTGACTCTCTAGAATAAAGCTAATCTCTGTGTTGAGAAGGTTTTGATCCTTGAAAACGAGTAGTTCAATCTCATAGAAAAGTCCGCATGGTGAATTGCCTCGGCTTGGGTTTGGCCTATCACAAAAACTGAAAATGAAGTCAATAGCAAGTCACTACAGAGTGATTTATTGTGTAAGCATAGAATAGCTCCAATTTAACATAGGCTAGTAAACTTATTTGCATAATATAATTTTTAGCCTGATTTTATAATGAATTGTCTGTATGAGTGCATAAGCTCAGAGTTAGCTGCAGTTCTAGAGTTGAGAAAAAGTGGTGAGATACTACATTTCCTTGTAACAGCACAGTGGAATTGCAAATATAATAGCAAAGAACATGTCTTTCTGAAATCATTTGAGAGCACAGCTACTAATGCATATGATCCCTTAAGGACTTTTTTTCTCTAATACTTTATTGTTTTCTTGCCTTTTTTTTTTTTTAATCTATTTTCTATAGGGTTATTTTAGATCATAAAATAAAGAAGACAAGTACATAAATATTATTTTAGGGTGATGAGGCACTGGTGCCAAGGCTAATAAAGTTACATTTCATACATATCCAGTATTAATACTCTTAATGCATATATTAATAGGCATATTTCAGTCCTTCTTCATTATATATGGACAAATGAATATATGTTTGGACCTATACAGCATGACAGAAAACAAGATACAGTTACCATAGCCTGTATGAAACAAGCCTCTAACTCTCTGACAACAGTTTCTGACATTTATAGCACAGCTCCTAAGGGCCTTAATGACCACCATGTCAAGCTGAATCTACTATTAATATACTTCACTAGTAAGGAATAAGTATTATGGTTTTTATCCTGAGTGCGAAAGGTCCATATTTCATAAAGATATTGAGTGTAGCTGAGTTATTAAAAGGTTTCCCATAAGGAATGTAAGGAGTAATTTATTTTTTTTAATAGTTTCTGCCTGCTGAAACTTTCTTTTCTTAAAAGAAAAAAGCGATCTGCATTTAAATTAAAACACAGAATCAGATACTGCTAGCAAAGACTATCCATTGCTTTACAATGTTGTGTAGATAAGACAGTCACCTTAATGTGAAACCTCCTGTACATTTAGCATGACTTCCATATTTGCATGGCAATATTAGGCAAGATTTTTTTTAAATATTATTCAAGGTCTGCTTCTAAAGAGATCAAGACACAGAACACCACTGATACAAAAAGCAAGAGTTGGAGGAAAAGGTTTCTGCAAG
This sequence comes from Lathamus discolor, assembly GCF_037157495.1. Lineage (NCBI taxonomy): Eukaryota > Metazoa > Chordata > Aves > Psittaciformes > Psittacidae > Lathamus > Lathamus discolor. Next base: position 71,746,960 of record NC_088888.1, on the reverse strand, counting down.
CGACACATAATTTTTGAACATGGTGGATCCAGCTCTGGAATGTTTCTCAAAGTCATGGTATAGTTTTGTTTGGAAGTGGTCCCTGGAATTCATTTGCTTGAGCCCCCTGTTCAAAGCATGGTCAAACAGCTTGATCAGGATCTTCTTTCAAGCTTAGAAAATCTATTTTCAAAAAGCTAGATCATCAGACAATGAGCACTAAACCTTGCTGAGACTCAGATCTGATCCAGATCTTTTGACCGATCACCCAAAATAGATGCATTCCAAATTCTTCATTCTTTTTACAGATCTTGCCCAGGATGGGTTTCTCCTGTGTGTATATACAAGGTAGGACTAATAAAACCTACTATTGTGCCAGGGACCCTTTGCTAGCTCTTTAATCAATGAATTGAAATTCAGCATTTCTTGGACATGATTCATCTGAGTGTATAGTAGACTTTTAATACAGGCCAGATAAAGAGTACCTCAGGGTGTCTTTTTATGCTGAGTCCATTGCCAATAAAGGGATCCTGGGGAGATTATGTCAGATGTAGGCATGTGCACTGTACACATCTGAAATTAGGTGAGATAAATCCTACCTATGGACTTTTCTTGAAGTGTTAGAAAAAAAATTGCCTTTCAAATTCAGGCTTACTGGGTTATGGCAGATGCGTTCTGTGTTACAGGTTACGGGTGAACTCAGTGTCTTTCAAAAAGGGTACTGTAGTTTTTCTGAATCAACATTATGTTGGTAAATTCTTCTTTTTCTTCCATTTCCATGTATAATTAAGAAACGTGTGCTTCTATTAGTTCATTTTTCTATGAGGAATAACTGAGGAGACATATAGCATGTGACTGGAATTATTTTCACAATATTGAGTGTGTAATATGTCAGTAATTCACGGTCTGCTGATAGAATGGATTTAAAGAAATGAATTTGCCTTTTGTATTTTTTCCTGCTTTCATTGCAGACTGCATAAATGAGAACTGAAATGGAGGGGAAAAGAATCTTTTGAGAAGTGCATGCTTGTGAGGAAATATAAGCATTTTCTGTACAGAATAATGAACATGATATTGTTTTAAAAGCAGGAGGCAAGTTAGTACTGGTAAGTCATTCTATATCTAATTTTTGCCTCATGACAAAACCAGAGGTATATGTAAATTAAGGTCTGAGTGAAGAATGGTGTACATGTTCTCTTCAAATGCATAAATACTCATGAATTTCAGCTAAACTAAAATAGTGGAATTAAAGCTCTTGTGTATAGCTTTTAAGAGCAAATGAAATAAATGATGTTATGAGAAACTCACTGAAAAGAGATGGAGAATCTGAGGAGACTGCTTACGTCAGAGAAACAGGAGATCATGAAATTTCTAGTGAATAGTAGCAGCAGGCGCTAGCATTGTAGTGTCTCCATTGCACTTCATGGAAAAGGTATATAGTTTGCATTGTCATATGGCTACTTCAGTCTAAAGAAAGTATTTTTAATTCCTTAAAAAAATTCCCCCTTTATGAAAAACTGCATTATTAGCTATTTTGTCATGTATTCCAGGCCATAGACTGGGATCTGTGAAGTTTACTAGGCAGAAGTTAATGTTTATCTGAAAAGCTGTAGGAATCACATGAGGCTTTTAACATATTAAATCTATAGCTGTGTGATTGCCACAGACATTACCATACTGCCATTTACCTAGGAAGAAAAATAATGTATTTACAGTACATTTTCAGTTGTATAATTTTCTTTCCTTCCAAGCTTAGATATTATGGAAGTTAAGGACCTACTTTTCCCATCAAATGCAGTTAGAATTGTGGCAAAGCTGTCAATCAACCTTCTTGATTTCAACTTACTTTTAAGTTACTTCTAATGATCTGGCAGACTACCAGAAGCATACTCAACCACATCATTAGTTGGAATTAAATAGAGGCGTGTTTCTTAATTTCTATTTGGTTTTGTTTTAAACACTATCTCAGGCCATGCTTCTGATACACAAAGCAGCTCTTGTACTAACCTCAGAAAGCAGAACCTAACTTTAAGTTGTTTATGTTGTTAGTATTTGGCATTCAGATACTATAACATGGCAAAACTGATTCATTCTGTTAGTATAGGAAAAACTGAAGCAAGTAGTGAATCTCTCAGGATCTTCACATCTCTGTTTCTTTCATAGCTAAGGCCAATGATTGGTGACAGTTTTGTAAACTCATCACATAATGTCATTGAAGATTCCACATGGCTGGCTGACAGTAAATTTTCCTTTCCATTTGTTAAAGTTAATTTTCTTATGTAAGTTTGTAGTGAAATTGTGTATATAGAAACAACCTTGCATGTTGTTTTATTTTTTTATACCATAATATATTTTAAACCTGTTGAATATCTATGAATATTGAAATTAAATTTTTTAACTAGAATCTGAATATAAAAGTGTAACTACTGCACTAACACTGAATTAGCACTGCAGTGCTTTTGAAGCTTCACAGACAGGACTGAAAATATTTCGTTTTAACTTCCACACTCTCTCATGCTGTGATGTTTTCCTTATTCCTTACGGGTAGGTCATTCTACATATTTCCCACAGAATACCCACAGAGGACCTTTGACAAGTTCATGAAGTTACAAAAATATTTGGATGAGCCAGTCTACAAAAATGGCTACGCATACTAAAACCTTACTGAATAAAATAATGCAAAAAAGCTACAAAAGGAAAGTTGATTACCTTTGTAAGTCTGTCATTTCAAGTTCTCCATTGTAGGTGTTTCTACAGTGCCCTGATGCTCACAAGTGAAATCTTTGAGTAGCTTTTTGAAAATTAATAGTTGGTATGCTAATGTAGTACACTTGAGAGGCAATAATAGTATGTGGGATAGTAGTGCATGTTTCTTCAAGGTAATTGGGTGGTTTAGAAACAACACACAAAGACCTAGGCTCAACAGCAAGATGAAGAAACATCTTTAATACCTGAGTGTGACGCAAGTGTGCCACATTCAGTTTCAAGAAATGCTATTTGAATGTACACTCTTGAAAGTGACAAGAATAGATGGTAACCAGAAAATTTTAAGATCTTCAACACCAGGATACAGAAAAGTTTCAAAAGTGAGATTTAAACCCAAATGAGTATCTTAAGAAAAATAGTAATGGTAGGATATTCACATGCACACTTTGTGGAGCTACTCAACCTGTAAGATTTGAAAAGATATTTCAAATACATATTTAATATATATGATATATATTACATATTTCTACATTGTATCTTTCTATCTGCATGGACCGTACCATTTTACTGGTGTAAATCTGTAGAGAACTGTGTTCTCTTAACCCACTTACCGTTGCCTTAAACAGCACCAAGTGCGATCCATTAACTTGAACTAAGGTACAGGAATCCAATTTTTAACCTTTAAATAAAATTTAATGTTTGTTTTAATCAATATCCTTCTGCAGAGGATGTATTATAATATAGTGTTATTGGTTATAATTCTTCACATGTCAAGCTTATTATTTCTAATTTGGATTCAGTAGATCATAATTTTAAGTTCTTTCTTTGTACTCCCCATGTGTCTTTAGGTGAAAATATGTTATTCCATTATTTCTAGCAGGCTTAAATTAAGTCACCCTGAATTTTTTTGTTCAGAATCTAGAAGTCTTGAAAGCTCAGACTTTAAAAAGGAGGAAAGAAGGTTTTTTTCTAAAATATCAGTTTCATTATGTGCATTTCTTTTTCTTTTATTTCCTCTGTTTTTAAGTTCATCTCTTCTTCCAGGCACAGGAAAGAATAAACTGTTGGTGGATTTCTTTAATTTTCCATTTAATCAGGAAAGAAATAAACTTCAATCAGAAAGCAATCTGCCTTTAAGAAGGAGAAAAGTCTTATCATTTCTTCTCACTTTGTAGAAGAAAGATATGTACCTTTGCATAGATTTTCATATCTATTACTAAAATAACAGTTTCTTGAAGCTGTGAACAGATAGAATGGTATTTGCTCTTATTCTAGCAGGTTTACCTTATTTTAATGAGGAGCTTTCATTTCTTGTCATATGTGACACCCTAGTCAGGGCCTTGATTTGGAGGACCCTATAGCATGATTTATTCTTAATCTTTGCCTGATTTGTGTAATGTAAGAAATGTGACTGAATGAGATTATAAGATGTTGCTGTCACAGTAGTTTGAACCATTATGATTTATCATAACAACACTGATTAGATAATCAGACTCTTGAAAATAATATATCACTAACAAATTGCTGGAGACAAATTATTTTTGGAATATTATTATTATCTTAATGCACTTGGATTAAGAATATTTGTGATGTTTTGCAGTTATAACTAAATTAATCATGACATTTAGTATTGTATTATATCAATTTCCTGAGGTCATTGACAGAGGATCAGCAGTATAAAGGGGTAAAATTTTATTTTTTTAATATTTTTCTGTAAATAATTTTTTTTTTTTTTTTTTAGATCTACCTACTACTTTTCCTGTCTGACAGGACACCTTTCTATATACTGTTTTGTTCCTGTGTGTAACAAAAATGGGTGCTGTTACCTCATTAACAGTTCAGGAAATGAAACTCCTGTCTTTGTTGCAGAAAGTCAAGTGGAACTACATATCTGCATCTCATGATACAGTTTAGACTAAACAAGCATGATTTTAGAATAAGGTATTTACCCGGTGCTTTGAATAAGTAGAGTGTAAAACACAGTTCATTTGAGCACCTGAGAAAAGGTGATTTAAGCATCTTCCTTGTGGAACTTTGTGAGAAATATTGCAACTATCCATGGTAAAGACCTGCCATAAGCAAATCAATCAATCATGTAGGGTGACAGCCAGGTCTGTGATGAAGAAATCAATCCTTGTGATAAAACAACATTTTAAATCTGAGTTATGATAAAACTTGCAGAGAGAAACTGTCTAAATTTGGCTAAGGCTTGGATTTGGCTACCTAAAACTTTCCTGAATAGAAGCCAGCATACATTCTGCTTACTAATATTTTCAGTAAAACAAGCATCCAATTAATTTGATGATTCCCTGTTCAGCCTCCAAGTTACATGAAACTTACTCATGCTTAGATGTGCCTGTTTCGAGAAGATAGGTACCTAACTCCTTCTTGGTGCTATAATGAGGTCTACGTTTGGATGGATTGGCATCTGAAATCAACATAACTTGTATAAGATAAGCATGATCAATAACAGCAGTAGCACAAAACTTACTTATAATAGTCCAAGACCTTGAGGACTCATTAGGAAGCTCACAGCTCAGTATCACAGAATCATAGAATCATAGAATGGTTTGGGTTGGAAGGAACCTTAAGGATCATCTAGTTCAAACACCCTGCTATGGTCAGGGACAACTTCCACTTGATCAGGTTGCTCAAAGACCTGTCCAACCTGGCCCTGAACACTGTCAGAGTTGAGGCAGCCTCAATTTCTCTGGGAAACCTGGCCCAATGTCTCACCACTCTCACAGTAAATATCCTAAATACTGTTTGAGCTGCAGGAACCAACATTTCCTTCCTATCAAAAAGGTTACCACATTTCTAATAGCGAGTGTTGCTAAAAGTGACTTGGGCAAAAAAAAAGTGTAACAGACACTACCAGGAAACAAAAGGAAATGTGACACCAATTTAACATGTGGAACATTCTCTTGGGTAGTGGTAAAACTGAGGCTGATACTTTAATGTCAGCCTCTAATATAAAGTCTCGAGAAGAATACTTTGAAGAAGGATAGGTTATCTCACAGACATCTAGGTTTTGGGAAACTTTCCACTACTTTGAAGCTATGGTTCGTCTCCTCAAGCTGAGTAGCCCCTAAAATGCAGACTTTTCAGCTTCTCACTTGGCTATTTTAACCACTGGAATATATAGGAAGTATATGTACCATACTCCATTAGAAATGGACAGACTAAATCCAGAGCCGAAAAAAAAATATTTATTTCCTTTGTTTAGGAACCTCTGTTTAAGTTCCTAAATTCTCAGTGGAACAGGTAGATATCAGGGTCTTCCTGAATAGCATGGATTGCCTTCTGGAGATATTTCAGAATTGCTCCAAAAGCAGTAGGATATCTGGTTGAAAAATGTTTAATGTCTACTTTGAATTGCCTAAATCCAATTCAGGAAATAATGCAACTTCTTCCACAGAGTGATGTATCCCATCCTAAAATTGCTGTCTGTGGCAAAAGGCGGGAATACTTTTCTCTGGAAGTACTTGTCTCTCCTCATAGATTATAAAACCTTAAATTAGGTGGAATGATTCTTGTTCCCTTAGGCCAAGCCCTGAAATTTTCAGATACTTTGAAATTAAGCACCTCAGTAAAATGGCTTAGTGTCATCCTTAATTTCTATGGCATGCTGACCAAATCTTTCACTCAAACTACAGTGATTCTGAGATGTGAAAATGTGCAAAACTAATGGTGAAATGAGAATGTATATTTGTACTTGCACCATTTGCTCCTATCACTGTGTGTTGACATTGGGTACCTCAGTACATTAACTAACTCTCTTCTTTTTCAGAGGAAGATGAGGTGCCATCTGTTTTCCAGGCCTATGATCAGAACGCTCATTCTGGAATTTTGAAGACTTGATTTCTAGGTCCCCTTTAGCCACTGAAAAAAGGGTCAGACCTATATTCTCCATCCCAGTGAAAGTCTTAACAAACTTTCCAACCAGAAGCAACAGTCTAAGGGGGCCAGATATCACATCTTTGGTCAACATTTGAATGGCATGCAAGAGTGGTGTGGCAATCAGAATTTCTACTCTGTTATCAAGCAAGGCAGACACTCTCTTATTGAGGAATTCTTGCTGTGCTTACACATTTTACATTAGGGAAAATAAAATACACAGTTACCTTTCAAGTTTCTGTTTAGCAGTCAGTGGAAATGTGAAAACTCAACTATTTACTGAGAATTTACTCTTTAGGAATTATTTATTGCTGTATTTCATGGCAGGTGGCCTCTGATATGAAAGAGTTTTGCAATTTTCCTTTTCAAATCACTCCCTATGCAGAATAAATAAAATATTTCTAATGTAAGATAATTTTAATTAATTCTAACATAATTGATAATGAATTTGGCTTCATTGTTTAGTACATGATTTCTTCATTTTGCTGTTTTAAAAATTACACCTTTTAGGATGGTAAAAGAGGGCTAGATGTTGTTGGGTCGTTCAGGCACAGATGAATGCTAGTTCCCTTTTTTTTTCACTTTTGTTCAATGCTATGCGATTTTATGAATCATCATGTTTTGTTTTGCCACCTGGATATCCAGAGAAATTTTAATCTTCAAAACAGTGTGACAAATTCTAAAGCAAAAGGCTGCTAAAATTAAAGAAACTAATGACAGAACATCTGAAGTATTCAACAGTTTCTTAACATTGTTTAAGGACCAGTTCTTGTTGTAAGTACAATTTTCTATTTTTGTTATGATGGTTTATGTGAAATACTGCATCCTATTTTTCCTTCATCTATCTCCAACTTTATCCAGAGCATAAAGAAACAATTGTGAGGCTAAAATAGACAACTAACATTTCCCTGGTCACTGAATATATATGAATCCTGATTTATTATTCTGACATTTAAGCATACAAACATTCATCTATGCATAAAAATACCAGAGCTTAATGAAAAAAGGTCTATGATTATTTTTGTAGGACTTAAAAATATAACTTTTAAATGTATTTAAAATGAAACATTTTGTTTGCCTTCTATGGCATTTAATAATAAGAATGTTTGATGGATTTAAAAACTATTTCTAATAGTTTTGGGTTTTTTTAATAGTTTTCTTCTTTATTATTCTCCCTTAAGCTCTGGTTTTCATCAATAAACTAGAATTATTTGATCAAAAGAATTTGCTAAAAAGCTGTGGAAATATTTTGATAAAAAAAAAAAATTGACCAGGGATTTCCTAAGAAGTGCATATTCAAATTATTCTTTTGCAAGAGGCATTAGCTTATAGCTACTTTTCCTATACTATGCATATTGATTAGAGAGCTATTATGTTTCACCCTGATTAGTATTGCACTAATCTGGTGAAGCAGGGAATGAATAACAAGAATCTAACAAAGTTATAAAAAGTCTATTTATATAGAGTATGCCCATTGACAGAAATTATCCTTTGCAAGTGAATACCTCATTAGTAACTCTTCAGAAGGTTATGGATCTCTTAATACTTACTTTACTCATATTTGGCTGCTGAGCCTTTTAATAGTTCATCACTAATTTTTCCTTATCACTTATCGCCTGGCACTTCAAGCCCTCTCTTGCTTCATAGTAAACCCAGCAAAGCTTTATAGGTAGATTTTCTAACAGTACATACTTAAGAACATCCATTTACTTTTCCTTTTTCTTTTTAGTAAGCGACAAAAAAGCTTTGCTATTTTCTCTTCTGCTGTTTTAAAATGTCAGACCTAGATCTGAATGGTCTTTCTCCTAGGATTTATCAAAATAAGTACATCTATTTACTTACCCTTTCCTGTGTCATCTTTGATGAGTTTCTCTCCTTGTCTTCATTTTCTCTCACATAATTTTTACTTCTCCACAATGTGTGTGTTGATATTTCCTCATGTCGTTCCCCCATGAGGACACCAAAAATGGCACTTGGCAAACTTTTTATACAGCAGGAAGCATCTAGTAGCTGAAGTAATATATTAATCCAGTGACCCCATATTAAATTCACAAAGAGTTTTACCAATACGTAGGTAATGAATGCACAATAAATTTGTGGTATATGCATAAGAATATTACCTGTTTATGAGAAGAGAAGAATCTAGAGCAAGAAAGACTCACTTTTGATGGAGGAGGATCAGGTTATGAAATTTAAACCAGTTAGGCATATGTAAATCCATGAGGCCTGATGGGATGCAACTATGAGTACAGAAAGAGCTAGCTGGTGCCATTGTGAGGCCACTGTTTTATTTTCTAAAGGTATTTTAAATTTTAAATGTGTGCTGCGATTCAGAGAGACCTGCACATGCTGGGTAACTTGGGCAAAAGAGAAAACTCCTGAAGTTCATAGAAAGGATATAAAAAGTCCTGCTCCTGGTGAGGAATAACCCCATCCACCAGTAAGCATGAGAAGCCAACTGGCTGAAAAGCAGCTTTGAAGAAGACCTGAGGGTCCTGGTGAACAAAAACTTAAACATGAACCAACAGTATGCCATCATGGCAGAGAAGCCAAACAGCATCCTGGGATGCATGAGGCGGAACATTGCTAGCAGGTCAAGGGAGGTGATCCTTCCCCTCTGCTCAGTAAAGGTAAGCCATACCTGGAATGCTAGGTCCTGTCTTTCATGTAGAAACTGACATATTGTAATGCATTTTCCTACTTTGAAAGAAAAAAAAAATCATGGTTCCACAAGATTTTCACCACTGACAGATATCACACAAATTTTTCTTGTATTCTTATTTTTTCTTTTCATTTATTCCTTTTAAATTCTTATCACTTTACTCCCTTAATCTACAAAATCCCATTTGCCCTTGAAACTTATACCCTTCAACTACGTATAGATTTTCAGCACATTAAATTTCTGTGGTTACTGAGTGAAGCTACATAATACTAAGGAATACTGTTGGGTTTTTTTTAGTGGTCTCTATTTCATACCAACAAATTGATCCTTCACTAGAAGTGTTTAAATACCTAAGTACCTGGCTGTGCTCATATATCAAGTGTGTACAGTGGTAAATGCCTTAATTGTTTAATCAAATATATTACAGGTAAAAACTCTACTTGCAGGATTATGGACAGAAATACTTAGTCTACTAAGCTGTTGAACTCATAAATTTATCTGATGCATCTAGCAATATAGATAAAGAACCTCCAAAGCATTAAATTTTGTGTATGGGTCAAGTGATAAGTAACGGTGCAACAAAAACTGTACATTTGTACTCTTAATTTCAAATTTAAAGTGTGTCAAGTGTGAATAAAACATAGAATACCACGGACTAAGCTATTTTCAGTGAAGATCTCAACACTGTGGACTTCTAATAGTAATTTCTAGAATTAAGTTATATTTGCTATGTGTCTCTCTCTTTTTTTTCTCCATTGTTGAATAATCAAGTCAACTGAACTATGCTGGTGTAAAAGTAAAACAAGAATAAAAGGCATTTTTAATCATGAACTGTACCCTTGAGAGTTAACTACCAAGATGGCAGAACGGCCTCAGACCAGATCTGTGAACACTGGAGAAGTTACTAGATTTACATCTGGCTCTAAACATCTGTAACTGAGTACAGTTTGATACCTAGACCTGTTTGTAGGCAGGTTATTTAATCAAATCAAAATGTTGACATTCAGGACTTGACAGCAGAGTGGGCCATCCTATCCTGTTTACTATGCAGTATCTTTGAAAGTTGTGTGCTGCAGCAGTAGTCTGAGAAATAACTTAGAACCTCATCCAGGCAGATGCAAACCTGAATATGTGGCAAATACATGCAAGAATTCTTCTCCATGAAGGGACTGCCCACCCAATGTGTCAGATACATTTTAAGCTTGCTTAACTCACAGACCCCTGAATCCTGGCCAAAAAAATCCTTACTTTTCAAAAGCAATAATTTGTTTGTTCACGTCATTTTTCCAAACAAGGTAAGAAATCCCTGAAACGGATGCTCTATGCCCTTATCAGGCTTAGAGGGATTATACTTGTGTCAAGGATACTTTGGTAAGGAGAAAACCACGAGCTACCCTGAATGGGTGTGATTTTCTGAAGCTGGGTGTCTTCACAAGGTCAATAACAAGAGCTCCTGCAGGAATGGATGCATGAGAAAGCATGCCCTCAAGTAGAGTGGTGTAGGAATAGGGATCTTGGAACTGCCCTGTTTTCTAGGGCTCTGTTTCTCTTTTTTTTTATGTCTTTCACTGTCAGAGGTGATGTGTATTTGGGTTCCACAGGAGGTGGCTGAAAGCTGGAGACATCTCCTTCTCAGGTGTATCCCCATGACTACAATCAGACATTTGTTTCCCCACTGCTTTTTCAGACTAATGAATTTTGCATTCCTGGCTACACAGCAGCTCAGCCTCGGGAGAAGGAACAGTAAGTGCCTCATTCGGATTATTCATGACATGGTGGTTAGGTCACTCTCCAGGGTGATAGAAGAGGTAGATTCAGCCCCCTGTAAGATGATCGGGGCTGGGAATGTAGACCTCTCATTTCCTTAGTGAGCACTCAAACCACTAGACTATTAAGCATAAGGCAGTCTCACCTTTACCAGATATCTTTCTCAGAAGAGGGCTAAAACACTCTGGATCCTGAATGGATGGAAGTACCTAACATTTTCTATATAAATTTCTACACTCTCAGTGGAAAGATAGACACTTAAAATAAGAGTGGATTGCCCTCTGCTTATCTTCAGAGGTACTCTTTCTCCACTATGGTACACAGACTAACTCGTCAGCCGCCTTCTAGGGACAAGCATGTTTTCCTTCATTAATATCTAAATGAACCACCTAAATGAAATGCACAAGATTATATCCAGGGAAATTAAATCTCTTCAGACATGCCTACTATCTGAGGAGAGTGACATTTGAAATTATTTTGACAGAAAAATCTTTGGGGAGTCCTGTGTTGAGACGTGAGTACAGCAGCATCACTTTTGACCCTGACCAGTACTGAGTTGTTCAAACTTATTTTGCTTGGGTCTTGCTAGCTTAGGCATCCCTACACCATATCCCATTGCATGAAAAGCCTCTTAATAGCATTTGTCAACATGATACCAGAAGCTAAGCATCTGAATCTATACGTATGTATGCAAGATATTGAGTTATTCAGAGGCAAAGAGCAGGCAGAGCCCCTGTCAACTTAATGAATATTTGGGGTACAAATGACCTCTGAAAATCAGGCCATTTATTTCAGCACCTAAAAATAGATTCAGATGTTTAATTTTACATATTCAGGTTGGAAAATTTTGGCTAGAGAGTAAATTAATTGCCTAAGGTCACACTGTAAGTCAATGTATAATGAGAAAGTAATAATGAGTGAGAAAAAAAAGGTATTTTTAATCTCTGTGGATTTATTGAATCCCAAAACTCTTTTCATAAAGCTAAAAGTCTTCTTGACTATATCTCCTTATTTTTTTAATTGTGGTTTACATTCTTATCCTTTTTTCTTTTTTAATTAAACCAATATTTTTCTCCATGTTTCACCCTGATTGATGGTATCTTCTTGTTGCTATGAAAACAAAAGATTCAGTCAAATCTTCAACAGTAGATATTTTGTTGCATAGGTAGTTAATGAATGAGATATTTGATTACAAAGGGATAAGTAACCTGTCTGTAGCCTGCAATTAACATTTAACTTGATATGGCCAATAAGCCAAATAGAGAGTAAACTGAATAAAAGGATTTTTCTCTCATTAGGGGCTCATCACACACATATGCTAGCAAAGCACCCGATTGTGATTGGTGGTTTTGTTTGCAGGTGCATAGTCTAGTTTTCATCTGGTTGAAAAGAAATAAAAAAGCTCACTTGCCCTCTTGAGAAAAACAGTATTTTAAACTATTCAGATCTCAAGTGTGTAAAGACAATTTATGACAATCAAGTGCATTATTAGGCAATAATAAACTCACAAGAAGTTAGTCATTCAGTTCCTGTTAAAATCGTGTGAGACTGGAGTGCCTAATTCCCTCACATGCTTTCTAGTTTTAATGAGTTCTTGCTTATACACAGACACAGTGAACGATATCTGCTATATCCTTTTCATGCAACTGTAAGAGAAGCCCTCAGCAATATACTCTGATTCAAGATACATAAAATGTCTGTCTAAAGCAGCTACTCAGTTCAAAGTCAGCTGCACTACACCCTTTTCCTAGTGCACAGAACTTCTCAAAGCTGTTTATCATATGCACAGAAATAAAGTGAGAATGTTCCCCACATTTCAGTTTGAGGTGTGAGAAATATTTTTTTCTAGTTTGGCTCCCTGATCCTTTTTTTCTGCATTTGTTAACCAACTTACTCTTTGCTAAATTTCTTCTTCTTTGTTGCAGGACTCACCAGCATGATGTTAGGAAGTGATTGGAATAACACTTTGGTAGGGGATCAGTTTTATATACTAAGACTTCCATGCAAAATATATACAAATAGTCATACTGGGTTAGCATGGAAAGGTTTTGGCAGAGGGGAGCTACAGGAGTTGCTTCTGTGAGAAGCTGCTGGAAGTTTCTCCTGTGTCTAACAGAGTCAATGCCAGACGGCTCCAAGACAGATCCACAGCTGGCCAACCACACTGGAGCAGTTTATGAAGAACTGCAGCCTGTGGAAGGACTGATGTTGGAGAAGTTCATGGAGAACTGTTTCCCATGTGAGGGACACCACAGTGGAGCAGGAAAGGCGTGTGAGGAGTCCTCCCACTGAGGAGGAAGGAGTGGCATAAACAATATGTGATGAACTGACCACAAACCTCTGTGCTGCTGAAGAGAAAGTGACTGGGAGTAAAGTTGAGCCCAGGAAGAAGGGAGGTATGTGGAAAAGGTGTTTGTAAGATTTCAGTTTATTTCTCATTATCCTACTCTGATTTGACTGGTAATAATTAAACTAATTTCCCCAAGTCAAGTCTGTTTTACCTGTGATGGTAATTGGTGAGTAATTTCTCCCTGTCCTTATCTTCACACATGAGCCTTTCATGCTTTGGTGGGCATATGGCATCCAGCCAGAGTCAGCTCACTACAGGTCAATACCAGTCATTGCCTAAGCATTTAAAAATTGAATATACAAAAGGGAAAGTGTGAGAATGGCTGCTTCTGTTATCTTTCTGGTTTACCATAACTAGAATTTTCATCAAGGCCATGATTCTGCAGAAAGGATGCAAGCTTGGCTAAGATTCTCAGTCTTAATTAGTAAACAATCACAAAATTGTTGACCACTGGCACTACTTTATTCTGGCATGCGAACCCTATGTAACCTTTTGCTGCCTTCCTTTGCAGGAACCCAGAAGAAAATGAGGGATCCTTTGTTCATCCTACATGGTGGTTGCTTTTTTCATAAGGTGTATTTTCTCGTTGTAACTGAATGTTCAACACCTTTTTACTGTGATTTATCTCTGAAAGACATGTCTTGTCTCAGAGCTTGTGAAATGAATATGTGCCCAAATTAGGTATCACCTCTCTGCTGCTCTTTGCTAGAAGCCATACATACTTGTCTTGGCTATCAACGCAAGATATAAATGTCTGCTCAAGCCACATTAGCCTGTTTCCCTAAATGAAACCAATAGTAATGTTTTCAGGGAGGTTAATGAAATGGATTTTTTTCTATAATTAATAGACATAGTTTAAAATGAAAGTCTGCTTACTTACAGCGGGGAAATAAAGACTGGCACTGGGTAACAATATTCAGTTTGTGGGGCTGTTGTGTAATTCTTTGGACCTGGTGAAGATATCCTGTTATTTCCAAACTGAAGAAACAACTGACTTCAAATAATGCAGCCAGGGTTACAAACCACTGCCATTATGGTTATGAACATTACTGCTTACTCACAACTCGGAACATGAGTCATCATATGTGGAAAGAAACACAGAAATCCTGGGCTTTTCTCTATTCCCATCTCCCATTTCTTTTTAATCTTAAGCATAAAAATAGTTTTAAGTAAGTCTCATATTTTGAAACCCATTTTAAACTTTGTATTGTGTCTGTCAGTAGCACAAGACTAAGCACAAGACTGAACAGAAACCTTTAAGAGAAAAATATGTCCACTTGTAAAATTTGTTACTGATACTGTTCTCAGTCCTTTGTGGCTTACAGAGAAAAGATCTAACAGATGACCCAAGGTCAGGCTTCTTTGGCCAAGTCAATTGAGTTGGTCTATGTTGAATTGTGTTTGTGGCACAAAGTCTTGTGTCCCACAGAGAGACACAGACATGAAAATGGATTCATTTTACATAAAACTTAGAGGGAAAAATTCCACAGGATGATTTTTTTCTGTATTCTTTAAACCAATATAAAATCAGAAGGACATTAACTTATAATTTATTTATAGTTGTAGTTGATGTTAAGAGAATGTGTGATTACAACATGTTACAAAATAATTCTAGAATATATTTTGCTATTTAAATTTTAACATGATATAAGCAAGCATACACAGAAAACTTTATCAGAGTTGAAGGCATCTCTTATATCATTGTCAGTAAGAGATTTTACCTTTATTGTGCTTTGGTTATTTTCCTATAAAATTTGTGTTGCTTAGCAAAAAAAAAAAAAAAAAAAAGAGTACAAAAGAGTGTTTTGGTTGTTGTGTTGTTTTTTTTTTTCTACTTGCCACCACTGCAAACTAAATCCAGAATATAAAAGTGAAGATACAAGGCTGTTTTTTTCCTTGTTCATACCTCATCCCTGACACTAAATATTCTGAAGGGCAAAAGCAGTCTTAAATTACAGTATTGGCTTTCTTCTGTTTTATGAATTCTACTTTGGATTTCCAGTGTAAGTCTATGCCATCAATAGGGCTACACAGATGTATGTATCCAGGAGCATAATTTGTACACTCAGGCTGAAAAGTGAACCTGCCAGAGGAATTTAATGCTGTGGATTGATGTGTTAAACTAAAAATCTGTTTCTCGGAGCTCTCTGCCTCTGTAGGACTGTCACCAGTAAAAAGCAAAAGCTAGTCTATGTCAGTAAATGGATATTATACTGAATACACACAGGAAGAGTCAGTGTGCTGAATAAAATGGGGGCATTTTTAGTTGGAGACATTAGAGTCGCAGTTTAGGCTTTCAAGTCTACGTGGATCAATAGCAGTAATTAGTTCTATTCCATTACATTCTTATACTAGTATGCTCACCATAGTACCTGAGTGCATAATATAAGTATTGCATGGTGGAATGCAATAAACATTGTGCTAGTGTGTTTTATTTCCTTTTGTTATCTTCTGTGCAGTTTAAGATTACTGCATGCAGTGGACATCCCATTGTTGCCCTTGTTTTCAGCCATATTACTATTAAAGGAATGTATAAACACATTGAGTAAAGATGCAATTTCAATTACGCAGTATAGGATGAAGCATACCTTGTACTCAGTAAGGACATTGAGGAGACTTATAATTGCCCTCAGTTTCTGTGGGTTTTCACAGTTTAAAGTCAGCTTTCAAAAAAACTTTGCTTCCCCTTTAGATGAGTTTCACCCTCCTTGAGTCTGTGCCGGAAAGGCACAGTCCTCAGCTATTGTCTCCATGCCAGAGCTTAGTTAATCTTGCAGCCAGACTGGTTCCAGGTCATTGAGTGCCTGAGAGAGATATGGTCTGTGACACTGACTGTGATTGAAACCAGAAGCAGCTTTAGGCAGTAAGGCAATCAGGGGTAAATGCAAGCAAATGGAGTTTGCCCACATTCATTGTATAGACTTTACCTGCATCTTGCTACCTTGCCTGCAAGAGAAAAGAAACCGATGAGATTATCCGATTTCACCACAGGCTTTAGTCTTGTTCTACTGGGCAAAAGCCAGAGGCCTCAGTGGAAAACAAATGGCAGCTTCACTGATAAAATTACAAATGACAGAATTACCACTCTTTACACCCTGCAGCTCTTTTTCCCTCTTCTGTACCTTTCTTCTCCTTTTCTCTGCAATCAGCAGCAGCACCAAGGGCTAGTAACACACCATGGCTTGCAAAGATTACTGCAAGCTTACTGCCTCTCCAGTAAAGTGGAGTACACTGCAGGCATGCCTGGCTGGCTGGCACGTCCTCCAGCATTTACCCAGTTCACATCTGGGGTGGCAATGACTCTGCTGTGGTTCAGATGAAGAAGGAACTGGTCAGAGATAAAGCATTTTAATTTACATAGGACATTTTACTACAGGTTCCTGGAAACACATCAAAAACCTTAACTACCATGTCACTTCAAAATTAATTATAAGCTTTCATAACCAAAGGCATCATTTCCCTTTGTATCCTTGGATCCAAAATTTATTAACAAAACTTGCTTGTAAAGACTGACGCAGTATTGTGCCTTTTCCATCTTTTTTGCGTTCATGTGTATACCACTATAATCTTGCTGCACTGTAATCTGACCATAAAGTTCTTTCCCATTCATTTATTAAATGGTAATGGTACACTTAAAATACACAAATAAAACAGTTGTTGCTTTGAGCAGCTCAAAATTTGAGAAATAAGTAATACGTAAGATAATAATTCCTTTAAAATTCAGTTTTAGAATGGCATGATAAGAGCAATTACTTGCCATGATTTAAGGTTTGCCACCTGTACAAATTTTGCCTTTTTCTCTTAATTTACATAACCTCTATCTCAATCTTTTGTATCCCATTGGCACAAAGTGAGAAGAAAGCAAGCAGATGAAGTTGGAGAATCCACAGAATCAGTCCCAACAGCTCATGCCTGGCTTTTCAGGCAACTCAAATCCATCTATAAGTGTTCAGGATAACACTGGTTTCTCTAGGACCTCTGATATCAACTCATCAAAACCCAGATGGCTCAAGTAGTGCTGTGCAAGAGCAGTTAGCAGTTGACTGAGATCTTTGTGAGCATCTAAGGGTCTATGGTTCAAATATATATCCAGCTGGGTCTCATGTGGGAGTTATGTGACAACATGCTCTCCTATATGATTGCTCATACTTTCTGATTCAATCAACTTGGAAAACAAACACAAAAATAGCTGTTAGGGCAGCGTACCCATTGGTTTCTCTTAGTATATGTATCCCTTGTCTTTATGCCCTGTTGATGCAAAAACTTTTAGCTCTGTTTGAATGTTCTGAGGAATGAAAGTATTGCACATTTCTGAGAAGAGTAAAGATGCATGTTCATCTTTCCTAGCAGCAGCGAGTCTATTCAGTTTTGCAACCATGCAATAGTGAAGCATGCAGCTCTCACAGAATGTTAAAATGTGTTTAACAGACTGCATGTCAGTTAAGCACATAATTTTATCCACTTTCTATTCAACTTTAATATTGTACCTTTCTGTTATTAAAGGGTAAAAATCCTTTGGTATTAGGTTTTGCATCACATGAGCAAAGTAAATAAAGTAAAAACAGTGAATCAGATACAGAGCAACATATTCACACTAAAGGCATTAAAAGACATTATTTAATATTTATACTATTTGATAACAGCTATTTCCTGTGGAGGAAATATGAATAAGGAGACCAATGATAACAGCTACTGCACTAAAGGAGGAGGTTTTCAGTACAGTTTATAAATCATATTGTGCTGTTTAGGGAGCCCTAAAGGTACTATATTGAAAGCCTATAATGTGTTAGAAGCCTTTCAGTTTTATGCATTTAATGTTTCTCCTTGGTCTGCTTTGATGTGGAAAATAGGAAGCACAAACTTACACATTTTGGTGCTTCTAGATTGTGATTCTATCGCTAAAGGTGCAATTTTATTGCTTTATTTGCAATACAGGAGAAATATGTTCAATGAAAGTCAGTATAGTAACAAACAGCCATTCAGCTATTGTGTGTATTGGTGGAAGCAAACACAGTGTTCAAGAAATATGGGTCTGTCTTGTTGCATGTCACGTTTCTTGTTTCCTGGACCTTTGTATGTTTTACCTCAGCAAATAGTTATGAAAATAAAAGGAAAAGATGAAAAAAAGCAAACTGAGATGACTCAGTACATGGAAAAATAATAGAGAAAACCAGAACTAACAAAAAAATTTGCTTCACATTGAAATTGTGCCATTTTAAGTTTTAGGTTTTTAACCCATACTATTGGTCTCTGCAAAGGAGTGGAATACTTTATCTTCTTGACAGAAGAAATTGAGTGGAAAATTGCATAAACCCCTTAGCAGATGTTCTCTCCCACATTGTTTGGGAATTTATCCCCATTACACAGTTCTTCTAAGGCCCATGCCAAGCTGAACGGGGACATTAGCAGACTTGAAGACATGTTTAGTTGAGCAGTATGCAAATATTCTCTTACCATCTCCTTCTTATTTTTCAGTGCCAGTCAACTTCACCATGGTCTTCTAATATGTTTCTAACAAGAATATCTCTGTATAGGTGTTAGACATATCTCCATTGCAAATCCAATAAATGAGAACCTGTGTTTTTTCACTGAAGCAAAAGCCAAAGTCCAGACCTCTATAAATTCAGTTTGCTATAATGAATGGGTCTTGGAGTCAAAGCTGTCAGGCAACAAACAACAGGAAAAAATAAACCAATTCCAGTTCCTACCACCTGCAACATATCTATAGCTTTATAGCATACTAATTTCTGCAAATCACATAGCATCTTTAAAATTATAATGCGCACCATTGAGTTAAGCACCTGTATAACAATAAGATTTGTCATCCATCATTCAGTGAACAGCATAAGGCAGCTTACTGTCATCTAGTGCCAAGTGATATCTATCTAGATTGTCTTCCTGTCCACCTGACTCTATACTCTACTGCAATCCCTGAAATATTCTTTTTCTTTTTTCATTCCTATTTTAAAATGTTCTGCTGAAACATCCGCAAAGTTTGTGAATGAAAAACGATGACACACACTATATCCAATTCTCAAAGAAAATCTAGTCAATAAATATCCATTACGCTTGTTTATTCATTAGAAAATGTAGTGAATTTCACTAATGGAAGTCCCAGCAGAATAGCAAGAGATATTTGCAGCCCAAGCCCGGGAAGATACATCTGCAAATGAGAAGTGCATGAAGAGATGCAGAGGAATCTGGGGATAAATCAACAAACTCATGCTCTGGGGCAGATCCACAAAGAAATTAGAGACTACCTGCAGAGAAAAATGCCTTAGCTGTTCTCCCTGTGCTTCTTTACCCCTAAAACTGCATCGTGAATTGAGACAGTGGAAAATAGATATGAGAATTGCAACAAGAGAGGAACGGTAGTAGAAGTTTTCTCCACTGGGATTAATTAGTCTTCCTTAGCCTAGGAAGAATGGCATAAAGCATATTCATTGGATCTGAGAATTGGACAGACCCTGACGTTTTAAAATAGAAGCAGCAATTTACACAGGAGAATAGTCAGGAGAAAAGTGAATTCCTTGTACAACAGATAAATGTTGTTTGTGATGTTTCCAGTAACAGACCTAAAGGAGATAATTTTGGAAATGAAACATTACTGCACTGACTGGTGGCTACTCTGAAATGGTTCCTGGAATACTTTCTTGATGAGGTGAATTTATCAGCAGCATTGGTTCAAAAACCAGCAGCATCACTGCATAAAAAGGACATTTTCAAAAATATTGGTATCAATCCAGGGAAGAAGAAATGAATTTCTAATGAATTAATTGTAAGTAAGAATAGTTATCATTATTTCAATCTGATATTATTAGAGAGAAACACACAAGATATACACAGTGTTAAAAGGGATAGCAAAAGCAAATACATCATTACACTGTGGTTATTGGTCTAAGCATAACTGTGGGTCACTGATTTTCTAGTAGAGCCTGGTTAAAGGGAACTGTGTTATTAAACGTCTGTTATTCAAACAGTGGTTGCAGTTAATCCATTGCTCATGGATCTGATATAACAGGTTTCCATTTTCTTTTCCATCCCCTTCAGCCACTCAATCCCTGAAGACTACAAGGCCCTCTGTTGTTCTGACTCAACCAGGAAGCCAGCTGCCTCCCTGGGAAACACTGCTGAAGGCTGATAATAGTCACTTAACAGTCAAAGATCCAGTTAAAATAGGTCATGTGAATGCAGTCAAACCATATTCAGTAGTCATATACTACAAGCAGTATCCCACTCCCTGCCAATCTGGAGGTCCCAGTTTCTTATCAAAACACCTGGGATCTGTTTTAGACCAAGAGGGTCTAAGAGAACAAGGAGGAAATGAAGTTTTTGCTGCGATTTTCCCTATTCATAAAGCCAAAGAAGCCCAAAACTTCTGTTTCAAAAACTATGGTAGAGGTTTACTAACATCACACATGCAACTTAACTAACAATAGCAACTGTTGACAGATAAATTCAGACGTTATTGCTTTTTTTAGCAAAAGTTAATTGGTGTCTTTTTTATATGGACTTTTTACCGGGACAAATGCAAGCTTTAAATGTTTCAAAAATATCTAAATCCTGAGTTCAAAAGCGACCTAGGCTCAGATATGTAAAATTATTTATGATATTTCTTCAGTTTGTGTAGCAAAATCTGGGTAACTTGATTGCTATAAACTTTCCTATTTGTGCACTTAAGTTGGATCCACAAAAGCACTTGTGCTGAAGACTACTTCCCCTTTAGCATTCCTAATGCAGCTGTTTGTCTTCCTTTCTCCAAGCTGAACAGCCAATTGAATTTGCTACTAGGGTGGCATAAAACATATGGGAAGGCTCAGACTCTTGGAAGACAATGGAGAGCATGGCAAGAGATGCTTGCAGGATCAGAGAGAAGATATCACAGAAACAGTGTGTCATACATCCTAGTATGCTCAGGCATGCAGAAAGTAGCACAGTTCCTTAGCCAGCTTTCATTGTTCTAAGCCATTTTCTGGAAGTTTTCCAACAACTGTTAAATACAAGAAGGTAGTTTACTGATGGTTTCCTCAGCCTTAAACTAGTGACCTAGACACTAAGCTATATAGACATACTTCAGCCTTTGCCTGGCCCACTGAGAACATGCAGAAAGATTAGACTTGCTTCTTCAGTGGTAATTTAGAAGTGACTATTTAAGTATTTCAGATACTAGTTTAGCAGTCTAAGTGGGGAATTAGGTTGGATTTCCACATGGAAATAATTTTATGGGCTTAACTTGAAATACATTACTGAATTGTTTGAAATACAGGACATAAGTGCTGTAAGGAAATTTTATATGTTTCTATCTTATGTTCTTGTGTTTTTCAGTGTGGCCATAGAAAGAATGACCTAAATACTTAGCTTTGGCCTGAAACATTCATCCCTGCTGCAAAAGCTTCTGCTGGCAATGCCAAAAACCAAAAAAAAAAAAAAATAAAAAAAAATAAAATCTAAGCCCAGACTGCATTAAATAAAATGTGTATAGGTTAATTTTGATTCAACATGATATAGTTCCTGAAATAAAAGTAATAAAAGTATAATTAACTATATTCTATGTCTTAGATACCCAAATGGTAGAACTGAACTCTGTTGTCTTCCAAAGAGGTTCCAGTTTTCATCGCCTGAATCTGAATGTCTTTCTGGATTTTTGGTTTTGCTTTTCTTTTTCTCTTCTTTTTTAAAAGCTTGATCACCAAAGGATAGAGTGAGCAGTGACTGTAATGTGGAAATACCCATAGTGGATAATAGATTTTCAAAACATACATCCAATTTTTAATATATTTTGGGTTTTATAGAGCCCAAATCTAGCAAAGCCAAAATTCTCAGGAAATGGGTTCCAGGTCATAATGGTGTGTGTTGTGGTTTAAGCTGAATCTAGGACAGTGTGTTTTGAGAATTTTACTTACTGTGTTCAGGATATGTACTCTACCTGTTCTGTAATAAGCAGTCTTGATTTTGGGTTGTATTTTTGTTTGGTTGTTTTGTTTGTTTTTTTCCCTGCTTTAATATTCAGCATCCCTGAGGCTAGAAGATTATATACAAACAATGTTAATAACATAATTTCTTTCTATATTTCCAACACAGCCTGTCAATAAATCAGGTTTAAATAAATCCCAGTCCTGTAAGATAAAACAATGTTTGTGATGTCTCCAGTTGCATTTTGGGTATTTATTATAAAATGTGTGTAGCACGCAGAATTGAAAATGAGTTTTGGTAGATAAACAAAAAATCTATCCCCAAGAGCCTGGGATAAATTCATAGTTCAGTAAACTTTAATATGGAGCTCATAGATACAAGAACTCAAACTCAGTACTATATTTTTTTTCAGATGTGGTCCAGGTGATGCATATCCCTGAATGACTTTGGATTTACCTACCATGAATGCTACATGAACTCTCTACCTTATATACTTCTGTACAGTAGCACCCCTAGAAAAACCCCTTGACAGCTAACTGTTGAACCCACTCTAGGCATCTCTATAATAAAAAGCAGTACCATCCTGTGGGACATTTGTTTTATCAACAGCCCTTTAGCTAACACTCAGAATGAAATCTTCCACTGGCTCTCAGTTGCCATTGTGAGTTCTTTTCTGGGCACTGACAGATGAATAGGCATATTTCTAGTCAGTACACTGGCTCCTCTTCTAGCAGCCCTACAGCTACAGCAACATGTATAGTATTGGAACTCGTGCTGGGGCCAGTGACAGCCACTTAGTTTAATCCCTCATCCGATAGCTGCATCTTTAAGTATCATAGCCCTCTGTACCTAAACAGTAATCTTGGATTGTTTTTCTGAATCCTTCAAAAAGGCACCTACTTTTATAATTTGAATTCAGATGTGGGATTAGGTACTCCAAAGTTACAGACCTGCACCTCCCATCAATTTTTTTTATGGTCTTCAGTAAAGTATTAACTTTGCTGTCTTAGGCAGTGGTCTCTATGGGAGATATTATTTAGCAGCTGACCAGTTCATTGTAGAAAGAGATATGTTTACTTATGTCAATCAGCTTCTATGGCTGAACTTCTGGAATGATAGCTGTAATCCAGTTGCTGTGTAAATATCTTTGGCTGTTACTGCTAAATTAAAAAAATCACATTACAGAACTGCTGCTATAGCCCTACTACTGTGGTGGTCAGACATAGGATATGCTGGAGAGAGTGTTTGAGGTGAATATGCTGGTGAATGTTTGAGATAACCAATCTATGTAGTAGTGGATAGCACTGTATATTAGGTCTTTCAGGACACAGTTCATGATATCCTGAAGTAGGTGTCTGGAACAGGGAAGATAAATTACACCTCTGTTGAGTCTGCAGGGAGTCCAGGCTGATTAGTTTAAATGTTGATGTCTTTATTGTAGCTTCATAGAGATAGCAGAGAGGAGTCACACTAAAGGAATGCCTGTACAGGAGTAGTTATGCCATCTCTAAAGTAATCCAAGCATGCAGAATTATCTTCCATTAATGCAATTTTATCTATATCATGGATGTTAGCATAGCCATGTTACCTGGAAACTTCATTTTTACAGCTCACTTGTTATAACTATTCTATAAGCATTGGAATGCTTTTTGGCCTGGTTTCCTTAGGAGGTGTAATCAGAATAGATATTTTGAAGATAAAAGGTATCACTTTCTATGGAATTTCAAAATTAGCATATCCTTAGGGTAAGGGAAGACAAAAGTATATTATCCTGCTAAAAGAAGGACATGTTTCTTAGGTTTATAGTTACCAATTACTTTTTGAACTATAACTAAATATATTAACAATAACAACAACAACAAAAATAATCTGAAGGCAGAAAATGAAATCAGTAAATAGCTATCTACCAGTCACATCATTCTAGGATATAGTTAGTTGATATAGAAGTACTTGTGTTCAGAAATAATCAGTCATGCCACTTTGCCCCAAGGTATCAAAATATACTTTGGCTATTACTAGCTCTTTCTACTTCCACCATTTTATAAGTCTCTTTATCTCTTGTCTACAGGAGATAAACTCAAGCTAAGGATAGGACATTTACATTCATATTTCATTGGTTGTAATGGCTGGGTAAATTCTACACTTTAGCAGCATACAGAATTAGAAAACATTCTTACTAACTTCAGTTTGCTTAGACCTGTGTTTTTCAAAATCAGTTACTGAGGCCTAGCTTTAACATCAGACTGAAAACACAAGTAAAATAATTTCCTAGGTAGGCTATTCCACTTCAATTTTGCTAATAAAGCCATGGGAACTGCTGTATTGAATCAGATCAGTTGTTCCTCTAATCCAGGAACAGCTCTAGCTGCAAGTAATGCCAGTTTTTTTCAAAGCAAAGTTTCAAGAAACACTGTAGTGAGCGTCTCTTTAATTATCTGCCTGATGAATGGCTCCTTTTCCATCCTCTTTAATCTCTGTTTATGCCTGAAGCATGAAATAATTCAATGTTTTCCAAAAGAGTTACTTTAGTTTTAACACTTTACACTATAGAAATATATGTTTTTTGTTGTCCAGACGCATATATAAATCCTTTTAAGGATTAAGCTGTGACAGTGAGTTACATAGAGAATTTTTTTTTCCAAAATACATATTTTGATCCATTCTGACTTTTCTTCCTTTAAGTCTTATTGATTACTAGATCTTCTTGTATTCTGAGAAAAGGCAGACAGAATTTCACAAAATCAGCTTTTAGTATGCCACAAAAATACACCATAATCTTCTTTGTCCCAATCATATTTAAACTAAATACTTTACTCTTCTTATTAACACTTCCTATACACTCTCAATTTTACCAAATCCAGAAGGAGAAATCAAAGTAATTGTCATCAGTTTGGAAGAGATTTCCACTAGATTTGTGAAAAAATAGAAGTAGTGAATTTGAAGGAAAACACACTTTATTCTTTCCAAACTCTGACTGTCTTAGATAACAAGTAGGTAGAAATTTGAAGAGAAAAAAGAAGTCATTAATATGGGACAGGTAATACTAAAAGTATCCTGATATTGTGAGCACTATCCTTTTTGCCTGAAGTGTCATATTCTGGCCTTCTCTTTTGAAGAAAGAGGTGCCGGGGAGAAAGGAACTCTTGTTTTCTAGTTTTGGAAGGGGAACTCTCTTTTGAGAGCAGCAATGGCAATAACAAGGTCCTCTGCCCTTGTATAGAAATTACAGAGGTAGCAGTATGCTCTCCTTTACCTCTAAGACTATGTGTCTGAATGGACTCCCTCTCTTTTCCTTCTGCCTCAAAAAACATATGTTGGCTTAAATGTGTGAGAACAGTAAAATAAATGGACAATATAGTTTGAACTCCTTAAAAGCACAAAAGATTCCAGCCCTCCACAAATGTAAGCAAATACCACACTCTAAACTTCACTAGAAATCTATTGTGCTTTACTTGGTGAGGACTGTTGAATCTGGGATATATCCTTACAGCCCTTCACAAAGAGACATGCTCACATTACTGCACTTGAGAGTCAGCACCCTAACCCTCATTGCAGTTAGTTCAATTGTGCTTCAGCTTAGTGAGAGGTAGGAAGTACTAGCCTAGGCTTATCACAATTTTACTATTATTTTTGGGCACTGAGCACAAGTGAATCACACTTGTAAAATGTATTATTTCAATATATTAATTATTTCAATATATTCAGTTTTCCTAAAAAATGTTTCAAGGTAACCCAACAGGAAACAGAATCTCCAGATTTTTGTGACTGTGGGTGGTGGTAATTACCCTCTTTAGGGGCAGGTTCTCTAGTGCATGAAGCCTTAAAACTTGTGAAAATAAAGATGCACTTCACTGTAGTGGGCACAATCCTCAAAGGAATCCATTGAAAAAGACAGCACAGTGGCTTGAGCTGCACTTTCCATAAGCCCTTACTTAAATAGGTCATTAATTAGAAATTAAACATTTTGAAGGAGTTGGAAATCAAATAAGAGACTACTGAATGTAATGAAAGAACTTCATTTAAATTGTCACAAGAGGAAATATTTTTAATTTTGCTTAAACCTTTCAGAAATTGTGGTATTTCAGAACTTACAATTTTAATCAAAAATCCTTTTCAGAGGAAATTCTTCACCAAGATTCTCTGGTTATATTTGATTCTATAGGATCTGTATATTTTCCTTTGCTTTAGGCTCCACTAAAATGAATCAACTTTTATAAAACTCTTCTGAGGAAAGGAATTTAATTTAAAAAAAAAAAATGTTTTTCCAACTGACTCAAACCCTAGCACTATGAAAACAGCAATAAACCTGGTAATGAATATTACTCTGTCAGTGTGCTTCTAAAGCTATACTTCCATAGTGCAGAGCCCTGACAGCGCAGCTGTGTACTGCAGTCAGGGCAAAACCAAGGATTGAAACAGCTGTGACAGCAGAACTCTCTACTGTTCCTAGAGCACCTACACTTAGACCAGCAGCACAGGCATGTGGTATGGTTTTATTCTACTTATAAAGGGTAGATTTGGCTGATACAGATGCGTCTACACAGAAGTCCTTTGCCAGTGTAGTACTGAAGCAAAGCACTGCTACTGTAGACATAAGCTCAGATTATATGAGCTGCATTGAAATGAAAAAAAGAATATTGGGGAAAAGGACTGTGGATGGTGATCATGGAGCCTGCGGGAATCAGGTTGATCTGTAGAGGAATGTAGGAAAGACCAGGTTCCAGAGAGAGCAGAGAAGGTGGCACTGCCTCCTGAGCCAAGCACAGCCTGTGTGTCTTGAAGAGGGAAAGCTGCAGGGGTGAGTGAAACCTAATAAACTGTTCTTTGGTAGATAGCTTGGGACCTCACTGTGATTTCAGTTTTTGATAGTTTTAGCAAAATGGAGCCAGCCGCTTGAAAGTCAACCCTGTATAAAAACCTAAGCTGCTTTGGAAAATGATGGCTGCTTCAGAGCTTCTCAGGTCATGATGCTTTCCCATTGTGTCATAAGTTATTCCAGTGCAGAAAGACCAAACACGAAAGCTTGTTTTTTATAAAATCTGCTGTCCTGAACTACCCTCACTCTAAAGGGCTCTCACTGGCAGAAGGGCCACTGGGGCAGAGGATGAATTGCAGCCAGGGACAGGCTTATCAGATTATCTGAAAACAGTTTATAATTGCACTACCTAGTCCTGTGACTATTTCTTGGACTCCAGACAATACAAGCTAGAGACAAGGGAGGTTTGGTTTTGCACTTGCTATCATGTATACCATGCATTTAGCCACATAAGTAAAGCTACCTGATATCAGTTAGAAAATTTTTTATAATTTTCCTCTCAGAGACATGGGAGCCATAATATCCCTCCCTCTGGTATGGAATGCAGCTGTAATGGTGTGTCCTACTGTCCTCTCTGCTAGAAGTGGAGCTGCATCTACCCTCAAGCTGATTGATCACAAATGTTTTAAAACTACCTGTGTTTCTCATACATATACTTTCTGGATGTGTGTTGAGTGTCATCCAAACATGGAGCTCCTCATATTTCAATAGGGTGCTCTAAGGCACGTGTTTTTCACAAGGCTTGCTGAGAAATAATAACATAGGAATTGTTGCTACTGAGGGTACTGGTCATGTATGTGAAACAGCTGGACTTTCTGGTTCCTGGTTCTCCTTTTGTGGACAGACAGACAGGGTACCGGAAGGTAAGGGGAACTGTCAGTTGCAAGGAAGCAGGACTAATTAGTAGCAACTAAGCATTACAGTCTGTGTACTTCACACACTGGCATAGAGTGGGCAAAGCATGTTCTGTTCTGGTGGGATAACAGTTTCTGTGAATGCTGCACACATCAAAAGTCTTTGTCAAGAATCTGTTTGCTTATGCAGAAAAGTATATCTTGATTCCTATCCTTCCTGATTTTGACTCATTTGGTAGTGATGAAAGAGCAAAAAGATACAGCTGTTAACATCCTTGTTTTCTTTTACCAGGACTGATTAGGAGAGGAGCTACCCATTTGTTTTTTCACTGCCATTGTTTTACTCAGAAGCAATACAAACACCTAAGTGGAATGTCATGACTGACGGAGAATTAAGCATACTAGTCTGCTCCCCATTACAGCCATTAATTTACTATATATCCTATCTTCACTTCACTTTCATATTCATTACTTCTTTAATGAAAAAAAAAAGATATTTCAGGGGTCAAAAATCTAAATGATTAATGGTACATCAGTTAATGACATTTTAAAAGTATTTTAGGTTGGAAATGTGACACGACAATCATTAAAAATCAGATTCAATTTCCGAAGGTCCTAATCTTAAACTTTATACTGCTGGCTGAAACATAAAATGATATCCCGTAAGTGCGGGTGCTTCTGTATGATGGAAAAGCTCAGGAGTTTTGTGAGTGCTGCCAGAAAATAATGTGTTCTCAGAAATTCTGGAAGTTGAGCAGGAAGATAACTGATGAGGATATGACAGAGCAAATGAACAAATTGTTCAGTATAGAGGAATTCTCAATCCAGAGATTTTTTTTTTTCTCTGAGACATCATTTGGGGTCCAAGAGTAGCATAATGGCTCCAAATGGATAAAATCAACAGTAAATCCCGTTCTCATGCATTATGCATAAACTCTCTATTGGAGTTTACACCACCATCTGGTGTTTAATTATTCCCACTTTACACCACATGGTGGTGTGAATCTAATGAAATGAATATGTACATTATAATAATTTGGTGCATAGATTCTGGTTTGCTAATTATTAGGTGCCAGGCATCCTTTTTCTAAAGCTAAGAGTTGAAATTCATTCTAAAACGTGACTGTTTCTGTAGGCTCTCACTGGCAGATACAATGACAATTAATTGTTCCATTCTCTAAAGATCCATTATTCCTATATGGCTGGTTGATTTTCTCTAACATCTGTACAACATAAATTAATTATACAGTAGTGTCACAATTCTCATCCTCATGCACTGTCAGTATTGTTAAAAAGGATCTTTTACATAATGTTTGTAGGGTTTATTTTAAAAATCACCATATACATTGGTGAAGGACTCTTTTCTTGTCTCCCTTGCTGGCACAGTGGCTGTCAGTATATGCAAAAAGATTTGTTATGTATCCAGGTTATTATTTTTTCACATTATCACCTGTAGGCCATTAGATTTCAATCTGTCATCAGTGTATCTGATACCACCAATATCCTATGTTATTAAATTAGTTAGGACAGTAGTTACTACCTGGCAGTAAGCCCTGCTGTGAAGAGTGAGACTCTTCAGCAAGTACAGTGTTCCCAGTGCTCCCAGGAAAGATGCTGAAAACTGACTGTCCCCCCCATTATCAAATTATACTGTCCACATATTTTTCCGTGAGCAAAAGTTTTTAGAAGTTAAAATATACATAGAAGTTAAGAATGTATAGAGAGTCAACAGGGTTTCCCATAGTAATCACAAAGTAAATTTCTGTGTTCAATAGTGTTCAACTGTGTTCAGCAGTGACACTTGTCTACCAGAAGCAGTGGTTATATGGTAAGATAATGTTAAAGGATATTCACATAACCACTGCACCCAGTAGTGTAATCCTTCCTTACAACTTATAAATTTCAGCTTACTTTTCTACATTTTAATATATTTACGAACACAGCAGTTTGTGAACTTATGAAAAACCCCATAGCATTGGTTATGATTTATAGCATGAAAAACATATCTAAAAGTTGCAAATGTTTATATTTGAAGACATATTTGAGAAAATAAGACAAAACAGGGTAGCAAGAGACTCTGACAGCCTAGAACTAAAAGCATTTTGATGTGTTTCCACTTTCGTGTTTTGTGTTTTTCCACTTTTGGAAATTTCCCTATTAGTTTCACCTATGCTTTTCCTTGAACTCTGTTTCTATAATCTTAAGAAATTAGGGACAAGAAAAAGATTTAGAAACCATATTTAACTAGTTTTCAGTGAATTCTACATCACTTTTTGGAAGAATATTTTTCACTCTTCTGAGAGAAACAAAAAAGCTTTGTCAAAATTTTCATTTATTATTATGCGTGTTTTAGTCAACTTCCTTTTCATATAAGTGTGTAGGTTTGAGTGGAATGAAGGAACCTGTAGTTTATAGCAGGCATTGCAGAAAGAGTATGTATTAAAATAGTAAAAAATATTCTTTTGAAATTAGTATACTTATCCATACGTATTCACTGGATCAATTTTCAAATTGTTATAAATAAAGTTGCAGTAAAATTTCTAAGTGAAATCATCAAATCTGAATAACATCGAAAATATTACTGGTGACAGCATTAGCAAGTATTCTATCATTGTTCATTTTGTTAAAAAAATCAAATGCCATTATATTTACCATTTTTAAAATACCATCATTTGAGTATTACAAACATTGAAAAAATTCAGACATAAGATAATTCTCTGTGGCCCCAGTGAATGACAGAAAGTGATGTTCATATGAACAATTTTCTGCTTTTGCCAGCTTTCACTGTGATATAAATAATTTGTGTAAAACAGTGATTGTCTTTGAAATAAGTCATTAAGTCTCACTTTTTTTTTTTTATTATTTTTGAGAAAACTAAGCTAGAAATAAGAAAAAAGTCTAACAACGTCTACCAGTTGTTTTTGATGTCCAGTATGTTGTTTTTCAACTTCGGCTCTTCAGGAAGCAGCATTATTCTGAATTCTCTGGTCCTGGAGTAAGTGAGGATGTTGTGAGATTCATATCAGTTTTGCGGGCTAGCAGGAAACTTCAAGAAGTGCAGGTTGTATTTCTAGTACTTGAAGAAATTAGGAAAAGGACTCTATGGGGACTCTATGGGGTTAAACTTAGTATTATCTCATCAACATTCAGCACCACTGCTATGCAATGAAGGAGAAAAAATAACAGAGAAACATGAGAAGAGGAATAGATAAAAGGTAAGCTTTGAGAGGAAAAACATGTTGTTTCTTAATTGAGCTGGAAAGAAAGAAGAGGAGGAGGGGAAGATGTTGCTTGCAGCTCTCTTTTGATGAGAAACCTTTCTGTGCATATGCCTATGTAGGTTAAAAATGTAGTGCTGTCTCTAATAGACAGTCACATTGTAATTCTTAAGTGGAAAATAATGGTGAAAATTCAGGAAGAAAATAAGAGAAGGAAGGGACAACAAAATATAATTCAGCAAAGTGAATATTTGTAAGATGTACAGAGTCAAATCATCTGCATATTAAGGCATCAACATAACTCCTTTGAAGTCACTGAAGCTGTGCAAGTTTGCATCACCTGAGATTTTCACTCCCCTGTTCTTACTCACAGTGTCTCAGCTCCGTTCTCCTCACGATATCCCAAAGCATCCCTGGTGATCTTTGTCGTTCTATGCCATACTGTACTGTAGTTTTCATTGTAAACAAATTGACAAGAAGGGGGACCCTATCAATTTGCAAGGCTTAATTCAGTGTTAAGACATTTTCTCATACCCATTTTTTTTCCTGAATCGTCTGAATTTCACATATTATTGATATTTCAGGATTTAATTGATTTTTTTCTTATTGTTTCTGTTTGCTTTTCAGAAACCTGTATCCCTATCTATCATCTGGGCTTGGCTAGAATTAATCTTACAAGAGTGAATTCTGAAGTTGAATTTGCAGACCCAGAATAAACATGGCAAGAACAGCCGCTGTGATGGCATTTTGGCAATTCTGTTCACAGGTGGCAGGAGAAAATAGACACTTAAACACACACACACACACACACACACAAAAAAAAATCCCAAACCAAAATGCCCTCCCGCAAACAAATGGGTAAGCTAAATCTCCTTGAACTCATGATAAATGTTGGGCTTGGGTCAGAGGTTTGATGCTGTTCTTATTGTAACTAATCCTAATGCAGTGTTTTCTAATTATACAGTAAACATTCCCTCTGGATGGATCTGCCTGTCAGCCTGCTCTACAGGAGAAATCGCCATCTGGAGCACTCTGCAGATGGCTGGGCAGTGGCATGTGTACAGCTGCGCAGGACAAGCACCCAGGTGTTTCAGCCTGCCTGTGATAGGCAGCCAGCAGGCAGCTCCACAAGGATGGAGAGGATACTCAGCAAGGGTGAAAGAAAACAGTAAGATGAGACGTGACAGGAAGTAGCGATAATAATAAATGACATTAATAAATAATAAGAAAATGTTTTTCTTGCTAGATCAGTACTTTACATTTCATCATGAAGAACAAAGTCTGGTCTCGCTTAGGCTTTAATGAGACTGAAAGCAAAGAACGCGCATATGACACAAGTGCAGGCACACATGAGGTAGCTCAAAATCTTGTTAAAATAGCAGTGAGGATGGAGCTGCTTTGGCTGCCACATGAACTAAATTAACATACCTGAAGCAGACAGGTAGCACCGGTTTCTATCTCCAGATTTGCTCAGCCAGTATTCCTGGAGCCGCTGCTACCTGATTCCAGTGGCTCAGATGATGCCTTCCAGAGCTGTTGTCCTATGCTAAATATACTGCTTAGACTACGGGGAATGCAGTCACCTCACTGGCTGCATCCAAGTTTCTTTTGACTTGTGCTGGTGAAACTGCTATAGAAATCTGAGCGTCTATTGCAGCTGAATCTGGAAAAGATACATTTTATGTTACTGTCAGCTGAATCTTACACACAGCTGTAACCTGATGCAGATATATCCGCACACACAAATAACAGTGCTGTGAAGCAGTAAACATAAGCAAAATACACATTGAAAAAGGGGTTATGAAGTGCTATAGAGTGTTTTATGTTATACAAAAAATACTTATTACTATTTATATTGTTTATAAATCTTTACTGATGCTTTAAAGGATGCTTTTAAATAATGTGTGCGTAGGATGAAGGCTTTCTTTCAAATAATGAAAACTTCATGTATAAATTTTATACAGGGTGAAATGAATGTCCGTTTCACCATTTCCATGTCCATTTCAGTGTTAAAGAATTGATTTTTAGCCAAATGCAGACTTCTTAAAAATTTGATTACGATTACAGATATCAGAAGTTTTTTTTTTGTTTTTTTTTTCAATATTAGTAAATATATGTGGATTGTTATTTTGCTTTGGTCTGAAAAAATGTAAGAAAATTTTGAGAAAAATGCCTTTTAAAAAGTGAAAATTAGCATCGTAGTAAACGTGATTTTATTAAATGTAGAAAAAAATACATTAATGAAAAAGAATGTCAGCTTTTTCGTTTTCAAATGTTCTGCTGCACTGTATGCACTATTGACTTCGTATACACATTGGGAATATATACTTTGTATATACATTGCAAGCCTGGCAAACTTTTGAGTGTTTTAACTCACTGCCCAATGTGTCAGGAATCTACACCAGTGGAACTCTGGGCTGAGGAGTGTAACAGAAATGTACCATACATGCTTGAGTTTTTGTCATTACTCTTTAACAATTCAGAAAATATTTGTCTATTAATGTTGACAGGAATTGAGTGTCATTAAAAATCAAATGTAGGACTCATCTAAGGTTAATCATATAAAAATTACACTTCTCCTTGGAATTCTGCCTTTCTATAGAGACGTAGAAATGAGAAAAACTGCTTTCTGGATAGCTTTATCTTTCCACTGATTACAAAAGATGCCTAGACAGGTTGCTTAAGCTAGCTTTTACACAGCTGTACCAAAAAAGATGAATCCCATCTGTGGGGTGAGATTTTCAAAACTGCTTACATGAATTAAGTATTCAGTTTTCATAAGCTTTGCAGAAATCTGTGTTTCTAAATTACTTATATTTGGAGTTTAATTCCTATCAAATGAATAGATAGGCACATTAGCAAAATCCAAGTAAGCTGATTATGTCCTTTAGTTCTTGGTGTGAGTTTTAAGCATACCCTACAATTTCTTTGTCTGTTTTTTGTTAGAACATACTTGGAAAAGCAATGCAGAAGATGTATGCGTCTTGATAGGGATACTGAGTTCAAAAAGATAACAGAAAAAGAAACAGGAGAAACTTCATTAAAACTGCTTAGGGAAGATAAAATAGCCCTTAATGATCTTGCATTGCCACAAAAAATAAAAAAAATAAAAAAAATAAAATCCTTCTATAACTCAGTGATTGTTTTATAGTCTAAGACATTATAATATTTCTTGCATTTATACTAGCTAAAGAAAATTGCAAACTGCATTGAGTCATACCTCTCATCTCTATTTGATTATTAAATATAATTTGCTTGAAAAATAGGATGTAATATTGTGTTGTACTGATTATATTCATGAGAGAAGGGGAAACTCTCCAGATGAAGCTGTAATGCATAACAGAAGGATTTCATACCTGGCCTATAAAGCACACCTTTGTTCATGGCACCACAGGTTTCACGACCTTCCACCTCATGCCTAACTGTAGGAGCCAAGGTTAAAGCCCTTGGACACCTAAATTTCCATTAGTGAAGTCTCTTAGGAACTTAATTCTAGCATGCATAACAATTTAATTCGGTTAGCATTAAGCAGTGAGGTGCCAAGATCCTCCCTAAATCTCACTTTAGTTAATAAAATGGATATTTCCAGAACTATTTCTCCTGGGTGGATTCATAGCATAGCCAATCCGTAAGAAAAACAAAGCTGCCATATCTTTAAAGGAGCAATTCAGTGTTCAGTGAAATGTGAAGGAGCTAAGCTTAGACTCCTTCTCTGGCTGAACCTACACCCACCTGCAGGATGACAGATAAGGTGTTCCTGGATGGGAGTTTCTCAACCTCTTCTGTCTTACTTTCTAGGGAATAATTCAATATCAACAGAGCAGAGGGAGAACAGAACAATTTGGCGGAGGACTCACCTGGAATATGGGATCACTGCCTTCTTAAAGGAACATGTAAATAATCCATCAAGTGTGGAACAGCTTCACCATGTAGAAATGAAAGTATTTCCCCATCTTTAACCAGGTGGTTTCAATGTACATAGTAGATGATTGTTTATATCACTTTGGGAAAGAGGGACGGGGGTTGGTGGGAGTTGCTATATTGTGAGTATTCTAACTGAGATAAAGAAGGCAGAGCAGGGGAAATAGCTATTAAAAAAATAAAAATAAAAGACTGAATCACTTAACCCAAAATTGATTTATTTTAAAGGCACCAATCTTAATGCTCATACTTAATCCACGACCTGTGAATTTCATTAGGCACTTCTCAGTATTACAGATTTAAAAATTGAATTTCTGAAAACTAAACAGGTAGCACTTGTAGTACTGTCTTTGGAGGAGTATATCTTTTAGGAGTTTTTGGCGAAAGAGCTCTTCAACAGATCAATGATGCTGCAAGCCTGTAACTAGAAGCTGTTGTCCTCCTTTTGGTTCCCCATGACCAGTTATTGCTATGGTTTCTTTTTGAAAGGCACTGACACTTGTTGGATGCTTTCCTGAATGGCCTCAACTCAGTATATCTACAGAAAATTAGACAATATAAGTTACTGATCAGGGCACTGAAGGATCTCCGTAAAGCCAACAGTGGAGCAATACCAGAGCTGGGGCAAGGGGGAGGAATGAAAATCTCAGGAAACAGTGGAGGGAAAGGCAAGACCAGCAATTAGAGTAGCTCAGGCTGCCACAAAGCTATAGTTACATCACTCTGGTTTTACATTCTCTTTTAAGTGCCCTGATATCCCAAGGCATGTGAAAGGTATACATCTTCATCCACTGTTTTGAGTTATTAACCATATTACTCGGACATATACATGCAGACTAGCATCCAAATCTCTCCTATGAGTCTATCCCATTCTGCTTTCCTAAATCTCATGAGACAGAATCCAAACTGTTATCAGGAAATATGTTCCTGAGGGACCATTCACCAAGACCTTTTTGCAATTCAGTCTAAGCATCTTCATAACTTGGACCAGAGAACTTCCCATTTTTATCTTTTTTTAACATTATAAGCATGCAAAATTACTTCTCTATCATACCTGCTTTTAGTTATGATACTT
Source organism: Lathamus discolor (assembly GCF_037157495.1). Taxonomy (NCBI): domain Eukaryota; kingdom Metazoa; phylum Chordata; class Aves; order Psittaciformes; family Psittacidae; genus Lathamus; species Lathamus discolor. Next base: position 71,710,802 of record NC_088888.1, on the reverse strand, counting down.
CCAGACTGAGACACTGACCTTGCAAACATTTAATTTTGAGCATGTGAGTAGTGCCATGGAGTTCAACAAGGGCAACAGAAGTGACTGGAGACATCTGACCCCAATTTAAACCTTAATCCTGTGAACATTTTTTAATATGAAATCAATATGAGTATTCGCACAGTTAAAGGTAGGAATGTGAACTCTTTCCAGGGTTGGAACCTAACTAGAATAAGCTGTTTTAATTTCACATGGTGCAGGAATTCTATGTTTCTGACAATTCTGTTGCTCTTTTAATAACCTTGCATATTATTGTTTTGGCGATTGGGAAAGCAGGGTTGCAGCAGAAACTAATGTGTTTAGGTGATCTTTCCAATATAAGTCAATAATATCTTCCAAGAAAACAGAATTTCCACAATTTTAAAAACTATATGTGTTAATAAAATAATGCATTCACTTGCACCATTGAACCTTCACAGATCTCAGGCTTCTAATGGAGAATAGTCCCCTGCTGGCTTGTGTTGTGAAGTATTATCTCCACATGTATTACTAATTTTCTTTTCATAGTATTAGGCTTCATTAATCCATCCCTAGTTGCCTTGTATTTAAAAATAGCAGTTATTACAGTGGATTGCACTGAATTGTATAGTAAATAAATTATTTAGGTTATTTAGGTTTTAAACTCGTCATAAAAGTGTATTATTATTCACATGTATATGTACACACATACAGACACAAAATCTCTTTCTTAAAAAAACAGAAAATGAAGTTAAAGGAAAACCAATTCTTTCCACAGCTAAATATGCCTATTTACAGGGACCTTCCTAATATGCAAGAAACAGGCAGCCTGTCAACTTACTTTTAAAATCCATTCTTACTGTGCATCTTTGTAGTTATTTTGGAAGTCTAGGAATTCAAAGTGACATACACTCTGCTTAAACCCCATCAAAGTCCAAAAAGAAATCCAATACTTACGTACTTTTGGAAACAGTCTAATTCTTAAGGCATTTAAATTAGTTATTTTCATTCTTATGTTAAAGCCCCTCGTGTGCTTAATTTTAATTGCCCAGATATGGGAACTGCATTCACAACAGGCAGTGCAAACAGACACCTGAACTCTGTCAAAGTCCTTAGAGAGGCTTGACAAACATGAAATATAGAACTATAATTAGCATCCTCTGGTGTGCTGGCTGTTCACTGTGATTTAATATTTCTTTTTCTATAGAGGGTTATTCTAGAGTATTGCTAGAACCCTGTTTTAAATCACAGGCTACTCAGCAAGAGGGGATTGAACACTTACATGCTAGCAGAGTACCCAAAACACAAGGAGTTTTATCACACTCAGCTTGTTTACCATCAAGCAGTCACAGGGCAAGAGGAAAGAAAGACTCATTTTCATCTGGTGAGAAAGTAACTAAATGGTGTAGAGGAGTGAGAATGAAACTGTTGTCCCTGCTCTGAGTCTTGTATCCTGCTTCATCCCCCAAGGCTGCCCTAATTGCTAACTTTCATTATGAAAGGTGGCCAGCAGTTTGGCAGGGGCAGCTGTGAGCAGGATGGAGCCCAAATGACAAAGACAATTCAAGTTTCCCCTTTGTTCCTGAATTCTCTGGAGAAGAGGCAAGAAAAGTTAAATCCCAATTTAAGGATGACATGATGGAAGGAGACACCTCTATTCTATATTTTGCCAATATAACATATTAACAATATGTAAAATACTGCTAGGGAGAGCTCACTCCCCTGGAGCAGAATCTGACGCGGCAGAAGCATTCAGTGTATCTCTCTCCAAGTCCCCAGAGGCATCTCCTAACACTGCTGAGGGCTCAGGGAATTTAAGTATCTGTGTAGCCTCTCTTTGCAAGGACCAATTCCTCACATTTTTGGAGAGTAAGTACTAAATCTACTCTATTAGGCAGTTAGATACCTCTTCAGTTTATACTGAAGCACCAATAGAGGGGAATAGTGTTTTCAATTGTTTTGCTTTATCTTTTTGTTTTGCCTTAATTTTATTCTCTAGTAAATAATGTTTAGTAGAGATCCTACTGCTTTTACACATTAAGCTTTTTTCCCTAGAAAACTTTATTAAGTTAATTTTTTGTTTTTCTAGCCTCATGATCTAACTACCTGCAAATACTTGGATAACCAAAAGGTTTTTCGCACGGTTCTCACGAATTGGCAAAGTCTAAAATCAGTTTTCTTCTAGTGAATCTAGCTCTGCGAGTGTTAACCATGTCATGAGTTCAACTATGTCTTAATTTTGGAGTACTGTGATAAATTAAATTAATACAATGTTTTAGTCTCTCTTGCATTTTGTCATTTTTTCATGGATTATTTATGTTGTTCCCAAGCTCAGAGTCATTTCAAGTAATAACTGCCAGAGAATTGCTTCCTTCTTTCTCCTAATCTTCCTTTCTAAATGCATTCTGACTTTAAATGTAAGACAGACTGTGAGTTCAATATTTTGCAGCCCTGAAGGGTTAGAAACAGAAGCTTTATCCCATTAGAAACAGATGGTCCCTACCTACCCAATGGGACATACACAGTTCTAACTGGAGTCCCTGGAAAGTATGTTTTGACAGACTTCACACCTGCAATCTTGCCAGTTACTAACCCACCCTATAAAACTCTGTTTTAAAAATTGGAAGGTGAATGAAAAATACAGTAGCGAAACAGCACCAATTTCAGAAAAAAAAAAATAAAGCCCTTGTTGTTAGTAAAATGATATAAAATAAAAATTGGATATGCACTAACATAAAAAAGACTTATTTCATTACTAAATTGTTGTGCTAAATATAACTCAATGAGGAGTTGTATACAACATGTATTGCTGCTGTTGATTAAGGATTTCCTCTGGCAGAATGACAAAGGACTGAAAACTAATTTTGATTTGCATTAGCCAGTGATAAGTCCATCTTACTGGTAAGTCAGCAGATACTTAGGAACATAGGACTAGGATGAAATTAATTTTTTTCATATAGTTCAGCTCCTGACATTACGTGTATATCACATAACATTTTTAATAAATTTAACAATTTCCACTTCAACAATAGGTTAGAATTTTTTGGGGTCTTTGCTCTTCCTGTAAATATATCATTGTTCTTTATGGCAGAAATCTTATTCTCCTTTCATGCATATATTTTTTTTCCTGGTGTTCACTCCTTTTATATAATTTCAATCCTTCTTGGCCTTCTTTTCTCTGTCTAAACTACCAAAGAACATTTTGTTTCTTTTTATAAGAAGGCTTTCTCCTGATCTAAGGTGCCTTCCTCCAATCTATTCCAGTTTGAATTCATCTTTTCTTGATTGTAGGTGATCAGAATTACACACAGTATTTTTCATGACATTTTACCTTAGCATTGCACAATGCCATTGATTCCTGCCTGTCTCCTCTGAAAATGCTTCAGAGGATACTTTGTAGGATCCCATTTGTCTTTTTCATGGTCATACTATCTTGATGGTACAAAGTTGTTAATGATGTGTAGAAATGCATTCTCCCTCTCACTCATTTCCCAATGATGAATTCCTGATTTGCTGGGGGAGAGTGAGAAGGTAGGGAATATTGTTGTCATTTTTTCCTAAATGCATGACCATAATTTTCGTACTATTGAATTTCATTCCATTCCTATTTTCCAGTACTCAGGGTCATCCAGTTCTTTCTGCGTGACATCCCAGTTTTCTGAAAAAGTTACATATTTTATTTAAATGAGTATAACATTTCTTTCAAGGTTATTACAGAAAATATTAATGGAAACACTCAAGAGACCAATCACTGAGGAACTGCAGTAACAGCCTCCCTCTACCTGAGTTCCTTCCTGTTCTTTACTCACTCCTTTAGATCCTTCCCCACTTTATAATTCCCAGATTAATCCCATTTTTCTCCTTTTCTTAACTAACAATTCCTGTGTGGTATCAGATTGATTAGATCTTCTCTCTTTTCCTGTCTAGAAAATCAATTATTTTTCAATGAATTCTATCAGGTTAGACTGGCAATATCTTATTCTTTCTTTCAAAATGTCTTTCAGAAGGTGGCTAGCATATTATTATTTATCAGACTAATGGGTTGTCACTCTGCCCTCCTTTTCATATTTTATCTTCTGTTCTCCATTAATATGAAAAAAATAAGGAAATAAAAAAAATATTACAAGTTCTGTCTGTGAAGTCTGAAATTCTATGTTCCATTTTGCTCCATATTCTGGAATAAAAATTATTTGCTTTCTCTGATTTGAACATTTAATGTCTTTATACTTTGCATTTATCTCAGTTACAGTAATTTACATTTCTGAACCTGTATTTGCACACTTATCACCTTATCTTTGTCTTCATGTTTAGCATCATCAGTTTCATGGAAAACTGAGGAAAATATTAATTTAAATAGATATTTTTCAATTCTCATTGCATATAACTGCTGGGTTTCCTACACTTAATCTTTTTTATGTGATTGAAGCAAATTCTCATGGTCTGACTCACAAATATAAGTAAGTATAGAAGTATAAACCTTCCCAGATTCTGTTGTTTTGTTTTTTACTTTGTCCTTATATAATCTTTTTTTCTGTTTGTATTTGATCTCTTTTCATTACAACATTTCTTTGAATCACTTATTTATTCACTTAGCTCTGGAATACCAAAAGATTTATTCTCTTGCTTCTCTGAGCTACATGATTCAGATAATTTTTCCCCTTTGTTTAAATAAAATCCAGAACCACTTTCCATGCGAGTTCCTGCATGCCATAGAGTAGTTTGTTTCACTGTTGTTTCTTGCAGCTTACCAGCAGCTGACTTTTCAGAAGAACCTTAGTAACAAACAGACTCCCCATTTATATTACTTATAATGTGAATTGAAGAGCAGATAAACAACAGATAATCACTTGTGGTGTGTGTGTGCCATGACCAGACAGTTTATATTCTAATTACATACCAAATATCATCTAAAGAATCAGAGCTTCATGTTTGGTGACTGCCTGGTTAAGTAGGCACTGCTGTTTTCCAACAGAAGAGAGGGAAAGGAGTCCAACAAATGGAATAGTGAGATTTTTTTAATAGGAAAAAAATAGCTGGTATTTGCTACAAGCAACAGACTGCATTAACGAAATCTGTAATAGGACTGTAAACTTAGTAAGGCCTTAATTTTAATTTGTCCTGATTAATTTTATAACATATTAAGAAGAAAGTGCATCCATATAAAATAATTCATAGTATTTTGAAGAGCATTGTGACATTTTCCTGAAAGTCTCTAAGTATGGAACAAGCCCACCCTTGGTGGGAGGCTGTTACTGCAGCTCCTCAGTAATTGGTCTCCTGAGTGTTTTCATTAACTTGTGAGATTATCACCCTTTAAACGGTCTGGCTGCAGATGCTGTGTAGTTGCTCTAGTCAATGGCAGCAACAGAAAATTGAGAATCAGTACACCTCTACCTGAATATTGATTGTACAATATCTGTCCTTGTTCTTTCTGGAATTACCTGGTGCTCTATTGCCCATTAGCAAACAGTTACCCGAGCAGAAGCTAATGTTACAGATGCTATAAAAAGAGCAGCAGCAGAGCAAACAGATTTAAATCAGCTCAATTCTAACAAAAACTGTTCCATCTTGAAACAATTTAAACTCTACCAAGAGTAAGTAAACAGAAAGAATATATTTTCTTTCACCTTCAGCTATCTGTAGTTGCTTTCACATTCGCTGTCTTCAGATATGAGGAAGGTTTTCATATCTTTCCTGATACAAAATTCTCTTAAGATGTTAACATAATTACTCTTCTTTAGTTTATGTATTTCTTACTGTATTTACATGGTATTCAATTGTGAAGTTTTGCTAAACCAGAGACTCTTTCACAGGTAAAGAGCTATCTAAACAGCTACAGCAGCAAACATATTTTTTCTACAAATTGTTGCTGATATAAAAATATAAAAGTTACTTTAGCATCTAATTTTATTTCTGTATGTATATCGTCAGTATAATTCTCACAATATAGTTAGAGTCTTTATATGTTCATACATAGAAATCAAGGCATTTACGTACATAAACACCAGGGAATGAGAAAGATCCAGAGATCTCTTTTTAAAAGCATGCAGATTCTGTATATTTCTTTCCTTTGAAGTCTAATATACCTCTTTTCTCAACCAAGGAAAGCCACAGGCATACTGAAGAACTATCCTGCTTGTTAAAGAGTACTAAACTTGAGTTCCTTTAGAAAATGCCAACAATTTTGACTGTCAAAAATGTGCCTCAGAAACCAAACCAAATTAAAAATAAAAAATAAACAAAAAAAACCCCCACAACAACAAGAAAACAAAACCACAAAAAAAAACCCAAACAAAAAACAAAGAAAAAAAACACAAAAACACCCACCACCCAAAAATCCAAACTAGCATCAGCAGTCATACTAAGTGCTCCTGCTGCTCAGAATATAGGATTAGGCTGAACAAAGAGATTAATGCTTGTTCTTACAAGTAGAAGGGCCCAAATCTGCTCCTCACTGTCCGCTATTCAGAGGTCCTATCCTCTCAACTGTGCCAATAGTAAGAATTCTGTGGATGTTTCTTATTTAAGCTCTTCAGACTACCTCAGGCGATTTCTGTTTGAAACAGATTAGAAAGTGCTCGTGGAACTGAGTCTATTTGGTGGGCTTGAAGACTGTACCCTCCAGCTAAGGGAAACTAACTTCTGGAATGACAGACGTCTTCAATGTTTGTACACAGCCTGAGAAAAAATGATGAAAAGAACCAATAGAACTTCATTTGATGTGATACTTACACTGTTATCACGCATTATTTTATACTTTCATTGCTTATTTTGATTCACCTGATTCATTTGTCTCCAGCTGTTTAACAGCAGAAGGAGGACCTACAAATAAGTACCACCTAGACAGCATTAATTCCACTTATGCTGATCCAAGAAGAGATACTTGGCTGTCCAGGCACATTGTTCAGAAGAGCATTTAAACCTGTGTACTCAGAGAAATATCTTCAAGACTGAGAAACAACATATTCTGGTTTTATATGCTGTGTTCTGTTAGATATCACCTTTGAGAAAAAATGCAAAATAAAGAGCTACTCTGTGGCTGCTATTGCATAGGGAGAAAGACATTCCTCACTCCAGTTTATATTTTGTGACAATTTAGTATCCCATGCTGCTATTTCTGCTATGGCTCCCAAAGTACTTTGAGTTCTTTTTCAGCCGTGGTAGATCACCCCTATTACAAAGAAAATTGATTGGCGTGCACCAAGCACATCTTTGTTCTAGCCTCTCAGCCTTTCACATTTGACATGTTAGGGATTTGGCAATTATCAACAGATGGTGCAAATTAGAATGTCATGATGTTAATTTATATTTTCTCCAATAGCAGGTTATCTTTCTAATAAATCCAGAGGTTAAGAAAACACAAAGATAATATTTCCCTTCCTTTGACCCATTCACCTTTAGTCTTCAAATAAGTCCAAGAACCAAAGCTAGTAAATCCACATGTTTTGCTAATTTACCAATTTCATTGCCCATGTAACTATTCCTTAATTTATCTCTTAATCTCAAAGTTTCTCAATTAGTTTTATTCCTTAATCTGGAGGTTGACAAGGATGAAGTCTAATGTCTATTACCATTCAGTTAAATGATTAGATATGAACCAGTCATTTAAAACACCTGAAAGAGAACAAAGAATAGTTAGCGAACTAAGGACTGAAAAGGGTAATGTACAATTGCATCAGTGACTGCTTACTGAAAATCAAAATCAAGGAAATACTGAAGAGGAGGAAGACTCTACAAAAAAGGAAACTTCAAATTATTTGTAGTTAGTGATCAAAGATTACCAAACACAAGGATTAAAAACATGTCTACTCTTGTTGAAATACATTGCAGAAATAAGGTGAGATTCTTGTAAAAAGTTTATTAAGCAAGGATAATATTTAATATTATATAAATATTTTTAGATAAATTCATTAGTTTTTTTATACCATTTTTTACCTCGCTAGCATCTTGTTAGGAGCTAAAGAATTTATCAGATTTAAAATAAATAAAGGTTAAAAGCAGAAAAAAATATGAAGTATAAATTACTTTAATCTCATAATTTGTGGAAAAATAAAGGTTATTCTCTATATTAAATAAAAGTTCTGGTTCTCTTTGCCACTTAAACTAGTAATTAGATTTATTAGAGTTAAACATTTTTCAGAGGATAGTCTGTCGTCCTGTCCCCCCCACTCCCTGCTTAATCGGGCATCCTTATCTTTTTCAAAAACAACAGTTTAGAAAAAAAATGCTATTTCACTCTTTATAATTTACTTTCTTCTTAGGCTTATTTCCTCATAATTTAAATTTGGACACTCAAATCCATTAGAGATAACTTACGAGGAATCCACAAATGATGATAAACCTACTTAAAAGTTCATACAAATCCTATTTGAAAATTCAAAACTAACTTGTTAAAAGAATTTTTGAACACTAAGAATATCTAAAGATTAAAAAAAAACCCCAAATAATAAAACCACAACAAAATAGATTTCAAAATATTTGCATTTTCATTCATTTATTAACCTGCATGATTTTTTTTCACTTCATTTTCCTTAACTAGGGTTCTGACAGTGTCAGATTGTGCTAGTCATTAGCGGTTTTGAGCTTCCATATTGTTAAAGTTTAAATAAATAAATAAAAATATTATTAAAACAGGTCTACAGAGATGATCTCTCATATGCTTCTTTTCAGTGTTTCCTTTGGTACTAATTTATTGAGCAACGTCCTTTTAAATATCAATGATACTCTATCTGTTCTGGAAACAAATGTAATTACAGGGTTTCAATCTTCACACACTTCTTCCTGGCTTATACTTGTATACTAACTTAATTATCTGTAATGGAATTATTTTTGCTTTACACTGTTTTACCTGAGCTGCAAATCCAGCTTATGAAATTCTTGACCTAGCTCCTGCAAGTATATACACCAAAGTCTGCAGGCTTTTACACACACTAAAAAAATGAGCAAGTGTTATATAGGCATACAATTATTTCCATTCTGTATTGTAAGTAACCAAACCAGTATTTTCCTATTGTTTTCCATGAACTTTTACATATGCGTGTCTTGAGCTATACAGTTACACAATACATCCTTGAGTTGTACAAACCAGTCTAGGCCAACTTCTATTTCCTGAATTCATGTCAGCTTCAGTGGGAGGAATCCTTTTGCTGGAAAACATCTTTTCTTTAAGCCACTGGAGGGAAATGAAGAAGCTGCTTTAAAATAAGGTCTGTCCTAGCAAATTAATATTTGTTATTTTTTAGATTCCTTTTCAAAAAGTGTGAAAGAAGCATAGGCAGTTGTATCGATGAGAAGACCCTTTGCTATCAAGGACTGAGCACAATGACCCTTTTTACAAATGCTAGCATTTGAAAAGAACGAACAGGGAAATAAACCTCAAAGGGGATGACAATAGGATATGAAGAGGAAGTGGGTGGGTAAATGCATCTGAGAAGCAAAGCTCCTTATAAAGGCATTGAAGAGGTTTAAGGTTCTATTTAGCAACAAAAGGAGTTATGGAACAGGGCATAATTTTCCCACAGGATTTTTGTCTTTTGATGTTTTGGAAACACAAATGTTATTTATTTATTTTATTTATTTGTTTGTTTGTTTGTTTATTTAGTTATTTATTTTAAAAAGATCTAGTTTGACATTTAATAAGCTTGTTCTATGCCAAGCTCTGTAGTCACATTATGCTGTACTTTTGCTAACAAGGTCAGTGTCTTCTGGTGGTATTGTACCCACACCCTTACCCATAGAATGGAGGTAGCTTTAGCTAATGATTCTAGCAACATCCCAAGGTAAGAACAGTACCATTCCTGTACTTCCTTACCTTAAGCCTACACATTATGGTTACACATTCAAAACTGCAAGTACAAGACAGCTGAAAAGTCTTTCCTCAGATATATGCAGAATTCTATCTAGAGGTAATAATCACAGTTTAGATTCAAAAGCATACTAAAGTCCATGCCTGTGATCCAGTACAGAAGTGCTATCATGGCTCCAGCCCTGAAGCATACGTAGTAAATGGTGGCAGAGAAAGGGGAGAAAATCAAAACATACCAAAAAGAAAGGGCCAAGTTCCCTTGAAAAACACATCATGCTACTTTCTTGGTTTGTTAGATACGTGGTGGGGCTTTTTCAAAGCAGTTAATTGTAACGACATGGTAAGAGACATGGAGAGGAAAAATGTTAAGGGAGCAGAATGGGAAAAAGTGATGGAAAGACAGCAACAAGTGTGGAGGTTAGAGAAAATACTGATCGCAACATAGCAGCCAAAAAAATACAGCTCATTCCAGAAGAAGTATTATCGGGATCTGCTGATCCTGAACTTTACAGGCTTCTCTGCTAGCTTTGCTCTTTGGGGAATCTGTTAAAAAAAAAAAAATTATTAAAAAAAAATCCTGAGTTTCACAGGTTATATTAAAACTTTAACGCATGTGAATTTATCCCCACACTTCCTTTGACAAAATATCATCGTCCAATTTAGCACTTTGTAGCAGAGGCTTTAACCTACCTGTTCCTTGTGATAGTTGAATCAGTACAAAGGGACCAGAAACAGAAGCACCAAGCAGCCACACAACTGCACCTCCAGTGACTGAGGGAAGCCCACACCCTCTTGCATTTGTATAATCAAAAAGGAATACAGGAGAGAATCTGCCCTACAGGTGCTAATACCTTCCATGTCACTATTACTCTGTCAGACTGCCTCCATTAATACCTAGAGGATAGTTTATCTTCTCTGGATTCTGGATTTTTTTTTTTTTTTTTTTTTTTGCAGTTCTGAAAACTGAAAGCATGCCAGCCTTTTTGCTAGTGCTTCTGGTTTTGCATCAGTACAATCACGTTAGGAGAAAAACACATGGGAGAATCAAATCCCATAAATTAAATAGAAAATCCCTTTGGATGATTAGTTCAGACCAATGTTAAAAGGATATTTTGCGTGCATGTCAGGTTCTTTGCCAGTCTCAAAGCAGTCATTTGGATTCACTTCATTATAGGCACTGCAGTACCTTAGGAGAGAAAGAGAGAAATAGAGCGTGAGACAGAGTAATAATAACCCTTGAACAATGAAGTCTTTCTCCTAGCACAACTTCAAATAACTCAGACAACTATCTTTTAATCAAATATACAAGCACCACCGTAACTGAATTCAGCATAGTTAGCATCCATAAGGAGAAAAAAAAAAAAAAAAATCACAGGGGAATGCAAAAGCAGAGGAGAAGGGACACTAGATAAAATGGAGTACTACGTCATGGACTTAGACTTAAATAGAAGCATGAATACCAATTTGACAGCAGAATAAACACATGCTGTAAAGATCATCTGATCTTTTCCTTTTTAAGTCAATAGAACTTTCCCCACTAACTTTAGTAGGCAAGACAACAGGCTGTTATTCCCCAGTCCTTCTTTCTACCAGTCCGGTTCTTGTTCTCTAGTTTTCTACTTTGAATTTCTGGCACATGTTCTCCAACTTCATCCCAAGGGATTTTGTTAATTCATGTTCTCTGTTATAAATTTTCTTCTTGGGGGAATGCTTTTTCATTTGCTCTTTTTCTGACACTGATATTTTAAATAACCAAAAGAATCAGTGTATGTCAGGAGCAGGTGACCAGTCCTCAATGAGGATCAAAGGACAAAGCTGGCTTATGAAAAGTAGCACGAAACAATGAAAGCAGAATTTAAATTCCTAATATGCTGTGTGAGTTCCCATTTATCCTTATGTCAAGTAGATGAAATATTCATTAATTGGCTTTACCATTGGGCTTTTCTCCAGATATGAATTCCTACTTAGAACCTTAGGTTTGGATCCTGATTCAGTAAAATTATTTACTAGTGCTGAGTTTCAAGAATATAAATAGTAGAAGTCACCCAAGTGCCTGATGCGATAATTTCCTCCATTAAAATCTGGCTTTGGTTCAAAAAAAAAAAAAAAAAATCCCATGAAAGCATGGGTTTCTTTCACATATGTTGCTTACCATGATTTTTATCTCAAAATTTAACCAACATTTGTAGAACTCAAATTCAAGAAAGTTTTTTAAGTGGTTCATGAAAATGGGGTGGTTTTTTTAACTAAAACCAGACTTCAGTGAATATTTTAATAGCTGTTTATACAAACATGATTAACATCATGAACACTTTCAGGAAAATGAAAATGAACCCACTTTGAACTTTGTTAAATGAAAACAATTTGAAAGTTGCTGTCAATATTTCCTTTTCCTTTCCAATGTCTTTAATGCACAATTCAATTGATGGGGGTAAAGCTGTTCCCATACTGAGCTTAAGCATGTACTTACCTTATTTAATGGACATGGTATGTTTTGTTGTTTTGGGGTTCTGCTTTTTTTTTTTTTTTTTTTTTGGCAGGAGTTGTTTTGTTGCTTGGTTGGGTTTTGTTTTTTTTTTTTTTGGGGGGGGGGGGTTAGGGATTTTTTGCTTTAATCTTTTACCTACATCTCAGCAGTAGGATTCATCTACCATCAGCTATCTCAAAGTTACATGCCCAGTCCCAGCTAGTAATCCAGTCTTCTTTTATGGTCAATGGAGAAAGATAGTTATCTCAAGAAGTAAATACCTTCCATCCAAAGATAAGGTGCTTGTGACTGGTGAGATAAATTGCCCTCAGCAGGCACTGTGTTTGCTTTGACTGCAAAGGAAAAAAAATAGCTGTTATGACTCCGATCTTAAAGGCTACACAGTAGTGGGTCAGAGTGATGAAACCTTTGCAAGCTGCTAATGAGTGCTTAATTTCTGCAACTGTTTTGGATTTTGTTGGCTACTCTTGTAGTCAGGGAAGCATCCCACAGCAGGAAATAAAAAAAGTAGGTAGCTGTATATAACAGTTTATTACTTTTCATTCTTTTGCTATTGATTATCCTACATCAATAACACTTCAAGAGTTTTTTCTCCTTCTCCCACACTTTTCACCAACAACTATGCTAGTTCTATATTAGCTTAATTCAACTGAATTTATGAGTGCACTTAATTTTGAATTATTGTATTCCTTCCATGCCTTGTGAAGCAGGAAATTTGTTTCTGCTGAGCACTGACTGGATCAGAAGTGCTTTTTCCTTTAAAAATATTCAAAATACTTTTTTCAAAAAAAGTAAGATAAAATTTTAAAACATCATAGTGAACAGATTTATTTTGTTCTTTGATACTCAGCAAGTCATATTTTCCACTTTGTATCCTACACGATGAGCCAATTTGTGTTATATATTTTCATACTGTACCAATAGGTGGCACTAGAATTTTCTTTTCTTTTTTTTTTTTTTTTTTTTTTGTATGAAAAGGACAGTGGCAAGAGATTTATCTTTTTATCAGTGCAGTAGAGCACTAAAAGAAAATAAGATCTTACATGGCCTGGAGAGAGACAAAATAGCAATGCTGGCATGGCCTGCAGCTCTTTCTTATAACTATTTGATCTTTGAGATGTAAAGGTTGTATTGCCTAATGAACTTGTAATTCTCTTTTTTATACTACATTTCTTCACTTGCTGCAGAAATATAGGTAGCATAGGGAAGTATTTCCTGTTGGCATAAATAGGCAATATTTGAATGACTGAGACAGGTTTTCTCTAGCTACCGAACAAGTGTTAGGTCTGGTAATTAACGCTGTCTTCTGTGGTATCATGAAGCATGTCTTGACAGTATGCAAATTCATTACGATTTTGGCAAGTTTACTCTGCAGTTCTACCATGAATAATATTCAGGGATTTGGAGAAAACTTCATTCCATCCACAAAGTTTTTTCCACCAGTATCCACGCAATGACCAAGGAGCTCAGGTATGTAAGGTTAGCTTGGTTAGCAGATGGTATAAACTGCATTAGCACGTACAGAATCTTACAGCATAGGTCTTAAAGGAACTTGAGAGCCATCTTCAAACAGAAAGAGGTGGACCTCCCGAATGAGGAAATGGGAAAAGAACAAATAAAAGGAAAAAGGAACTCCAGATTCCATAAGCCACAGTTTTATTAAGGGATGAAGGGATAGCTGTGCTTCTCTTCAATCCACTACTACATCTTTTCCTGCAGACAATTTCCCCATGGTCCTTTCTAGCCCTTTAGCTATTGAAATAGGCCTTTCAGATAAATTGAGATCTGATCCAGCTTTACTCTACCTGTAAGGCAAAGTAAACCATACATATCAGCAGTCATATCATGTACATACACATGTATCAATAAAAACCCGGAAGAGAGATTATTTACAAAAAGAGGTAACCAGTTTCACACATACACATCCTATTCTTATATATCTTTACTTATCTTTACTCCCTTACCTTGGAACTATAAATAATTCAATATCTAAGCAAGCAGACAAGTATTCATATAACATATTTTCAGCTTTATGTGTTTTTGTGAAATATACAGTTATATATATTCAATCCAAGCATAAAGAGGAGTGATTGATACTTTGAAGGCAATTCAGAATTTTGCACTCAAAACCAAACACTGAATGGAAGCTGGTATCAAGTACATGGAAAAATTATCTAAGAATACATCAGATCAAAATGCAAACTATTGAGGCTTCATTTTTTAAGGTAGTGAGTAGCTTCAGCTTCCACTTAAAGTGTAGAAAGTGAGTGAGGGACCGCTTGAGAGAGATAACACCTTTCATGGCTGAGCTCAAGATGTATTAGTGCAATATATCCAGTGTCATGTCTTATTGCTTAATTGACTACCTCTAGGTATAATATAGCTGGCTTTATCACAGAAAAATCATTTTGATTTATTTGATTGTATATCATAAGGAAGCATGCATGAGGTTATTAATGTCTTGCATAGAAGTGATATATTCCAAAGACACAGATAATGCATTTCATCACATGCAGTACTAGCCTATTATGACTATTACCCTGAAACTTTATATTTTTAGTTTTATAAATTTTATTTTTTATTGTATTTTTCCTCACATTGCCTGCTCTGCATGTAAGAGTTGAATAGTGCTTTTGGCAAAAGGGACTATACTAAAAATATTGAAGAACATTGTTAGAACATAGAAGTTGGAAATATTGACTATAATAAATGCAGATTATAACAATTCAATTTGTTGCTAATTTATTACAGGCAATTGAGTTGTTAATTGCTCTCTTTACTCATGGTCCTCAAGGTCTGTCTGTGAGAAGCCAAGTGACTGGGTCATGCTCTCTAAATAAATGTCCCTCTGTCACATAAAAAAAAAAAATTGTCTAGTGAATATCACATTTTTCATCATCTTTCCCTAAATCTTTTGTCTTAAAAGAATCAGGCAGATTATTTAAGGGGACAAATTTTAAAATAAAGCAAATAAGTCTTGAGAGTAAAGAATTTTGTCACAAAATTCAACTGGTATGATGAGTACAAGGCAGCTTGAAAGGGAAACTGAATGTTTGCTTTTCTAGCAAAGGGTTAGTAACTTTATTTAAACAATCTCAATACTTTAACGAAATAGGCATATTCAATTCCAAGATCTGTTTGTTTTTTTTTTTTTTTATAGGCTTTTGGGTTTGTGGGTTTTGTTTTTTTAAAAATTAAGGCTTCCAGTGAAATTCAACCTTTTATTTATTTTATTTAGGCGGTTGTATTATTCTGGAAACAGACTGCATCATGTTCCAGCAGTACCAGTCATACCATTAATGATTACATTCTTATGCCTTCTGAGAATTATCTCATGCCTTTTTACCATTATCCCCATGTACTGAGATGGTTAACTAAATTCCTTTCTACACAGTGGAAAAAGTTCCAAGCGAATATTTATTTATTGCCATTCAAAATCAAATAGCATATAGTATGTAGCATTGCGTTATATACATGATATAAAAGTGCACGCACCATCATTTAGCATGGGAAACTTAAATATCTCTTGTTGTCACACCTTTTAGGTAAGATGAATCTTAAAACAGGACAATAACCTGTGGATGTTTATCACTGGATCTGTGTCATGCCTGCATCATTCTTGTATCTGTTTTTCTATGTCAGTGCGGTCACTTGCATTTCATATCAATGTGAAAGACAGGAGAACTGGGCTACTAGCATTTTAGGCAGGTGTGTCACAGTTTAGATGTGACTATAACTCTTTTTCTTCTCAGTTCAGGGCCTCAGTCTTGTACATTTAGAGCATGGAACCACTGTCCATTGCCTTTCTCCCACTTGAAGGCTCATCTCAATTGTAGCTGGCTTGTGAAAATACACAAGGTTTAGCCCATGAAATTGCAGGTGTTGAAGGAGCTCTTGGAGATATATTTAAGTCTGAGAAATATTTCCATCTGAAGCTATTTTTCATACTAGCTACTTAATTTTTGACAAGGTACATGTCACATCATTAACTCAAATAAACATTTGATATGTTCATGTCATGATAAAGCATTCATTCTTAATAGCACAACAGAGTTGTTTTCCACATAAATATTTTGGTAGTTTATGAGGTCTACTTAGGAGAAAAGCTGCCTACACCTAATTCAAACATACCAAGAGAGCAGTGCTGTACAGTATGTTTTCACATTTACAGGGAGCCTGTAGTTTTACAGACTGTAAATATATAAGCAATAATCTTTGAATAAGAGCAAAGATCACACTGAAACTACTAGGAAAAAAGCTTCCAAGATTAAACTTTCAGAATTCATCTGGAAAATCTGCTTTCTTTATGTTTTTGAACAAGAGCTACTGTGGAAATACTTAAGATACTGAACTTTCTCTAAGTGACTTCAGAAAGACTCTTGGAGGACAATGAAAGAATCCTGAGGTTCAATTATTTTTGTTACTACAGACTACAAAATAATAATAATAAAATGAGCTAAAAGTATAAATATTGAAAACACCATTGATATGGAGTATCAAAAAATATCAATATGGCACTTACAGAACAAAAAGAGGAACATAGCAAAAAAAATGCCCATAGCTATGGTTTCACTGATTTACGTCTATTTGTGGAAGTCATTATAGTCTAACTTGTAAGGGAAGAACACTAGACTGGCACTGAATGATGATAATTTCTGGAGGATAAGAATAGCTGTAGTAAAGTGAAATACTGAAAAGTGATTATACACAATTCACAGACCATTTAAGTGTCACAAAATTTCTAATGAAATATCAAGACCTTAAGCTTGGGTTTAAAATTCTCTCTTTTCTTTTAGCTACATTTTTTTAAAAAATAACTTTTCAGTTATCTACAAGCTGCCACTCCATCATTTGTCATTGTTAGAAACAATTAATATACTCATCTCTTCAAAAAAAAAAAAAAAAAAAAAGAAAAGAAAAGAAAGGAAAAAATTAAAAAAATAAATAAGACATACAGCAGAGTGATTTTCTGTCAAAAAAGGAGGAGGACAGATTTTCTTTAAGAAGATTTAGGAAATATTTTCCAGCTTGCTTGCAACAGCTCTCTAATTTCAGTCATTTTCTCTAAAGAAACATCACCAAGCTTTTGGAGAGAAGAGGAGAAGCATATCTGAATGCCTAAAAAAAAAATCTAAGGGTAGTAGCTAGAATAACAACAAATGGATCGAAATCTTTAGAACTAAATCTCAACATAAAAATGTAAGCCCAGATTGATTATCTGCTACACTGCAGTGGATTTAAGGATACTTTTCCGCTTCTAGGAAGATTGCAATGAAAGCTATCAAATACTTTTGGCCAAAATGGTTATTTCTTGAGCTACCAAATTAAGAATGCACACAGTGCTGGCAACACCTCTAATGTATACTGAGTTGGTCATGCATATTGATAGAGCTGTGAGGAGTAAATTCTGGTTTATCCTGGTTTTTCAGTTGTTTCTTTTTTTTTTTTTTTTTTCTCCCCTGCAATTGTCTGTGCGTGCCAACAAGGTGTTTAGCAGGAAAAAAATTGGGTAGACTAGATTCAAATCCTTAGAGCTCTTCTGTTCCTCTTCCAGGAAGATGACAGCTTCCTGGCATCACATAATTGCTGAGGTATAAATCTGTGTTTTCTTGTTCCCATTCAAAACCTATGCCACTAGAGCAATACAAAAAAAAAAATAAAATCAACATCCAGTTGCCAGAAAAACTAGAGAAAATTGTTCTGTCAGAGTTCTGAGAACTGAAAAATATTTTCAAAAATACTAAAACCACATTATCTTTCATATATTCCCTCAGGCAAGTGTATTAAATGCATCTAATTTATCAGACTTAGTGGGTCCCATTTAACATAAAATTATTTGTCATATACAATGCTCTACAACCACCAGAGAGAGAGGATGATTCATTTGCATGTGGAGAGCTCACACAAGATTCTCTGTGTCTTAATAGCCCCTGTTAGCTCTCTGATGAATTCCTTTTGGGAATCATGAAAGGGAATAAGGAAGTCCCAAACAAAAAGATGAATTGGTGCTATGTTCTGTTAATGCATAGAGCAGGCAAGATAGACTATGGAATCTCCTTTATTGTAATTTTTTTTTTGTCTCTCTCATTTTATACTTCCCTCGTAATTTTAATTTCTGCGTGGAATTTTTTTTTTTTTTTTTTTTTTGTTTGTCCTTTGGACTCCTAGTATAATGAGCTCATGATGCTTTATAAAAGCTTTCAGGTACTACAAATATAACAGCACCTACTCTAGTACAGATTCAGTTAGCCTGGAACTTCAGTCAAACAAGTTACAGGCAGACCAGAAGCTTTGCAACCTTGTTAACTTTCCCACTGCTTGTGGCAATAAATCCTTTTACTTTCAAACCACTGGAGCCCCAATACACAAAACCAGGCTACTCAAACCATGCAGAGAGAGATGTGAAGGGGAGGGAAAAATAGCTTTTACTCTCAGTCCATCGAGGTTTGTTTTTTTTCTATTTTAAAATATTGCAATGTCTTTTTATCCATTATCATAATAGTCTGCTAGTCTCTACTTCAGAAAGAAAACGCTTATATCAGTGGGATTTAGTCCCTTAAGATATTCAGCCAGCTGGTTGCATCTGACACTCAGTCCCTTGTCCAGACCAGCAGGCAACATTTTTAAGCCAAAGTCAACAGAAGCAGGATGCATGAAATAGTCATAACCTTAAGTGTTTGTCCCTATTTTGTTCCAAACTTTAAGTAGAAATAAGACAGAATAGTGACAAGCTCTATGCATTAAGACTATAACTTCTTATATATCAATAAGCACATAAGAAAACTAGTACTATTAGTACTAAAACAATTCTAATTGGAGGTAGAAAACTTGAGGTACCAACCAGGACATGTTGATTTTACGTCAGTACAATACTCCATGGAAAGAATGCACTGTGAGCAAAGCATCACATAGTGGGGCCCTGTGGAAAAGATCTATGCATCATTACAGAATGGAGAATGAAGAAATGCCATGAATACTGTTTTCAATCTTGATCACATCATTAGAGAAGGACTGAAAAACAACATGAATATAAAAGATCTGTAGAACAGCAATAACCAGCTAGCGAAGAGTGAGTGGGCTGTGTATTCCCTGGAAGCAGAGATTAAGAATTTAGAAGAATTTAGACCAAGAAACAGAAAGAAAATAAAAAACAAATATATAGTAAAAGTGAACCATGTGTTTTGGTATATTTATTTCTATAAAATAGGTGCTGAATGTTAGTCTGACATTTAAAAACAACATTTCTAAAACTGTCACTGTTATTCTTGTAAGAGATAATTAACCCAAGGAACTCACTTCCGCATAATGTTTAGCAGCATTTCCAATGTAAGCCTAAAATCAGATTAACCTTTTGTAAGACTCAACATTGCACAGAACTAAAAACGATCAATCTTTTTGCACTAGGACATCAGCTGGTCACCAAGTAGTGGCAGGGCAAAAGTTCTCATCTATCAAGGGCAAGAAACAAGTGTTTTAATTTACCTAAATCTTCTGTTATCCACTGAAAACTAACTATGACAGTAGAATAGTGTTTCTTTGTTCACCTAGATGATTTTTCTGTTACTACACTATACAGCCTGCAATCCCTATCAGCTCAGCTGAGATCTGAATGCCAAACTGTATTTTCTTGAGGTATGCAATTTGGCATCTTCAGTGGATAATGAAGTTTCTACCCTAATGGAATGTATCAATAAGAGTAGCCAACTTACACTGCATGCATGGGTAAGCACAGCTCACAAGCTCACAAGCTCACATGCAGAGGCATAGACCATCAGATTGGCAGCAAGGCTAGAGAGTATGTGCTCTTTCCTGGGACAGTCAACACAAGCTAATGCAGCAGATACTGCTTGATTCCCTGAGACTCAGCTGCAGGCCTGACCTTATGCAATGAAGAGATAAAAAGCCATTGCTCCTTTCCTTTGCAAATTACTCCTTGAACTCACCTTTTCTTCTTACTTCCTGCAGGTGCAAATTAAGTGCTTAGTGGCCATAAGATTTGGTTGTATTGCCCACAAGTCAGGGAATATTTCCGAAAACTGGTCGTTGTCTATACTAACATTAAGTTACAAGTCACAATTGCAATTCAGCACATTTTCTCAAATGGCTTGATTGCAAAAAAACAAAACACCAAACAAACCCAAAACAGCACAAAAACCCAGTTGTATTATTCTGGTTTGAGGAAAAGACAAGATCACAATAGACTACTTCAGTCAGTGTGAAGGGTGGGAAGAGAGTTACAGAATCACAGAATCCCAAGGGTTGGAAGGGACCTAAAAAGATCATCTAGTCCAACCCCCCTGCAAGAGCAGGGTAACCTACAGTACATCACACAGGAACTTGTCCAGGCGGGCCTTGAATATCTCCAGTGTAGGAGACTCCACAACCCCCCTGGGCAACCTGTTCCAGTGCTCTGTCACTCTTACAGTAAAGAAGTTCTTCCTGATGTTAACGTGGAACTTCCTATGTTCCAGTTTACACCCATTGCCCCTTGTCCTATCACTGGATATCACTGAAAAAAGCCTAGCTCCATCATCCTGACACCTACCCTTTACATATTTGTAAACATTGATGAGGTCACCCCTCAGTCTCCTCTTCTCCAAGCTAAAGAGACCCAGCTCCCTCAGCCTGTCCTCATACGGGAGATGTTCCACTCCCTTAATCATCTTTGTGGCTCTGCGCTGGACTCCTTCAAGCATGCCATTGTTCCCTATTTCTTGAAGTTTAAAGAGGGAAAGGAAAAGGAGTGCTAAGAAGATCTGAAAATGAATGTTCAAAGTATCTCTCTTTTCAAGGAATATTAAGAGACATTGAACTTGTGCTTTTTAGAGGTAGACTTGTAAGCATTTTTTATTATTGTTATTACTACCACTACTATTATTATTATTATGGGGTTGTCCTTGCCACATGAAAATAAAAGCTATTTATCAAAAGTACGTGTTTGGTGTTGAAGTAATGTAGAACATATAGATAGTATTATTTATCTGCTTTAACTATTCAAAGGTTTTCTTGTTCAAGTGAACAGCATAATCACAGTGTTGTTTTTCCAGATTTGAGGGGTAAAAGTGAAAGGAAGTATAGATCTGAGCTCTCACCTTTCTAATGGACATAGAAAAACACACCCTATTCCTGAGCATCCCTAGGAAATCACTACAGCTTCAGGCTGCCAGACTATACAACTTTCTAACTGTAATGAACTGATATACACTTCAGTTGAGCAGAGAAGTCAGGCACTGAATTAATACTTTATTAATTCCCTGTGTTCTGGGAAAAGAAAAATGTTTCTTCTGCCCTAGAGAAAACAGTAGAATTCAACCATGAATGAAGAGCAAAGAAAGAAGTGGTTATCAGCATTAAGATTTCTGCATACTCAAGTCAGACATCATACATAAGGTAGGTCACAATGAGTGAGCTATAAACTCTTGCACAGTTCAGCCTCCAAGCTGCTGCTTCACACATTGCTGAAGCATGACATTTTAGTAACATTTCTTGTGTCTTATGATTTAACTGTATTGGAGTTTGCAGCTTAGCACAAAACCTACCATACTTCTAGTGTTATACAAAGATGCTTTTTCAGTTGCATCAGTAAATAATAATCCACAATGAAGAGACATGTAAGAAATCCCTGACCGCCTGATGTTTCTGTGCTATTTAGGCTGTTATGACTAATCATAAACATAGAATATCACTGACCTATTGCCACATTAGTTCTGTTTGGAATCCTGAGCTGTTAAAAAACATGATTTCTGCCATAGAAAACTAGTTTCATTAGGAAAGCTAATGATGAGGCCTACAGATCCTGTTCTCTCTTCTCTGAATTAGCTAGTTTAATCAATATCACATCAGTTACAGGCAAAAGCTGTCACAATTTGAGGAGAGATTTGCAAAACCTAAACTGGTCATTAAGAAGGTTGGTAATATTTTCCATTTCACTTTCTTGCCTCCAAATTCCTACTGCTTTTAAGGCACACCACAACAGAACTGAATCGACAATCAAAGTTTTGTCCAAAGTCCACTCCACAGTCATTGAAATTATTCTTTCTGTTTTCTCTCACTTGCTTTGAGAAAAGGCTGTCAGCTTCTGGTGGCAAGGAATGGGCAAGAAATCCTGTCCTTAGGAGAGCACAGCTGCAGGAAACTGTCAGGAGGACTTTTGTTCAGTAACTCTCCTCTGATGGCGTAGAATCTGTGGAGAGGAAAAAAATGTCATTGAAGTGCATTTGGTTGTCTGTATCATTTCAGGCTTTTTTTCTCAGAGAAAGGGTTCCTTATAAGACAAAGTCAACAATCCCATGTTAGCAAATTGAGTGGATACCACAGTTATCCACAGGCACCATATACAATCCATGAAAGAAAACACTTGAGAGAATTAAAAGAGTTCAGGTGCAACAAAGACAATGATTCACATACGGTTTTGCCAGCATTTGATTGATAATAACTACTG
Organism: Lathamus discolor; assembly: GCF_037157495.1. Classification (NCBI taxonomy): domain Eukaryota; kingdom Metazoa; phylum Chordata; class Aves; order Psittaciformes; family Psittacidae; genus Lathamus; species Lathamus discolor. The sequence continues at coordinate 71,688,071 of NC_088888.1, read as the reverse complement.
ATGGATTCTTCTAAACAGAGGTTGATGGTGAAGTTTTAAAAATGAAGCACGATCCTTGGTGAGCTGTGACACAGACAACAACCTCCTTTTTCCTCAGTGGGAGAAATTTTAATTAAAGCCCTTTCCAAATCAGATTTTTTGTATTTTCTAGATTGATCATGTAGGGACTTTGTGGCGTTACTCATTCCTTGATGGCTGGAGACTTCTTCCAGTTCCTTAGGCTGCATTTTTATGCCTAATACACATCTCAAGATCTTACATCGTTACTGTTAATATATCTGTAGAGAGCACAGAACCACACCTCTGTGATTACCGGTTTTTCATGGTGTTTAACGTTGAAGCCTTTCTGGTTTTTAGTTTAAAATCTTACTAGCCTTCAGAAGAAAGGAATCCTTATTTCTTCACTTTTAGCAATACGAACAAGCTTTCTCTGCTGGTGTATACACTTCTACCACTGGAAAATCCTGCTTAATCACGCCAGTGGGCTAAACAAATAATAAGACAAGCACAGAAAAATGTCTTCGACCTAAAAAGGCTCAAACTGAGATCAGCTTGCTAAACCAACAAGATTAGATAGGTAAGAGAAAGCATGGACTAATGAATTTGAATAACTACTATAAAAATCTTTTTAAACTGATAATGAGTTCACATACCCATAAAAGTGGTATCAATTTTCACTGAAATGCAGTCTCAGATATACCAGGGTGTAAAAGCCACAGTAAGAGATGTGTAATGTATAAATTGTACATTTAACCTCCATTTAAAGTAATACTTAATTTGTTTTCCCTAATGGTTTTAACCATGCAACTGATTAATTTCAGTGGCATTGTAGAAAATTGAAAGTAGAATCGCTTCAGGTGCAAAGTGTGGTTACTTCATTGGCCTACTTAGCTAAGTAGTAAATTTAAAGATTGTTGGTTTGGTAGAAAACTTGATTTGAGACATTCGTAAAGGTATTGTTACTTGAAATTTGGTTGCATTTGACACCATTGAACTGGATTCATCCCTCTTGTGTTCAAAGACAGTTTCCTTCATCACATGCTGGGAATTTGCTTTTCAAAATTTCAATTTCCATCCATTTTGGGAACCGGATTTAACCTAGGAATTTAAAAACTTTTTAGCTTTAAGTCTTAGCAAATGTTATCAATGAACTTCTTGAAGTTTGACCTTGTTAACAGGTCTGTTCAGTATGTCAAGGGTCTCTTATGACATCAGAATGGCATCACAGTGCTTCTTACTATGTAGCTACCAAGACACATAGTTAAATATAGATAGGGAGTCTTAAATTTATTTTCCTCTGAATATCCGTCCCAAGAAAACTTCCCTGGCTATGCTGAAGGCTCATCATATGCTTGAAAATCGTTCCTGTTTTATTTGCTTCTTTGTTTTCAACCAAGTTGTTTTAAAGCAACAGATGTTGAATGATGTTGGTGAGCTGTGAATGCTCCTTCCCTGGCAGTGTTCAAGGCCAGGCTGGACAGGGCCCTGAGCAACCTGGTCTAGTATGAGACATCCCTGCCCATGGCAGGGGGATTGGAACTAGGTGATCTTAAGGCCCTTTCTAACCCAAGCTATTCTATGATTCTATGGTTCTATGATTTTATGTTTCTATGATTTGATGAATGAAAGCTCTTTTCTTTAGATAATAGGCCAGTCAATAAGGCTGTCATTCCAAGAATGGGAATCCATATGCTTTTTCCACCTGAAAAAATTCAGATCTACAACTTTCCTTTTTACCATAAAGAGGTGTAAGAACAGTGGCATGGAAACTATTGCAGGACATGCAAATACTTCGATGTTTAAGTGTTTTACAGAAGAGAATTCAAGATTATTTGGGCCAAACCCCAGAGAACAGCTGATTCTCTTAATTCCTTAGCAGGTCTTTACCCTGAAAGTAAAGAGATCATAGGTACTTTTAGTACTGTGTCCCTATTCTACACAAAATCATCTCTAGAAAACATACAGAAATGGTCATGAGAGGATAAACGGAAACTTTCATCACTCCATCTGAAAAGACTCATGCTTCCTCCCTCCATTCTGTTGCTATTGAATTCACTTATGTCCAGCAATACAGCTTTAACAGGAGGAATTAAAAATAACCCTTTCAAAATATCCTCTTTGTTAGTGTTTATAAAACTCCCTGGTGAGATATACAGCTTTGTATCCTCTTGGTCTGAGGAAAGATTTTCTCTAGGCTATTTTAAAGATGCTGGAAAGGTTACTCTATTCTTTAGCTTTAAAGAATTGCTCATCACTATGTTCTGTCTTGAGATTAACCCATTTGGGGAACATTAAAAGCATTTTGTGTATAGCCACTATGTCAAGCTCCTTGGATAACAAGAAGAGAAGACTGTCTAGGTGCCTGGATACAAAGCTATATGCTCCATTGCTCATCTCTGTCATATCTGAGATCTTCAAATAAAATACTCTGTCATTTAAGAAGTTTTAGGATACACTGTCAATTAGAGAAGACAACTGCTGAACTGGTGTGTTTAGGACTGTAACCTAGGATTCAGGTATCTACATTCTAACTAAGTGCCACTTTAGAGATTCATGTTCCTTTTTCACTGGAAAAATGAGCTGTGTTCTTAATTTTAAGCACCCATCAGAGCCAATAGAAACTTGATAGAAACTTTCTCTGCCATTGCTTAGCACAATCCACCTTCTGCCTGCACAATTATGTGTTGCTCAAATGTACTCTGAACTTAGTTTTGGGGTTTTATTTTACTTTCCCTGATTATTATTACTATTATAAATTGTCTGGTTCCCATGAGTAAGAAACTTCTTGGCACTTTAAGTTTGCATAGCATCACAAAAACACAGTGCAGCTTGTGTCTGCCTTTTTAATGTGTAATGTACAGCAGTATTTTTTAAGAGAATACATTACAAAACTTAGTTACAGTTTCATCATTGACTATTTTCCAGATGGAATATAAAATAATTTGTCTAAACTAAGAAGCTTTATTTATTATTTGGACACTCCATTGCTCCCTGTACGGGGATTGACTCCTTAATTCTAACACCTGCCACTGGTACTTTCTGATTAGTAGTTAGGTTCTTATCATAACAAGCTGATAAAATCGGTGAAAAGACCTTTCCTCCCTTGAAAGCTCTAACCTATAATGCTTTAACCTGTTGGTTTTTGTTGTCTTTTTTTTGGGGGGGGGAGGGTGGGGGGGGAGGTGGGAGGGGGCGAGGAGGAAGGAGCACTGTTTTGTTAAAAACTCATTAGATTAACAAGTTTCATAATGGAAGACAGCAGTTACAATTCACGAAAAAAGATATTTGGGGCTGAACATCAGATAACATCTGGAAAGGCTACTCATTCAGCGCTTTACCTTGATGCCACAGGGTACTTCCTCAAAAGTATGCTTCTGCTCAGTCCCAGGCAACCGCTGGCTTGGAGATGGTCAGAGGAGCAATGGTATGAAGCCCTGATTTTTCCTTGGCCTCTTGTGTGTTTGTTTCATACTCTGTCAGATGAGTCATACACAGGCTGAAAAGTGTAGATTTTCAAAAGACATTATCATCCAGTTTAGGTTGCTTAGGCAACACAGCTTTGGTATAATCTCTCTAGATGCTCAGTTCCTTTAATTTTCGTTTGCTTGGTTTCTCCAAACCACAAAATACCTGCTTCAGGGAATGCCTCTTTAAAGGTATAAGCAGCTAAATGTTCTCTCTCACACATATTCCCTGCTAGGCATTCCTCTGTTCATCTTTTCCAACTAGAAGATACACATTTGTATAATGAAAAGTTGAATGATTAGTATGTGTCCTAGGTAGACACAGGAGATGAGTTGAAATGCATTCTCTTATCTGCCTAATGGGCATAAGAAGTTGTGCTTTTTTTTTTTTTCTTTTTTCTTTTTTTCTTTTTCCCAGAAGAATTTTCCAAATAAAATTTATCTTTATTGTGGTAGTCCATTTATCATATCTGTCTGCACTGTCTTGCTTTTCTGAATATTCATTAGGCAAAAAGCAGCATATGGCAAGTTAATAGAGCACTCATATAGGATGGGTGAGATGTGGCTTTTGATTATGGTTTCTTCTTCATACTGTTATCCTGCTATATCTAGTTAAATAACATCTTAGCCTTTTTCTTTTCATATAAGAATTAAACTATGCATAATAGTAAATTAAGAAAAAAAGCTTTCTCTTAATTCATTAAACCATTGTGGAACCAGAACTGAATTTGTTAGGCATCCTGAAACCTTTTCTGCTTCTCAGTGCTTTCTTTGTTTGATATAACGCTCTTTATATATATTTGGCCAAGCAATATGAGAAATTATTAACAATATTTATTGTTAAGATTTCTTGTAAAATATGAAGCATAGTACCAGATTGATAATGATAACAATTATATCATTATATATGATGGTGTTAGTATGTCCATAGTTATGTGTCTATTTTTATATTTAGTAAATACATATTAAATAAATAATGAAAATAAATAAAAAGAAAAAATTGCTGTCAAACAATGCTCATATGTTTGGAAAAACATCTCTAAAGTATGACACCTTTGCACTAATTGCACAATTCAAATAATGTGATAATAAAAATAGCTTGTGTTTAATTCCCTCTACTGAACTGCAGATCTTCCATAACATGGACCAAAGTTCCAATAAAAGAATAAAACAAATAAGAGTTGATATGCACAGTGCTATACTATAATAACCCAATTATTTCCCATAGTGCAGAAATGGCATGCAATTTCCACACCTGTGACTCCAGAGAGATGTTATTTGCACAGTTTGGATCTGAATGCCTCTTTAAATTTTGCTATAGTGCCTTGGGTCAGATTTATGTTAAATTTCTCTTTTTATAAAGTCCGTGGTCACATATTATTTTCTGGTGCGCTGATACTTACACTCCTCTCTTGCTTGGCAGGAAATCTGCCTTGATGATCAACTTCTGCATCCTTGTGGTTAATAGCCATGCCATAAAGGCAACACCTGCAGTGAGAAGTGCCAGCTCCACAGTGGGGGGAATGAGAAATGTGGGGACTCTATTTTCCCCATGGCATTTCATCTGCCTTTCACAATGTAGCTCTGCTAGTAGACTCTAGGAAAAAAACCTTCAGTTGTACAGTAAGGAGATCAGTGGCCAGTGTCTGAGATGTGGGATTTTATATCTTTGCCATCAGATGCTAATGCATTTGCAACACAGAAGAAATTATTTTGATATGTATCAGGAAACACAGTCCCAATAAACAGAAGCATTTTTTAAATGAAAAAATGGCCGTCTTGTCTGATGCTTAGGGCCATACAAGCACTGACAAATTGATTGTGGTATAAAGGATTTCTATGGCTTTGTAGAAGTCAGATTGTTTTTTTTTTTTCTTTTTATTGGATCTAACATTAGTTGATTGCCTTTTACATGCTCTACATTTACATTTACAACTATGTCAAACTACCTGTCTAAATCCAAAATGTTATTGACTTCAGCTGTGCAAAGCAGTCAAAATTATCCTTCATATTTCTGTATTTCCCTACGTAATATTTTCCTGAGTCTGTGCACAAAGATATAGGCTGTATGTGAAAAGAAATAAAGATATTCTATTTTATTCTCTGCTCTCACTTTTTTTTTTTTTTTTTACTTGAATTTCATTACATTTTTAATTTAAACAAACATTTCAGGATTTGTTGAATAATGTTTTATTGTTTGCCTTTGGCAAATGTGAAATTTCCAGTTATCTACAGCTATGAGACATCTCCTTTAAAAAGTCATCTTCTCTGAGATGGTGACAAAGTGCAACACCCACTGGAATTCTGGATCACTTTATAACACACATCGGTGTGTAACCAGCTGTAGCACAACAATATACCGTATGTACCCAAGAAGTATCACCAAATTAATGCAATTCCAAGAATTTTAAGAAATTAAAAGAAGCAAATAAAAAAGTAACTGGCTATTTTGCTTCCTTCTATAGATAGCTCTGTAAATAATAAAAGAACATTGCCCCCAAAAGAAAACCAGAGAGTTTTTTAACATGCATGAAATTCACCCCCCTTCAAAACTATGACTTTCTTTTCATTCTGAAACTAAATTGACTGGAAACAAAATTAATCTGCTAGAGGAAAAAAATAATTCTCACTGTTGTGTTCCACATTATTAGGATGAATCGCTTAAAGTAAAATGTACCAAGGTTCATTGAAATAATCTCAGGAAACCCTTTATCTTTTGGAACAGAAAGTGATTAAATGCAGCAAAGAGTTTAACTTTAAAGGTCACAGGAATACAAAGGAATAAAAAATGCCCAGTAGAATATGCCCTCTTCCATATTCTTAGGGCAGCACCCAGCATCCATTTGCTCATCTCTCTCACAGGTCTACTTTCCTCCTCGCTACACTTTAACATTCTTCATTATGCAGCTTTAGAAAGAGATGTTCTTGTCTGGATCACATAATTTCTGACTTCACCCAGGATTGCTTCTCTTCAGCCCCACCTCTGGATGGCTTTATTTTATTTAATGCTTATAATGTTCATTCTACTCCACTGATTTTTGTATGGACTATTTTCTGCCAAAAGCCAAAAGTGACAAGTCATAACATTTGAAATCAACAGCCAGTCTTTCAAATGCACACCACATACTTTTGCTGCAAAACCAGAGACACTATTTCACTGAAGAGACAAGTGAAGGGAGACTTCAGAGTTAATTGCTTGGAAAACCGTAAGACATTTCCTGTCTACGACTCCATGGCTGAAGATACAAGTATTATCTGAAGGATTTTTATGTTTGGCTTGGGGTTTTTTTCTTTCTCTCCTCACTACTCCTGAAAGCCTCCTCTTGTCATCATTTGCTTTTTGAGAGTATGCTTCTGTATCAAGTCATTGAAAGGTTGAGGCATAGCTTGAGATATTTAATTTATTCATTCTGTTCTATATAAATGCTTTAAAGTATTGTTTAGGTCTTCCTAGTGCTCTTATCTATTACAAAAAAAATAAATCAAAACAAGACAAGCAAAGACATAGAATTTAATACAGTCCATCAACAGTGAGTCACACTATTTGAAGATTTAATTCTCCCCTCCACCTGGTAACCTAATTTTAAATGCATTTGGGAAAATTACATGTGTGGTGTGTTCTCAATGTCTATAGTTCTGGCCTAATTCAGTACAGGTGGGGACTTTAGGGGATTCTAAAATACCCTACAGAAAATTTGTACACCCCTCACTAAATCTCATTTCAACAGTGTCAGTACAGCAAAGAAAGAAAGGTGGTTGTCATCAGGTAGGGTTCATCCTTTTGGACATTTTCATCTTAATCATTAGATTACACAATTTTCTCGTATTTCCCACCTAGAAATGTAGTGCAAACATCTAGCAATGGAAAGATCATTGGTTGTGCATGTGCCTAATTTGCATATATTATCATTAACACAGTCTTTATTGCAATAAAGACAACTGCTATGTTTAAAATACTGTCTGAAATACTTCTTATTGCGAAGGCAAGAAATAAAGATTCTTGAGCTATCAGGCAATGTAAGTAGTAACTTTGTATGCATTCCCCTAGAAACTCAGGTATGGTCTAGAATGAAGGTAAAATGTTGCACAAAGATGCACTGCTAAGTCATGTTCAAGCTTGTACTCAGGTGACGAAAACATTATATTGTATCTGCATACCACTAGTTCCAAGATAGCAAAATGAAAATCAAGGTATTTAAAATATCTTACAATTTTATCACCACACATAGTGATAAAGTTAGGTTACAGGGGTTAGGTGATTAAGTTAGGGTGGGTAACACGCTTTCCAACATGATCCACATCTTCAACTGTTGTTGCACTGGTATGTGTGGATGTATTCGCTTAAGTCAGTACGGGTGAGAGCTCTTCACTTTGTATTGGTGTTATGTGTAGATGAATCAGATTCCTCTCCATCAGGCTTCATTGAGCCTGAGTAAATATTCAGTACAGTTTATTAAACTGAAATAACAATTTGCAAAGGTAAACAGAAAGGAAGAATACAATGATATGAGAAGTCATGGTCTGCAGAGAAAGGGCCCTTAATGATCCATGAACTGCTTTTAAGGAATCCATCAAAGATGATGAAGAAAAGCAAGTTCTTGCAGACTGCATGTATTGACTTTAAGTAGGCAAGGTTTTGGTTGTTGCTGGGGGAGGGGGTGCTGCAGGAGTGTCCTCTGTGAGAAACTAGGGCTGCCCTTTACAAGGCACAGCTGGTTCTGAATGAAATTGCTGCTGGCCACAGCTGAGCCCATCATCCAAGTGCATGACATTGATATGAAAGCATATATAAGAAAAGGCAGAAAAATGCCAGACAAGAAGAGGACAGAAAAAAAAAAAAAAAAAAAAAAGGTATTTTATATATAATGGAGTGAGAAAAAGTAGAGGGAGCACCAAGGTCAGAGAAGAAGGAGGAAGAGATGTTCCATGGTTCAGCAAATATTTCCTGCAGCCTGTGGAGGACCCACTAGCTTTCTCATTTTTTTATTTCCCCCTGTCCTGCTGAGGAAGAGAAGTCAATGAGCGGCTGCCTAGGCATTTGGCTTTAACAGATGCCAAGGCACTATGCATATATACATATACACATATATATATAACCCTCAACTTTAAAACCTCTAAAGGAGTTTTAAGTTTACTTTGCGAACATTTTCTGGATCTTCAAATAGAAAAAGACAGTGCCATTTAAGAGTTATGAGAAATACTTCAAGTTTATTCTATCAAAAATTATCCATCTTTGGTCTCTAGAAAATGTTAGGGCTCCACAGGCCTGGTTCGTTGTGTCTAGGCTGGTGAATTTTTCTGTCAGAGGTAATTAGTTAATATCCTGCTGGAAAGATACAGTCTGCTCTGCAAATAATATTCCAGCATTTGCTGCAGGGAAGCTTCAATTCCTCTGTTACACTGCATGGGATTCCTTAGCTTCTGCTATAGTCCTTCTCTCTAGCTTTTGGCACGGTTAGTGGTATTTTTCAGGTCTTCCGGACCTTTTCAGTTTCTTGCCTGACATGCAGGGCTTTTTTTCTCGTGTGTGCTCATGTTCAGCCTAGTTCCTTTTCTGTCATCTACTTCACAGAATGACAACATAAAAAAATAACTAATTTGTCTTTAAAAGTCACTTTTATCTCAGCAAATAATAATACACTGAAATTTTAAACGTATTATTATTGTATGATCTCTTTGTGTCCTTATTTTAATCTGAACTCTAAATTACATGGGTAAAAATGTATTGACTTGAATTGGGGATAATTACACTCCTTAAATATTTTTTTAAAGTTACAAATGCTTCCATCTCCTTAACCAAAGTCTTTACTCTGAGTAATTAATTATACTATGCTATGCACACACATATATAAATAAATAAATTTTATACAGATTTGTCATATGTTAGTATATATGAGTTTTATATAAAATACATATATAATTATATATTATAAACAATATTAATATACAGATATATACATTTTTCACTTAACAAAGGTCCTGTTATCTAACAAATGGGGAAAAAAAGACACACCAAGTGTTAAAGTCTCTCACCTTTTCCTGTAAGTCTACCAAAGGTGATTCTTATCACCACATTAACTGGTAGCTTGTTTTGTATTACTAGTTAACATTCAATAAATTCACCACTATACACATATACATGTGTGTGTGTTTTTACAGATGCATATAAATATGTATAATTTCTATTACACGTAAATATGTATAATTCTCCATGCTTACTTACAGGTATTCTGATGCTCAGTGAGACTACCAAATGATGCAAAGGTGGGTGAAAAAGGCAAACATTGCAAAAGAAAGGCAAGACACAAGGTTTTGAAGACTTTCTGGCAAGCCAGTGGCATTTCAGTCCCTGGAATATTATGGAACAAATCTCTCTGGAAGCCATTTCCAGACATGCAAAGGGCAAGAAAATGGCAGGCAAAAAGCAGGATGAGTTTGCCCAGAGCAATTTGTGTCTTACCAGCCTGATTGCCTTATGTGATGAGCACAGGTTCAGTGCATAAAGGGAAAGCAATGGATACAGCTCTTTACTGCAGTAGCACCTTCAACACAATCTCCTGCAATATTCTCGCAGGCAGACTGGTGAGACAGGAACAGCATAAGCATGGACTTTTACGGTGGACTACCATACTTTTGGATTCTCTTCAGCAGATACTTGCAATGTGTCCAATACTATTTAATATCTTTATTAGTAATCTGGATGAGGGATAGTGCTCTCTCTCAATACATTTTCCAGAAACGTCAAGTTTGAGTGAACAGGCAATACATTGGAGGGCAGAGCTGCTATTCAGAAGGGTCTTGACATTCTGGAGAAACGGGCAGATAGGAAACTCAGCAACTACATAAAGATGACTGTGAATGCAGCAGTACAGGCTGGGCAACAAACAAATTGAAAGCAACTTCACCGGAAAGGAACTGCAGTCTCAGGTGGACAACATGACCACGAGGCAACATTCTGACCTTGCAGAGATGCAGACCAACTGCATACTGACCTGTATTAGCAGGAGTATAGACTGCAGGTACAGTGAAGCAATTTTTCTCTGCCTTGCACTTGTCATACCATATGTAGTATGTTGTGTGCAGCTTTGCTCCCCAGTGCAAAACAGATATTGAGATACTGGAGTGATTCCAGAGGCAACCAACATGATGTAGACATACTGGAGCATGTGACATACACTGAGAGGCAGAGAAAACTGCATTCCTTCAGCCCAAAGAAAGGAAGATTGAAGTGAGACCCATTTGCTGTTTTCATCTATTTCACGGAAGTATATAGAGAAGATGGATCCAAATTGTTTTCAGAGGTGTATAGTGATGCACAGTGACAAGATAAGAGTCAATGGAGACAAATTTGAACATAGATATTCTGAATAGACTTAAGAATACAGATATTTTTTCTTTTTATGAAGGTACTTAATCTCTAAATCAGATTGCCCAGAGAGATTGTGGAATTTCCATCCTTGGAGATTATCAAACTTTATTAGAAGAAATATATTAGCAACCTACTGTAGTTTACCCTGCTTTGAGTTGAGGGCTGGGCAAGACCCCCATAAGAGATCCTTTTCAAATCAAACCTAAATTAGCCTTCGATTCTTCAATTCAGTTTCTATCCACCTGAATGTTTAAAAAACACCCTCAAACCACTGCAGAAACTTTGCAAAAAAAAAAAAAAAAAAAAAAAAAAAGTAAACATCTACTGAAACAGAATGAAATATACTAAAAAAGACTCCTAATCTTTGCATACTGGGGCATAATTTCCGCTGACATCAGCTGTACTATAGATTGCAGTTTATAGACATAAGCAGTGAACGCTTTAAAAGTTTGTGCAAATTGTGCAGCATATGTATAGAAACTTTTGGTGGTTGTTGGGGTTTTGGAGGTTTCTGTGTCTAACAACACTGCAAAGTATATCTGTATCTTCTGGGAGTGCTATAAATACAGCGGATTACTTCTTGATTTTGAAAATGCTAATTTTAGTTTCAATGTGGATTCAATTTTCCAGTTATACCTTGTTGATACAAATAGCATCCACTGTCCAAGCTGGTAAGTAATTGAGGCTCTGGGAATTTAACTGCTCTTGTGCTAATTAAAGTCTAATCATCATCATGAGAACAAATACCTACTGAGACTCTTTATAACTCCTAAAGGATCTTCTCAAAGTTTGCATGCACATACATTCTTCGTCAAGTATGAAGACTACTTAAGATGCTGAACATATTAAAGTTCTTCCACAGCTCTTCCAGGCTTAGGCACATGAATGATCTCACCCTCAGTTCTGTGATTAAACCTGTGTTACCATTTTAGTTTTCTAAAGGTGACCAAGGATGCCTTTTCCCTTCCATTTCCTCACCCAATGCTACATGGCCACAGTTAAGGCTATGGTACAAATGTTTTAATATCTTCATTATTTTTTTAAAACCTGATTATAATATCAAGCCAGAAATCATGTCTTTTACAAGAATGTCATCTAAGAAAGAAATACTGATGTATTCATACACATATGGGTAGTGCAGCACAAACCTGATTTATGCATCCAAGTAAATATACTACTATTTGCTTAGAAACCAAAAATACACTTCAAGAAAGTGATTTTGGATACACTGAGACTGTAAACACTCACTCTGGAATTGAACTGCCTGGAATATAGCATGAATTTTGTCCACTGGCTTTTGAGTGTCTTTGGAACATTAAGTTCTTCCAGGCAATTAAATAAGAAATAAAATCATATCATGAAAAATTCAAGGGAGCAAAAGAATCCTGATGTAGGTAAATAAAAATGTTATTGCATGCTTTATTCCACCATTAGACTTTAAGAATAAATAGTCTGTGATGAGGAATTTCACTTTTTTAAAATCAATTTTAGGCAAAGAAATGTCAAGAAAGTTTAAACAGTGGACATTTCATACTTCAAAGATAATGATAAAAATTACTGCAGGCCTTTGAATTGTGAACTCTCAAGTACTACTTAGTACAGAAGACTCTTCTGGAGAGTCATCTTAAAAACCACTCACTTCACTGATTTTCAAGCTGCATTTGTTACCCTTCTGCTGTACATTACCTGCACATGTCAACAGTAGCTAAGAATAGCTAATTATAATCATGGGAGCATGACAATTATAAACAGCAAGTTCCTTGTTGCCCTTCCGCCATAATTTTCTAGTACTGAAAGTGTGTGAAAACTGTCAAAAGTTAAACCTGGTACCAGATTCTACATCTTCCATCTGCAACTGCAGGGAAATTTTCATGAAGTGTATAGCAGGAGGCATAATTCCTCAGTGAGGAGTGCAAAAAGAAAAACTGAACAGTTCTAAGATGCTACACATGAACACAGGGATACTTAGAAAAATAAATATTGTAATTATGATCCACATTTCTTTTTGGCTAGGTCTCTGAGTCACACTAGCAGCTAAACCAAACTAGTTTTAGCTGGAATATAAAGGCAGGTTAAAGTGATGAAGCCAACATCTATTAAACAGAAGAAACGAAAAATGAGAGTACCTTAGAGAAAACAATTATTTAGGGGTGGAGTGGTATACTGAGTTTTGACACTGTTGTTTAGACTGCATGGCAATATGAAGGGAGGCATCGTAAGACTTGGATTTTGTCCTGTTTTACTGGGGAAGGCAGCAGGACTCAGCCTGTTTATCTGAAGGAGAAAAAAAAAGCTGTAATTAGCTTTGGCCTCCATGGGAGAGACTTCTATCTTAACAAAAAGGAAATCTGACTGACAGGCCAAATTCAGGCCAGCTGGTCAGTTCCCTTGGAGTGTATCTACCAATACTGAGGAGTTTCTTAAGAGTTTCTTAAGAGTACAAGAACAAATATTTATCTCATGAAAGACAGAATAGCAAGTACCAAAGAGGAGAAATTTTAGGTCTCTTGGGCCACTGAAATTGTGTGGGCATGGAAGGAACCACTCAAGCACAACATCAGAGAGGTTCAGCCAGCAGGATGCAAGTGACTGTAAGAAGGAAAATCAAGATTACCATAGATATCATAAGAAAAATAACTTAAGATGGAATTTTGTAAGGGAATTTTTAAGGTGTACAAAACTTCCTATATGTATTAGTAAATGTTTAGAAAGAGCATCACAGGTGGAAAAAGGCAGTAATAAAGGTGATTATACAGGAAAAAGCATGGGAAAATGCGGAAGAGGGAAAGACAAAACACACTGGCCATGTAAACAATGGCTCAGTATAATTCTCTGTTCAAGACCTGCATTTGATTGTTGCAGTCTGTCCTGTCCTCTTACTAAACTCTATTTCCTGTGTGAGTCTTTGTGCATAAAAGTGTGTAATCTGGTAATGCACTTTATGCTGCCGTAGCTGGTGAGTTAGAAAAGAAGACCAGAACCTGGAAGGGCTTAAGGTCAGAGACTGCATAAAAACCGGCTGAGGGTCTACATATAGATAGGGGATAATCTATTAAGGTCTGATCTAGGGTCTGAGGGACCCATGCCTGTGAATCATGACAACAAGGGTGTATGTGTGTTCCAACTGGTGAATTTCAGGCCTGATCAACAATGCAAGAAGAACAGGCTAGGCTCATCTATGTTCACATTAATGTGTGTAGAGTTGACGCAAATGTGGCTTTCAGTAAAGGCCTTGCCCTACTGTTTGTGTTAATCTGTGTGGCCTGACATGTTTCTATTGTGTGCACATGTGTTTGCACCTTTTGAATATGTGCTCGGCCCCATTACTGAGCCGGAAATGGGGAGTAGCAGCAGCCGCCCTTAGCAAAACTGTGAGGAAAATTCCCCTGCGTTTGACTTTCTTTCACAGCTGAGATTTTTAATGTTGTAGTTGTACAGTTGCGCTCAGAACTGACAGGATACTTTTTTCTTGCCACCTGCACCTCTGTACCTGACACCACTCATAGAGAAGCAGGTCTGTGAGCATTTCTGCTGGGTTCTGCAGCAATGTCTTTCAAATTTCCTGGTGCTTTAAGCATTTCTTTTTTAATCTTGCTTCAAAGAACATGGCATATCTCTGAAGCCCTGGAATCATTCAAATCTGAAGCACTCTAGGGTTTCAGAGTCACACTGTGTAATCTGAAGGATTTGAAGCACCTGGGAAGATCTGGAATGTATTTATTAATTATCTTCTTACAGCACTAAAGATATATGTAGAGTCATACAGCCAAAATTAAAGGCATGATATTTATTTTTTTTCTCCCCCAGAAATGTTAAATTTAGGTGATTTATCATATAAAGTGACAATAAGTGCTAGTAAATGTCAGAGTATAACTTGGTTCTCAGACCGTCTGGACCAGGTTCTAACAACAGGTAGAGTACTTATCTGAGAGGGAATTTTGAACCCACAGATTAGTTTCATACCTGAATTTTGGAAGCTTAAATGAACCAAGCTTCTGAATCTTTTCAAAGTGGTTTTTCCTGTGCCAGTATTGGTATCTGAGACTGAAAGTCAGCTTATTGCTGGAGGTGAAATATGTGATTGAAGTCATGATTTTTAACTGTAACTTGTTATACCTGCATAACTGCTGTGAAATAAGAGGTTCCCACAAAAGTACATGAAGTACTTTCTCAGGAAACCCACTTGTCAGACAGTAACTTTTCCTCCAGAGTGGGTTTTAATTAAACTTAAAGAATGAAAACTCTTGCTTCTTGGTGCAGCTTACTCAAAAATACCTAGTTTTGCAAAGCAGCATAAATGGTATTCCTGTGACTGAAAACTCAAAAGCACTCTCTATCACCCTATGCCAACAGTGTGCGTGTGGTAAACATCCTTCCTCTCTTCTGTTATTACTAGGAATTGAAATTGGAAAATAATTTACTGAGGCCATCTGTTTGTTAGAGAAGGGTCCAAGGCAAAGATTCACTCCATGTTTGTTGGAGCTAGGGTCTAGCTGTACAAACTCAGTCCATTTATACTGTTAGCTTCAATATGAAATGGACTTTCCACTCCTGCTCCTTGCT